>NC_089842.1:237095637-237446218 GCF_035609145.1 Eleutherodactylus coqui
CTTTTTCAAGCTAAGCTTTCACATATTTTCTCTACATTTTCTTTTTTTTTTAAATCAATAAGTTTTTTATTGGACAGCTTACACATAAGGTACATTGTATGCATTGAAGTTTTGCATATAATAGTGCAAAAGGAGGTTAACAAGTTGCGAGAAAGACTAATGCTACCAATGAGTTGCCAGTTAACCAATTAGCAGGCTGACCATAACATTGTTAAAGGGGGGGGGGGGGGGGACAATAGCTTGATTTGTACATTTTAGAACATCTATTTCAACAATTTCTAAATATGACATTAGGCGGAGAGTTGTGGTGGGGAGGGGGGGTGAAGAGTCGAGGGTTGGGAGGGGGGGTGGGTAGGTGGGGGAGGGGGGGAGAATTAAAGTGAATGGGTAGACTAGAGTCAAGAAGAGGCCTGTAACGAGGCCTATAACCAGAACTTAATCTTCAAGTAGGTTCAAAGAAGAGATGATTTTGTTTGAAAATAGTCTTAACCATGGTTTCCACGTCTCATTAAATTTCAGAATCGTATTGTTTCTTAGAGATATTATTTTTTCAAATAAGCTATGTTCAGTTATCAAGTGTATCAGTTCTGATCGATTTGGTAGGGATTCAGACTTCCAATTTTTTGTAACTAAAAATTTTGCGCCCAATAGGATATGTCCTATGAGGTTTTTTAATTGGGGATCTATCCCCTCCTAATCCACCAGAAGTAAGGCTAGTTTCGGGTTGAAGGGTTGAAGGGTAGGCGTATTCCAGAGATGTCTTATATTATTTTGTAAGTATCTTTCCAGAAGGTTTTTAAACGTGGGCAATTCCAGAAGATATGCAGGAGGGAGCCTCGACCTCCACATCCTCTCCAACATAAGTCATTTGGAGATAGTTTTCTACTTTTTAGCAGAGCTGGAGTGAAATACCATCTAGTGATTACTTTTAAGTGAGTTTCTATCATGTTAGCCCCTTGTGAGGCCCATCTGACCCTTCTGAAGGCTTTCATCCATTGGTCTATGGGTATTTCTTGCTCTAAGTCTCTTTCCCAATTTAGTAGGTGGCATTTTTTCGTTGATCCCGACAGGCCTGTGAAAATATCATAACATGTTCTCGTATTTGGTTTCTTATGGGTGTTATTAAGTATAGATAGCACTATTTTTGGGATTTTCAGAGATTTAATGTCTTGTAATTGAAGGAAAGAGGCGAACTGTAAGTATTTAAACGTTTCGGGTGTCGATATGTGATATTTAGTTTGAAGGTCTTGGAGGGAGATGAAGTGTTTCTTGGGAAACAGGTCAGAGATGTATATAATTCCTCTGTCTGTCCACGATTTTAAGTGAAGGTTGGGAATGAAGTATTCCAGTGTTCTGAGGGGTATTTTATTAAAGGCACTATGAGAGTCATTTTCAGTTTTTTGTAATAGATCTTTCCAGGCTTCTATCGAGGCCTGCATAGTAGGGGATAGACTAGGAAGGCTCAGGTATTTCTTAAAGTGGGGGACGTATGTGGCCAGAGTTTGCGCATATAGCAGTAAATTTAACGGTCTCTGTTTATTGTGTTCTAGTTCTAGAGCGGGCCAACTTATGTTTGCGTTATATCGTATCCAAGAGGATATTTGGCTTAAAATAGTGGCTTTGCGATAAGATTCCAAGTTGGGAAGGCCTAAACCTCCTTGGTCTCTATTTAATGATAAGATAGAGAGTGCTATTCTAGGTTTTTTATTTTGCCAGATATATCTGGATAGTTGTTTTTGAAAGCTTTCAACCGTTTGTTTCGGAACTTGTATGGGTAGAATTCTGAAAAAATGTAAAATTTTTGGCAGAATGATCATCTTATATGCTGTTACTCTTCCCAGCCACGATAAGGGGCGTGTGCTGAAAGAGTCTAGTTCTTTTTGTATGTCAGTTAGCAGAGGGGGAAAGTTAACCGGAATTAAGTCTGAAATGGGGAAGCATAGTTTTATCCCTAAATATGGGATACTCTTAGTCTGCCATTGGAACTTGAATTCACTTTTAATGTCTTGTTTTAGCTTTTCATTTATGTACATGCCCAGGATTTGAGATTTAGTGATATTTAGTTTGTAAAAGGATGCCTCTGCGAATTCGGATAGGGTATGGTGTACTTTCCTGAGGGACTGAAGTGGGTTTGTGAGTGTGAGTAAGATATTGTCTGCAAATAGACTAATTTTGTGTTGGCGAGATCCTGCGTGTATGCCGTGTATGTCTGGGTTATTTCTAATGTGTTCAGCCAGGGGTTCCATGACCAATGTAAATAGTAAGGGTGATAAAGGACAGCCTTGGCGAGTGCCGTTGGTTATAGAGAAGGAATTTGATAAAGTTCCGTCGACCAATACTTTTGCAGATGGAACTGTATATAATGCTGTTATTGCGTTAAAAATATTGCCACTAAATCCAAATTTATTTAATGTCGAAAAGGCAAATTGCCAGTGCAGGCGGTCGAATGCCTTTTCAGCATCCAGGGCCACCAGTATTGAGGGGGATTGTGTCTTGGAATTTTCGTGGATCAGATTTAGGATTCTTCTGGTCGCATCTGATGCCTGTTTCCCACTAGTGAAACCCACCTGGTCTGAGTGCACTATGTCGGGTAGGATTTTTAGGAGTCTACGGGCAATGGTTTTTGCGTATATTTTAATATCACAATTAAGTAGCAAGATGGGCCTAAAGTTAGCCGGATCTACATTTTCTTATGTCTGATAGATGAATACAGCCTATCAATCCCACTACAGGATGCACTGTCTTTGGGAGTGTAATAATGGCTAATAGCTGTGCAGTCTGTCTCTGGCCATAGAGCTAACACAGACAGAACACAGACTGACCTACACTGTTTAATTACAGATGGCCTTTTAACTAAGTAACAAATTCAATTCAGTCACCAGGTGCTTAACCTGCATGACCCATAAATGAAACAACCAGATGTTGCCTTGTAAGTTATCCTGTGACCTTCGGGCCTCCAGAATTAAGTACAGTGAAACGTTAAGAAAAATAAAATGAGTAAAAGAGATACCAGATGCAGCATAGACAAAACTGTTTAATTGCAGAAGGCCTTAATTATCTAGCGATGCTATGAAAGTATGTAAGAAGATACATTTTATCCATACAATCAAGTCACGGGCATGCCTAGGAATATTGAAAAAACAAAATGTATATAAGGAGTAAGTAAATCAATTCATCACAAACAGCTTACTCTACAGAGAGCACTTGGACCCTGCCACACTCTGGTGAAAAGGTAATATAAGTCTTTTATACAACGTCTTGTGTATATGGTCATGTATTTTTAATAGTTATTAGATATGCATCTCCGTGCTCAGCATTTTATATTTTAACACCTGTTCCATAATTTTTGTATGGTTTAGTATGATGTGACCCCCATTATTGCTATAGTTGGAATAGTTTAAATATTTGGCCCATAATTTTGTACGGTCCAGGCTGATATTGCAATGATGCTGTATCTTTAATATTTAGATTGTATTTTTTAATATATGTCATGTTTTATTAGTTTTTAATAAGTATAAATAAGTATTTAATAAGATAAATAAGTATGAACGTATTGTTTACATTGTCATGTATTTTTAATATTTATATTGTGTCTCCAGCCTGTGCCTACGCGAATGTTACAGCTATGTATATTTGTAATATCTGACCCATAATTTTTGTGTCGTCTAAATTGATGTTGCGACGGTTCTGTATTTTTAATATTCATATTGTATCTCCAGCTTGTGCCTGCTGGAATGTTACAGCTATGTATACTTTTAATATCTGACCTGTAATTTTGTTTGTAAGTTTTTTCAGTACATTATATGGTACATTAAATAGTACCAATGAAAAATACAACTTCACCCGCAAAAAACAACCCTCAGACAGCTACATCAATGGTTAAATTAAGGAGTTACAATTTTTTAAAAGGGTGAGAAAAAAAGTAAAAATGGGAAAAAAAGGGCCGCATCATTAAGGAGTTAATATTCATATTGTATCTCCAGCCTGTGCAAATGTTACAGCTATGTATATTTTTAATATCTGACCCATAATTTTGCGTGGTCTAGATTGTTGTTGCGATGTTACTGTATTAATAATATTCATATTGTATTTTTATTATCTCTATGTTTTTATTAGTTTTTGTGTTAGATGAATAAGAATAAACGTCTTGTTTATATTGTCATGTATTTTTTATATTTATATTGCATTTCCATGCTCAGCTATGTACATTTTAACAACTGTTCCATAATATTTGTTTGGTTTAGTAATGATGTGACCCTTGTTATTGCTATAGCTGCTATATTTTTAACATCTGACCCATAATTTTTGTACAGTATAGACTGATATTGTGATGACGATGTATTTTTTTAATATTTAGATTAGTTTCTCGTAATATATGATTAAGCATAAATAATGTGTTTATATAAACTGTAATTTCTTTCAGCCATATGCATCATTAGAAATGAGGGCTGATATATTAATCATGCTTGTTTCATTTTAGATGGAGAGCCGCTAGCTAGCTAATCCAACCGCTAACACTATAATCACAGCACGGGATGATACACAGCCGCCGCTAGCTAGGCGTACTTCTAATACTATAAGCCATAGAAAGAGACAATCATTTGAGGAGCACAAAGGCGCAAAAAGACCGAAAGCACACAGAATTGTTGACTCTCTTAATTACCACCCGTATGCATATCAGACATTTTAAATGAAATGCAGTGATTAGACCCTCATCTTGTCCCTAAAGTAGTGTATGTACAGAAGCGCTGTTAAAAAATCATAAAAATATTGTGCTTAACCGCTTGGTCGTTAGCCACCAGAAGACAGCAAAAAACACTTGCCAGAACCACCCCGCAAAGTCTGGAGCCAGCCATGCATACTCCGCAGTCCAAATTCACCCAAACAATTTGTAAATATTGCAACCTCTACCCCAACCCCACCGAAAGAATATGGTTGCATGGTGGCTGAGCGAAATGAGCAGCCTGCTGATGCTTCAGTATTTCTACAGCATTTTTTAATAAACATTGTGAAGTTTACTTCAATGTAATTGAACACGACGATCATTTCCGCTTTTTGAATTTACAAAGTATACACTCATTTGTAGAAGCTGTTATTGAGGAACATAGCGTTCAATCTTTACTTAACAGAATCAGGCGGGATATACAACCCAGGGATTCTGTACATCTAAAACTTGAAGGAGGCCGCACGCTGGACACTGTTTATTCATTAAAACAGTCCAGAGATGATGTTGATGTAAAAAGCTTCTTAAATGATGTGGCCAACACATTACAGAGTAATGCAGAGTGTCTAGCTGGTGATTGTTTGAAACCTATGGTCCTTAAAAACAAAAACAAAAGAGGCGATACGAAGTGTAGGAAATGTTTGAAGTCCATAATTTACAGATCATCAAGCAGAAAATGTGCTGGTTGTATGACTTTAACTTGTGTTTAGCGGCCTGTCTATATTCATTGTAAGAGGCGGGTGCTGTTGATGATGGTGTTTTATTGAAACGGGCCAGGCAGTTACATAAAAATTTGGACATTCCCAAAACCAGCTAGTGAGCTCTAGCGATATTACGGCTTTTGAGAAATACCTGGGCATAACCATACTGGGTCTTACCCACTTGAGTTTTTTTAACGCTGCAAAATTGCTACGGTTTTTTAACGCAAATGTCAATGGGACTTTCTAATGTTAAAAACGCATCACACAAAAATCGCTAAGCACAAACGTGCGATACATTTTTAACATTAGAATGTCCCATTAACAATCGCGTTACAAAAAAGCAGCAATGTTGCAGCATTAAAAAAAAAACGCTAGTGGGTAGGAGCCCTAAGGGTGCAGGACCACAGTCATGGTGATTGGCGTTATTATCACACAAGTGAAGCAGATGGTGGTACAGCTGTGTGAATCCTGCACCATGCTAATCATTACTATAGCATAATGAATATAAAAGTTTTTTTGAGGGACAGTTACTTTTGTGATCACTATACTTCTGTTTTTCACCACAAAATAATCACTCGTCAGTACTTTTGTGCAGCTTGTCAGACAGACGTGTGTGCCGAAAGTTGGGGATCACTGTTCCGCTGCCCTAGCTGCCACGTGTTTTGTCACTCATCTGATTTTTTAAATCGCCACAAGAAATTACCTGCCATGGATAAGATGTTTTGCCAGACTAACATATATTTTGCAGTTGTTGTTATCGTGATGTACTTAAACGCTCAAAGAGTTATAAATGTGATGGTCTGTGCTGTAATGTTTGTAAAACGCAGGTGCAGAAATTTGATGGCCTCTTGTGTTATATGCAACATTACAACCCGAGGGGAGGGGTTGAAGAAGCATCATATATTATCAGAGGTGTAACTTGAAGCTTCTGGGCGCCAATGCAAAACCTGTAATGGTGCCCTCAAACTACAATGCTTTATTCATAGTACTGGGCTCCCTATATGGAGAACTGAGGTCTTATGGGGCCCCCTAAGGCTCCTGGGCCCAGGTGCAACCGCATCCCCTGCACCCTCTATAGTTACACCCCTGTATATTATCTATGCAATGTACAGTGCAGATTCCTGGGAGTCTGAGAGTAAAGCATGTATCCGCGATTTTGTACAGTTCTTTGTCAGCGGCGATTTTACAGATTGCACCTTTATTGCCCACAATGCTGGTAGGTACGATGCTTGTTTTATTGTTAAGGAGTTGATTGTCAAAAAATGCATATAAAAATGATCACTCAAGGTGGACTGCATTTGTGTGTGACGTTACCTAAATTGAACTTGGAGTTCATAAATTCTCTTAATTTCATACCCATGAAGTTTAGCAAGTTACCACAGGCTATGAGTTTTTCAGGGCCAAAGGGTCATTTCCCACAATTTTTCAACACTGAGGAAAACCAAAATTATATTAGTCGCCTACTGGATGCTAAATATTACGAACCCAAGTACACGATGCCTGATGATAAATACAAGTTCATGGTGTGGTATGAGACACAAAAAGACTGTACTTTTGATTTTAACTCGGAGCTAAAAGCTTACTGGAAGCAGCATGTCGAGGTATTGAGGCAGGCTTGTGGACGTTACAGAGATCGTGTAATGGAGATGGCTGAAAAAACAATTACAAGGTATTGTGAAGAAAAAAACGAAAGCGTTAGTGTGACTTATTGCGTTGACCTGTTCCAGCACCTGGGGTCTGTTTGCATGGTGATATACTGGTTTACATTTCTGCCTGAAGACACTAACGCTATTTTGCACTCTGATAATTACCACAAGGCCAAAAAACGTTAGTCAACCTCAGCTATTCAATGGCTGTTGTACGTGTCTAACAGCGAAAACATAGTCATACAGTACACATTAAGGAGCAGTTAAGAGAGTCAGTAGCTATTCTTTAGACGGGATATGCATATGTTGACTGCCGACATATTGTGTTTGAATTTCAGGGTTGTTTTTACCATGGATTTCCCATCTGCTACAATGAAAATGGTGAAAATAATGTCACTATAACCAAGTAAAGTCAACTATTCCAGGCTTTTTTAGCTTAAAAAATGCTCTTTACAACACACAGGATGCACTGTATGAGTTTTATGGGGGCATGACTACCGAAAAAGGGTTTAGAATGATTTGTGCCTTTAGGCGTTTCTTCCTAAAATTCAGTTCCCAATATAACTTGACCCCCGTGATGCCCTTTATAGCGGCAAAATGAACGCCATAAAGTTATACCACAGACCGGCTGAGGGGGGAGACAATAAGTTATTATAATTTCACTAGTCTGTACCCCTTTGTGAACAAGACAAAGACTTATCCTACACCCTACACCTGACAATCATTAATGAAAATTTTGGCTACATCAAAAATTACTTTGGCAAAACATAAGTTAAAGTATACCCGCCGACAGATTTATTTGTTCCGCTACTGCTGGTGAAAATGAATCATAAATTGAGGTTTCACCTATACTACACATGCGCTCTAAATTCACAGCCAGAGCAATGTACGCATGCCAATGAAGAGCACTCTCTGATTGGTACTTGGTGCACAATAGAGCTGGAGATGGCTGTGGAGAAAGGCTACAAGATAGCACATGCCTACAAAATTTGGCATTTTCCAGAAACATCGGATGTCCTGTTCGTATCCTTCATTAAACTGCATCTTAGGGATACACAAGAGCCTTCAGGGCACCCTGATTGGTGCATGGAGGATGTTTAGAGAAATGAATACATTGACTGTTTTCTTGAACAGGAAGGTGTGAAATTGCATAGGGACGAAGTAGGTGCAAATCCTGCTAAAAGACAAATTTCCTAGTTTTTCATAAATTCATTGTGGGAACGTTTGTGCCGAAACCATATCTTCTGTGTACCAGCATTGTGACCCTGATGAACTCTTTGAGTATGTGTTTCTACTCCTCTACAAAATTGCAGGCCTGAATATTATCGATTATGAAGCAGCCAACATCACATGGAAATACACAATAGAGTACCACGTGGTCAAAAAAAATACCAACATCTTTATAGCATATTTTACAACAGCCTACGCTCGACTAGAGCCCTGGACAAACTGCAGGAACACTGTCTTTACCATGACACAGATTCTGTCACAGAGTTTGTATCTGGGGGCCGAAAAACCTATGAATACAAGCTGAACACAGCTAACACTGTTAAAAGTTAAAGTGATAACTTTAAATGTTGGCAATTGGGTGCTCCTAAATTTTGGCAGCCTGAAAGATTTAGTTTTGGATTATCCTTGCATTACATCCTCTGAAACACAGAAAACTATCAGTGTAGAGCAGCTAAGGTTTTGTAAAAAAATAGGAAGTATTGGGGCATCAAAACAAGGTCGCTGCGCAAAACACAGAGGCGTGTTTATACAAAAAATCATCTATTAGATGATTTTACAACCCTGCCTTATGGATATTAGTTCAGCTACTGTGAAACACCCAACTCCAGGCACACACATACCCGCAACCCTGTACTATTGTTTGATTTTATGCATGCTGGCAAAATTATATGAAGGGCTAACTACTTCTTTTCCTAACCAGGTTTTGTAAGAAATGAGAAGTATCGGGTCACTGGTACGTCAGCACTACACAAACTGTGAAATCATGTGAGGAGATGGTTGTTACACATAATTGCAATATTACCTCACGGTTATTAATGGTGATATGGAGGACACGCACTAGCAATGCCCCTTCTCACGTATTTTAGCAGGACCATCTAACTCTGGGAAAAGTTACATTGTAAAGCAACTGTTACATAACTCCGCAACACATATATTGCAGAAACCCAATAATATTGTTTGGTTTAATGCACGCTGGCAACAACTGTATGATGAACTGTCTGCTTCTTCTCCTAGCATCAGGTTTATCAAGGGTCTTTTCCAGACCTTTATAGATTACAACTTATTTCCACCTCTTAAGGTAAATTTGACTATTGTTGATGATCTCATGGAGAGCTCTAGTGAGAACAGTGGAATAGAAAAAGCATTTACCAAGTATGTACATAACAGAAGTCTGAGCATTTTCTATCCTGTGCAGAATATATTCTGCCAAGGTAAAAAAAGCCAAATGATAAATTTAAACACCAAGTATGCGCTTATTTTTAATAACTCTTGTGATAAATTGCAAGTTGTTACACTAGTGAGACAGACGTACCGCAGGAAGATGTGTTACTTCTTAGCAGTTTTTGAGGATGCCACTCGCGTCCCTTACAGTTATCTGTTTGAAGATTTAAGATGCAATATGCCTGAGGAACTTTGCTTGATAATGGGTTTGTTCCCACCAGCTTTACCTGCTGTGTATATTCACAAGAAGAGTACCTCTACAAATGAGTTCAGCATTATGCAGCTTATTTTATTTGCTGAGAATCATGGTGACAAGATGTCTTAGAAAATACACCGCAAAGATGATGTGAAAATTTAAAACATACACAGATGTTCTACAAAGATACTTGGTTCATGCTAAACAGGACGCAAAAGAGCTAGCAATCTAAAAAACTTTGTAAATCCAAGTGAGACTGGTCATCAACAATTGTCAAATACTGACCTTGGTAATAGAAATACTGTTCATGAAATTAAAGTAATGTCAACAGCCATTTAAAAAAAAAATGCTGAACTTTTGCTAAACAGGCAGAATGCCAATATTGTCTTATATTTATCTGTAGACTCGCTATAGAGCTAAGCAGTAATAGTCTTAGTATACAGAGGGTTCACTATTGCCATACATATATGTTCTATATTTGTTTGTACAATTTCAGTTGTGGTCTTCACTAGTGTTTAAATTTTTTCATATAATTATTAAAAGTTATGTTTTAGATACAACAAATACCATTTAGCAAGGTTCTCTACAGTGAACTATACATAGTGGTGAGGACCTATCTGTCTCTCTGATTCTTTTTATGGAAATGAATAGACATTTTATATGTTATTAAAGCACAAAAGGACATTTAAGAATCTGTTGCAAATGCACTGTAAATGAAAACTTTTCAATAAAAAGTGATTTAATAATATATATATATATATATATATACACACACGCACTCACATATATATGATATTTGAATTATTACCTACGCCACTGAATAATCATGAAATGTAACCATGTGACCATGCTCTTAGCTATGTACAGGGACACATATGCTAAGATGAGATAAAAACTTTAAGAAGTTTCTACTGCGCAACTTGGAACTTTGTCAAGAGGTTATTCACTGCGACTTAATAGTTTCTTAAAGAATATGCAAATGAAGGATTGAGAACTGTCCAATGAACTATTATATTTCTAGGAATTTAGAAACTATTCTAAGAATAATGAGATGTAACCAATGAACATGTTTGCATAGTTAATTGTCCAATGATGTTGTGACACCCCAATGTAAGGGGGTTATAAATAAAGATGCCTGATACCCATCAGGTAGGAATTCTTTGATGAATCCATAACTGTGTGGGCTCTGTCATTTAAATCTTCCATCATATGACATCATGGGTCATATGACGTCCTTCACAAGGTACACTCTTAGACGACCATATATTTTTGCCGTAGCATTTTATATATACAATTCTACATACAGTAGCTGAAAGTGCAGAAAAATGGAGAAAGCACTTTGTGGCATAATTACATTATAGATACTTGTCAAATACACAACATAATAAACACAAAAGAAAGGTGATACATATGATACATTCTAAAAAGTATAATAATACAGATACTCACATACTATATAAGCAAGTTCTCTATTAGTGCAGGAGTTTATATTCCATGGAGATGATGGACATTCCCATAGCAGGTTGCTATACTTGGTGCAGTTAATATGATCCACCCAGAAGGGTCTTTTCCTAACACCATATCTTCCTGCCTCTAGATGACCTTTTGATCCACAATTCAGATGTTTGCAGATAACAGAGACTGATAAGACTGGCATTACATTATTACACACTGATCCCCAGCTTCCATTATAATACACCTCCAGCCACCCTTCACATTCATGTGCTCCATCTACCAGGCGGAGATCCAAAAGTTCTGTAAGAAAATGGATGGTTTTATATATACACATACCTACATGTGATAAACACCTACTTATGATGCAGTATTTTAAATAGGTGTAATTTTTCCATTTTGTACTGGCAATAATACACAATTTCTATCTGAAACTTTAACAAATGAAAAATTCTTCAAATATAATTCTCACGACCAACATAACTGTGTTTATTCTCTGATTAATGGGGCTGTCTGAAGGCTTTTTTTGTGGGATGACCTGTAGTTTCTATTGGTAATATTTGGGGGCATATACAATATTTTATAAGCTTTTTATAAAACTTTTTCCTGGGGATGGGATGACGAAAAACGCACAGCTCTGCTGTTGTACTTTTTTTTTTCTTACAGTGTTCATTGTGTCACTGTGTGCGTTAAGTAAAACTTTATTACAATGAATTGAACTTCTACAGATGCAGTAATACAATTTTTCTTTTGATATTCATGTACAGCGTTTTAGAGCCTTTATTAACACTGAATACCATTTACACCAGTAGGGTTGAAAGAATGGTGATGTCATCAGCTTGCTTTCCCTCCGTTCTTACTGCACAAAATACGCAGTAAAAACGAAAAGCATCGATTTACAACACTTGCGTGAGAGTGCGCTTAGACAGGAGTAGTAAATCTGCCCCATTATTTTTATAGTTTTCCTAATAATAACTGTTCAGATACTTTCTTATATGATGTGTGACGTTTGCAACATATTTACTATGTGTTGCTGCTGGGACCTGTATTTCTATGGCTTTCCAGTGGCACACTTCCACAGGGGTGGGATGATTGAGCTGGCTGTGTGCGTGGATTGCTCCAGACAGCCTATCACCAGCATTCCGTGCAAATAAGTACCATCCCCTTTTGCTAGCGGGCGCTGGAACTTTTATGTATTTACGTAATTTCCTCTCTGCGCTTGGTGGTTTGTGTCATGCATGCTGCTTGTTTGAGCTGCTCCTTCTACATTCACTGAAGATGGCCAGGACATCAGATCTCCCAGTCTGCATGTTCTGCAGACCCCAGCTCCCTTCCCCTTTATCAGGCGCAGCCTCTAGATATCTGATGTCTTGTACATAGATGGGTGATATATAAAACTATGTTCCTATTAAATTAGATTAGTAACACAGTATATTAGGCTGTAGGGAGACAATATTCATCCAGTTCAGCCTGTTTTCACCCCTCTTGTTGATCCAGAGGAAGGCAAAAAACAAACAAACAATGAGTGTCTGATGCTCTTGTCCCTTTCTATGTGTGTGGACACTTTAACTAGCTCCTGTTTATCTATGCATGCATGAGCTTCTGAATGGGGTTTCCATTCTGGTAAATTCGTGTTCAGTGTATGTCTGAAGGTGTGGACTGCACTTGGTGGGAACTATGGCTTATTCTGTGTGGTGTTGCCTTTGTCTTGTAGTCACTTGGTGTGAACAGGGTTGTGTTATAAATAGGTCTGTAGTTGTTGACTAGGTGTGAATTGTCAACACCTACAGACACTGTATATTATGTTTCATTTCCCTTGTCCAGTGCTCCGGCTTATTACCATCAAGGGTGATGCAGTTGCCCCTGTGTTCCAGCATATGGCTGTCCCTATTGGGTTATTCACCCTGGTTGTAAGCAGGGACCCCTTTTCCTTTGTTGTAGTTGTCTAGTTACTGTATGGGGTCACAAGACAATGAGGACCCTTGACATGGGCTTGTGAGCTTGTGTGTTCTGGCCAAAATACAGACCAATACCTCATACATTCTTATTGACATTTACATATGTCTTGTTGTTTAGTACATTGGTAAGTATGAGGCCTTTTGGTGTTTTGTTGTGTCGCAAGCCCTTGTTTTCCCTGTGGGTGTTTGCATGCATATCTGATTTATGCTTGTTTGATGTTGATGTCTGGTCATTAGAGATGAGCGAGCACACTCGTCCGAGCTTGATGCTTGTTCGAGCATTACGGTGCTCGAGATGCTCGTTACTTGAGACGAGCACCACGCTGTGCTTGAGTGAATTCCACTTCCTTCCGTGCATGTTTAACGCCATTTTCTAGCCAATAGGCATGTAGGGAATGCATTACCACTTCCTCCTGTGATGTGCCAGCCCTATCCCACCCCCTGCAGTAAGTGGCTGGCGAGGTCAAGTGACCGCCGAGTATTTAAAGCAGTCCCGCCCGCGGCTTGCCTCAGATACACACTGGGAGAGATTAGGGAAAGTGCTGCTGAGATAGAGAAAGTGGTAGTGTAGGATTCCTGTCTTCAAGAACCCAAACGCTCCTTCTTAGGACCACATCTTACCATGTGCATTACTGTTGTGGCTGCTGGGAGCAGTTTTGCACAAAAAAAAAAAAACTTTTTTCATCTCGGGCTGTGCAGGTTATTACAGCTATAGCGCTCTCAGTCTGCAGTCAATTATACAGAGTATAGGGAAAGTGCTGCTAAGATAGGGACAGTGGTAGTGTAGGATCCTGTCTACAAGAACCCCAACGGTCCTTCTTAGGGCTACCTCTGACCATGTGCATTTTACTGGGTGGCTGCTGGGAGTTGTAGTGCTTCAATATTACGCAGCTAGGCCTGTTTTTAGCCTTCTGTATAATTTTTTTCTGGCTGCAGTTTGTGTTACAATACTGCTGCCGGCGTGAAAGTGTACGCAAATAATTCCATAATTATTTACACCGGTCTGTGTCTGCAGTGAATTATACGCACAGTGTAGGGCCAACATAGCCACTTTTAGAGGGAAAGTGATATAGACAGTATACAGCCTGTATTCTTTTTCAAACACAAAAAAAACAGCTCCTTCATTGGGCTGCATCTCACCGTCTCCATTTTGCTGGGTGCCTGCTGGGAGTTGTACTGATTCACTATTTCATAGCTAGGCCTGTTTGCAGCCTTCCGTATTATTTTTTTCTGGCTGGAGTTTGCGTTACAATACCGCTGTCAGCATGAAAGTGTACGCAAATAATTCCATAATTATTTATACAATTCTCTGTCTGCAGTGAATTAGACCGCGGTCTCACCGCTAAAGAGTACTGTAATATTACTGGGGCCACTGCAAAGTATTTCAGCTCAGCTGCTCTGCAGAGCGTCCCACAATACCATTTCCGTTGGTGGGGTTGAGATCGCTGCAGTTACCAGCACTATCCACTGGCTTTACAGACTTCTCCCACTCCACACAGCCTCTATAGTCTACTAGTCTCTGCAAGCAGTAAATTACCCCTAGGTATCAGCGTGAGACAGCGAGTTACTTTTTCCTAGTCACAGCATAGAGCCTTCGCTATCTACAAGCCTCTGTGTGCAGTGAATTAAGGCCCAGTTGTCAGTGCTGTAGAGTGGGGTAATTTATTTGGCCCCTGCTCTATTCATAATCCGCCATGATGAGGGGTAGGGGTAGAGGACGTGGACATTGATGCGGACGAGGACTCGGAGGTCCAAGTGAGGGTGTGGGCACAGGCCGAGTTCCTGGTCCAGGTGAATCACAGCCAGCTGCTGCGGGATTAGGAGAGAGGCAAGTTTCTGGGGTCCCCAGCTTCATATCACAATTTATGGGTCCATGTGGTAGACCTTTATTACAAACAGAGCAGTGTGAGCAGGTCCTGTTGTGGATGGCAGAAAGTGCATCCAGCAATCTATCGTCCACCCAGTCTTCTACGCAGTCCTCTGCTGCAACTCTGAATCTTCTGGCTGCTGTTCCTCCTTCCTCCCAGCCTCCTCACTCCATGAAAATGGCATATTCTGAGGAGCAGGCAGACTCCCAGGAACTGTTCTCGGGTCCCTGCCTTGAGTGGGAAAAAATGGCTCCTCTCTCACCTGAGGAGTTTGTCGTGACCGATGCTCAACGTTCCCGGGGTCCTGGTGATGAGGTTGGGGACTTCCGGCAACTGTCTCAAGAGCTTTCAATGGGTGAGGAGGAGGATGATGATGATGAGACACAGTTGTCTATCAGAGAGGTAGTAGTAAGGGCAGTAAGTCCGAGGGTGGAGCGCACAGAGGATTCGGAGGAAGAGCAGCTGGACGATGAGGTGACTGACCCCACCTGGTTTGCTAAGCCTACTGAAAACAGGTCTTCAGAGGGGGAGGCAAGTGCAGCAGCAGGACAGGTTGGAAGAGGCATTGGGGTGGCCATGGGTAGAGGCAGGGCCAGAGCGAAGAATCCCCCAACTGTTTCCCAAAGGACACCCGCGCACAAAACCTCCGTGCAGAGGGCTAGGTGTTCAAAGGTGTGGATGTTTTTCGCTGAGAGCGCGGACGACCGACGAACAGTGGTGTGCAACCTGTGTCGCACTAAGATCAGCCGGGGAGCCACCACTACCATCCTCACTACCACCAGCATGCGCAGGCATATGATGGCCAAGCACCCCACAAGGTGGAACAAAGGCCGTTCTCCGCCTCCGCTTCGCACCACTGCCTCTTCCCCTGTGCCCCAACCTGCCACACAGATCCAACCCCCCTCTCAGGACACAGGCACGAGCGCCTCCCGGCCTGCATCCACGCCCTCACCTCCACTGTCCTCCACCCCATCCAGCAATGTCTCTCAGCGCAGTGTTCAGCTGTCGCTAGTGTAAGCATTGGAGCGAAAGCGCAAATACACCGCCACGCACCCGCACCCGCACGCACAAGCTTTAAACGTGCACATTGCCAAATTAATTAGCCTGGAGATGCTGCCGTACAGGCTTGTGGAAATGGAGGCTTTCAAAAACATGATGGCGGCGGTGCTCCCGCGCTAATCGGTCCCCATCCGCCACTATTTTTCCCGGTGTGCTGTCCCAGCCCTACGCAAGCACATCTCCCGCAACATAAATCGTGCCCTCACCAATGCGGTTACTGGGAAGGTCTACTTAACCACAGACATGTGGACAAGTACTGGCGGGTAGAGCCACTATATCTCCCTGGAGGCACATTGGGGGAATTTGGTGGAGGCTGGGACCGAGTCAGAGCCTGGGACCGCTCACGTCCTACCCACACCCAGATTAGCGGGTCCTTCCTCGGTGCTGGTATCTGCAGCGGTCTATGCCACCTCCTCTAAACCACCCCCTCTTCCTCCTCCTACGCAACGTCTACCTTGCAATTAAGAAGTGTGAGTAGCACATCGCGAGCAGTTGGTGTGGCGCGGCAGCACAGTGGTGGGCAAGCGTCAGCAGGCCGTGCTGAAACTACTCTGCTTAGGTGACAAGAGACACACGGCCCCCGAACTGTTGCAGGGTCTGACAGAGCAGACCGACCTCTGGCTTTCGCCGCTGAGCCTCCAATCGGGCATGGTCATGTGTGACAACGGCCGTAACCTGGTGGCGGCTCTGCAGCTCGGCAGCCTCACACACGTGCCATGCCTGGCCCATGTCGTCAATCTGGTGGTTCAGCGGTTTCTGAAAAACTACCCACACTTATCTGACCTGCTTGGTAAGGTGCTCTGCGTCTGCGCACAATTCCGCAAGTCTACCACGGACCCAGAGGACCGTGCATCGGTTTAATCTGCCAGAGCACCGACTGCTGTGCGACGTGCCCATACAGTGGAATTCTACGCTGCACATGTTGGCCAGACTCTATGAGAAGCGTAGAGCAATAGTGGAATACCAACTCCAACATGGGCGGCATAGTGGTAGTCAGCCTCCCCAATTCTTTACCGAGGAGTGGGCATGGATGGCAGACATCTGCCAGGTCCTCGGAAAATTTGAGGAGTCTACCCAGATGGTGAGCGGTGACACTGCAATCATTAGCATTACCATCCCACTGCCATGCCTGCTGAGAAGTTCGCTGCAAGGCATAAAGGCCGACGCTTTGCGGTTATAACAGGAGACGGGATATGACAGTATGCCGCATGATAGCCAGACCACCCTCATGTCTATATCTCAGCGCGTTTTGGAGGAGGAGGAGGAGGGGGAAGAAACAGCTGGGCACACTGCAGGGGGTACCCATGCTGCTTGCCTCTCATCTGTTCAGCGTGTATGGCCTGTGGACGAGGAGGAGGATCCTGAAAGTCATCTTCCTAGCGAGGACAGCCATGTCTTGCGTACTGGCACCCTGGCACACATGGCTGACTTCATGTTAGGCTGCCTTTCTCGTGACCCTCGCGTTAGACACATTCTGGCCAGCACGGATTACTGGGTGTACACCCTTCACGACCCACGGTACAAGGAGAACCTTTCCACTCTCATTCCTGAAGAGAAAAGGGGTACGAGAGTGAGGCAATACCACAGGGCCCTGATAGACAAAGTGATGCTAAACTTCCCATCTGACAGCGCTAGTGGCAGAAGATGCAGTTCCGGGGGCCAAGTAGCAGGGGAGGCGCAGAGATCAGGCAGCATGTTCAGCGCAGGCAGGGGAACAATCTCCAAGGCCTTTGCCAGTTTTATGTCTCCCCAGCAAGACTGCGTCACCACTCCCCAGTCAAGGCTGAGTCGGAGGGAGCACTGTAAAAAGATGGTGAGGGAGTGCCTCTGCCCCATACAACTATTTGGTGTCAAAGCTGGACACGTGGCACGAACTTGCTCTGTATGCCCTGGAGTTGCTTGCTTGCCCTGCCGCTAGTGTCTTGTCAGAGAGGGTGTTTAGTGCAGCTGGGGGAATCATCACGGATAAGCGTACCCGCCTGTCAACTGCCAGTGCCAACATGCTTACATGCATTAAGATGAACAAAGCCTGGATTTCACCAGACTTCTCTTCTCCACCGGCGGAGAGCCGCGGAACCTAAAGATTCTTTTCGCTGCAACCGCAGATAAAAGCACTCTTCTCTATCACCGCAAAAACTGGGCATTTAGCTTTGTCCATCTGTCTCTTATATTAGTACTCCTCCTACTCCTCCTCCTGAAACAACATGTCATCACGCTGAACTGCCAATTTTTCTGCGGCCCAGAAGGCTCATCTAACAGTTTTTTACAATTTTTCAAAGTTTCAAAAGTATTGATACTTTAACATGAACCAATTTTTTTAACAGGGCTGCCTCCAGGCTCTGTTACAAATTAAGCAACAGTGAGCTGTATCTTTCAAAAAATATTTCTGGGTTTCACCTGCCCTCTTGGTTGATAAATTTTTCAGAGGTACATTTGTACTCTTGGTACACTAATTTTTCTGGCCCTCGCCTATACTCTTATCAAACTAATTCTTCCGGCCTTCGCCTACACTCATGGTACCCCAATGTTTCCGAGGTTCGCCTATACTCTTGCTACAGAAATTTTATTGGGGTCTGCATGCCTATACTTCTGCCACATTAATGTTACATGGGTCTGCCTATTCTTCTGTCACATAAATGTTACAGGGGTCTGCCTATACTGCTGCTACAAAAATGTTACAGGAGTCTGCCTACACTGCTGCTACAAAAATGTTACAGGAGTCTGCCTATACTTCTGCCATGTAAATTTTACAGGGGTCTGCCTATACTTCTGCTACAAAAATGTTACTGGGGTCTGCTTATATGTCTGCCATGTAAATGTTACAGGGGTCTGCCTATACTGCTGCTACAAAAATGTTACAGGGCTCTGCCTATATTTCTGCCACATAAATGTTACAGGGGTCTGCCTATACTGCTGCTACAAAAATGTTACATGGGTCTGCCTATACTGCTGCTACAAAAATGTTACAGGGGGCTGCCTATACTTCAGCCACGTAAATATTACAGGGGTCTGCCTATACTGCTGCAATGAAAATGTTACAGGGGTGTGCCTATACTTCTGCCACATAAATGTTACAGGGGTCTGCCTATAGTGCTGCTACAAAAATGTTACAGGGGTCTGCGTATACTTCTGCCACGTAAATGTTACAGGGGTCTGCCTATACTGCTATTACATAAATGTTACAGGGGACTGCTCATACTGCTGCACGTAAAAGTTACAGGGGTCTGCCTATACTTCTACCATGTAAATGTTACAGGGGTCTGCCTATACTGCTGCTACAGAAATGTTTCAGGGGTCTGCCTATACTTCTACTACAGAAATGGTGCTGGGGTTTGCCTATACTGCTGCTACAGAAATGGTGCTGGGGTCTGCCTATACTGCTGCTAAAGAAATGATAATGGGGTCTGCCTATACTGCTGCTACCGAAATGTTACTAGGGGCTGCTTATACCTTTTCTACTGAAATGTTACAGGGGTCTGTTTATACCATGGGTGCACACAGACTTCCCATCTGTTTTACCTATCTGGCCCCAAAACACTCACTGACTAGGGCATGAATTGTGGGCGAGGCCAATATGTATTTTCCCTTGTGTCTCCACAGTTATCAGAGAAACTCGTTTGGGACAAACAAGAGGAGCGATACAGCGCTAATAGGACGTTCACAGCTGCGCTAGCATCGGAGTCCGCTCTATGCCCGCGATTGCTGAGGATTTGTGCAGAGGCCTATGTCCTCGGTGCAGTGAAAGTCTGCCATGTTTGGGCACTCTGATTTTTTCATGGTTCATTTCTTGGGTTGCCTAGGACCCACCTATGCTGTGGGTGCACACAGACTTCCCATGGCGGTGATTTATCTGTCTTGCACAAAGTCACTGACTGACTTGGGTAGGGGGCAGAGTGCAGATGGCTTTCCCCCTTGCTGTGTCGATTGAGCTATCCAACACCAACACAGAATGAATAGAGTGAGGGGACCCGGATTGCCCATTGCTATGTAACTCGCGGCACCTTGTGTCACACAGTGTGTTTGCTGGGACCGAGCCTGACCAAGGGCCCGCTCACATACTTCCCACACAGGCTACAGCGGGTCCTGGTCCTGGTTTCTTGGCTTTGTAAGGCCACCTCCTCCTCCTGCTTGGGGTCAGGGGATCAGCACTGGGCATCATGTATTTTCTCTCGTGTTACCACAGTTATCAGAGAAACTCGTTTGGGCCAAAGAAGAGGAGCGATACAGCGCTAATGAGACGTTCACAGCTGCGCTAGTAACGGAGTCCGCTCTATGCCCGCGATTGCTGAGGGTGTGGGCCGAGGCCTATGTCCCGGGGGAACTGCAACTGCGCCAGGTTGGGCCTGTGGAACTTTTTCCTGGTTAATCCAGTCTTTGGAGCAGTGAAAGAAAATGTAACTGATGTAATGAGACCTTCACAGGTGTACTAGCATCAAAGTCCGCTTCATGCCCGCAATTGCTGAGGGTGTGGGCCGAGGCCTATGTCCCGCGGGAACTGCAACTGCGCCTGGTTAGGCCTGTGGAACTTTTTCCTGGCTACTCCAGTCTCTGGAGCAGTGAAAGAAAACGTAACTGATTTAATGAGACCTTCACAGGTGTACTAGCATCGAAGTCCGCTTCATGCCTGCAATTCCTGAGGGTGTGGGCTGAGGCCTATGTCCCGGGGGAACTGCAACTGCGCTAGGTTGGGCCTGTGGAACTTTTTCCTGGCTAATCCAGTCATTGGAGCCGCAAAATAAATCGTAACTGATTTAATGAGACATTCACAGGTGTACTAGCATCGAAGTCCGCTTCATGCCTGCGATTGCTAAGGGTGTGGGCTGAGGCCTATGTCCCGGGGTTACTGCAATTGCGCCAGGTTGGGCCTGTGGAACTTTTTCCTGGCTAATCCAGTCTTTGGAGCGGTGAAAGAAAACGTAACTGATTTAATGAGACCTTCACAGGTGTACTAGCATCAGAGTCCGCTCTATGCCCGCGATTGCTGAGGATTTGTGCAGAGGTCTATGTCCTCGGTGCAGTGAAAGTCTGCCATGTTTGGGTACTCTGATTTTTTCATGGTTCATTTCTTGGGTTGCCTAGGACCCACCTATGCTGTGGGTGCACACAGACTTCCCATAGCGGTGTTTGACCTGTCTGGCACAAAGACACTGACTGACTTGTGTAGGGGGCAGAGTGCAGATGGCTTTCCCCTTGCTGTGTCGATTGAGCTATCCGACACCTACACAGAATAAATAGTGTGTGGGCACATGGATTTTCCCCTTGCTATGTCAGTCGGGTCACACAAGGTGTTTGCTGGGACCGAGCCTGACCAAGGGCCCGCTCGCATACTTCCCACACAGGCTACAGCAGGTCCTGGTCATGGTTTCTTGGCCTTGTAAGGCCACATCCTCCTCCTGCTTGTGGTCAGGGGATCAGCACTGGGCATCATGTATTTTCTCTCGTGTTATCAAAGGAACTTGTTTGGGACAAAGAAGAGGAGCGATACAGTGCTAATGAGACATTCACAGCTGCGCTAGCATCGGAGTCTGCTCTATGCCCGCGATTGCTGAGGGTTTGTGCAGAGGCCTATGTCCTCAGCGCAGTGAAAGTCTGCCATGTTTGGGCACTCTGATTTCTTTATGTGTCCTGTCTTTGGGTTCCTTGGACACACCCATGCTGTGGGTGCACACAGACTTCCCATTGTGGTGTTTTACCTACCTGGCACTAAAAAAAACACTGACTGACTAGGGCATGGATTGTGGGGCGAGGCCAACATGTATTTTCTCTCACGTTACCACAGCTATCTGGGGCACTGCTTTGGGACAAACAAGAGGAGCGTTACTGCATTAAGGAGACGTTCCCAGCTGCGCTAGCATCGGAGTCCGCTCTATGCCCACGATCGCTGAGGGTTTGTGCAGTGGCTTATGTCCTCGGCGCAGTGAAAGTCTGCCATGTTTGGGCACTCTGATTTCTTTATGTGTACTGTCTTTAAATTCCTTGGACCCACCCATGCTGTGGGTGCACACAGACTTTCCATAGCGGTGTTTGACCTGTCTGGCACAAAGACACTGACTGACTTGGGTAGGGTGCAGAGTACAGATGGCTTTCCCCTTGCTTTGTCGATGAGGTATCCGACACCCAAACACAATGTGTAGTGTGTGGACACATGGATTCCCCATTGCTATGTCACTCGCAGCACCTTGGGTCATACAAGATGGAGGCTGGGACCGAGCCTGACCCAGGGCCCGCTCACATACTTCCCACACAGAGTATTGCTGCATTGTGGAGATGTGTAGAAGTGCGGGGCTGGCACCTGAGTCCCCTTTATGCCCACTTTTGCGGCTTGTTGCAGGTAGTGTGGTGCTTAGCAAAGGTGTGCCTTGCTAATGAGGGTTTATTCGACGTACAAATTGTTAGGGGGGGCAGACTCTAGCCCCTATTGTGGCTTAATACTGAGACCTGGGAGCTTGAGATGCAGCCCTGCATGCTGCCCATGCCCTTCCCAATCCGTTTCTGTGGTGTTTCCATGACTTTCGGATGTTTTCTGGTTTTTCACAAGTGAAGACCTATGCGGAGCATCGGTCATATACAAAAATGCTAGAGTCGCCCATTGACTTCAATGGGGTTCGTTACTCGAAACGAGCTCTCGAGTATCACGAAAAGTTAGACTCGAGCAACGAGCACCCGAGCATTTTGGTGCTCGCTCATCTCTACTGCTCATGTATGCATGTCCCAAATCATCTTTTTTTTTTCTCAAGCCCATATTTAGGTTGCATTTGTGTAGGTCCTTGTTCCCACGACCCACATGAACGTAACAATATTCCTGTGAAATCACATTTATTGTCAAGATGATTAACTATTTATCATTTGCTGTATTTCCTTTAGCGGGCTGTTCTTAGAATATCAGTTATACCACCCATGGAGACACCAATGTATATTACTTACAATCCAGAATTCTTCCACAATCTGGAACAGATTGCAAAATAATGGAGCATATTTACTAAGCAAGATACACTAGAATTGTGGCTAAATTTGCTAAAAAAAAAAGCAACCTTTCTTTAATGACATACATGATATTTATTATGCATTTTAGACACCTTTTGCACCTCATTCAACAAAGGGGATGTGGCTTAGTGAAAAGAGGCATGGCATAAAGGGGAGTATATAATAGGCATTGTTCTGCACTGGATTATGTGGAAAACCCAGGAGATGGGTCTAGCTTGCTGGAGTAGGGGAGTAGAAGGGCAAGCTCCCACTCCATCCATGCAGGATACCTTGGAACTTGGTTTGCCTACCTAGCAGCCGTGCGCGAGAGCTTTTTAGGAGAAGTGTGAGCTCTTCCCACATGACTCCTAGTCTGGGGATGAGACACACAACTATAAGGTCCATGGAAGCCATAAAATGGTATACATTCAAATGTTCTTTGTTTAATGATGTGTGGTTGACCCTGTGTCTGCGAGTGAGGGGGATATTGTGCAGTCAGTTAATGGCTACACAGACAGGACTTGTTTTATCATTCTGCACTGATTGTCTGAAGTATTTTTACTGTGAAGACAATAAAATTGAGACCAGGAATGAACCGATTCTACTGTGCTAGAGTGAATTTCCTTGTGTGTCAACATCTTACCCTAGAGGTGGCAATTCCAAGAGTTAACTTAACTCTCAAGTTGTCATTGGATGGATATGTGTATATATATATATATATATATATATATATATATATATATACACACTAGCTGATATACCCGGCTTCGCCCGAGTTAATTTGGTACTGGTGTTTATCTGGTGTTCACACGGAAAATCTTATGAAGTTGTGGTTACTTTAGAGAAACTGAGGAAAAACATATGTTCACCATTTTGCATAGTTCTCTGCATTACCCAGGAAACACCACGTGGAGGTAACCATGCAACATTTCCTTCATATAAAATGACATCAGGAAGTGAGAGAATTAGATTACGTACATAAAATTTGGACACTAATTCTTTTGCGCTTAGAATTGAATAATCGAGTTGGGACCCATTAACTTTTCATATTTATGACACAATCAATGCTTGTGCCAAATTTCATGTTTCTATGACATTGGGAAGTGAGAGATTTAGATTATGTACGTAAAATGTGGACGCTAATTCTTTTGCGCATAGAATTGAATAATGGAGTTGGGACCCATGAGCTTTCCCTATTTATGACATAATCAATGCTCGTGCCAAATTTCCCGTTTCTATGACACCGGAAAGTGAGAAAATTACATTCCGCACGTAAAATTTGGACGCTAATTCTTTTGCGCATAGAATTGAATAATCGAGTTGGGACCCATTAGCTTTTCCTCTTTATGACATAATCAATGCTCGTGCCAAATTTTC
Organism: Eleutherodactylus coqui; assembly: GCF_035609145.1. Lineage (NCBI taxonomy): Eukaryota > Metazoa > Chordata > Amphibia > Anura > Eleutherodactylidae > Eleutherodactylus > Eleutherodactylus coqui. Next base: position 237,120,032 of record NC_089842.1, read on the forward strand.
CGTTTCTGTGACACTGGAAAGTGAAAAAATTAGATTCCGTACGTAAAATTTGGACGCTAATTTTTCGCGCATAGAATTGAATAATCGAGTTGGGACCCATTAGCTTTTCCTATTTATGACATAATCAATGCTCGTGCCAAATTTCACGTTTCTATGACACCGGAAAGTGAGCAAATTACATTCCGCACGTAAAATTTGGACGCTAATTCTTTTGCGAATAGAATTGAATAATCGAGTTGGGACCCATTAGCTTTTCCGTTTTATGACATAATCAATGCTCCTGCCAAATTTCACGTTTCTATAACATTGGGAAGTTAGAGAGTAAGATTATGTATGTAAAATTTTGACGCCAATTCTTTTGCGCATTGAATTGAATAATCGAGTTGAGACCTATTAACTTTTCCTATTTATGACATTATCAATGCTCGTGCCAAATTTCCCGTTTCTATGACATTGGGAAGTGAGTGATTTAGATTATGTACGTTAAATTTCGACGCCAATTCTTTTGCGCTAGAATTGAATAATCGAGTTGGGACCCAATTTCTTTTCCTATTTTGGAGATAATCTATGCTTGCGCCAAATTTCATGTTTCTACGACATTGGGAAGTTGGAGAACTTTTGGCGAGTTAGTCTGTGAGTCAGTGAGGGCTTTCAGCTTTTTATATTATATATATATATATATATATATATATATATATATATATATATATATATATTAGTGGCCCACAGTTAGTGGGGCCCCTCCATAATGTTCCTTGTCTGTTGTCTGCCTCGTGTCACTATTTTGTCAATGTCTTGTTTGTGGTGTGCATTTGATTTATGCATATTGGATGTCTGCAGGACTAAAAGGGTTAATGTCTGGTCATGTTTGGAAATGTATCATTTTGTCCTGTGTGCGGTATAAAAGAAGGGCCACATGTCTATGTGAGAGAGAATCAGAATCAGCATCAAAGGAGAGAATCATGAGACATGGGAGTGTCCAAGAGATGGTCTGCTGTTCCCACCAGGGCCTAGCTCTGCAAAAAAACTACTTATGGTTTCCATTTGGAGAGAGAGTGAACATGATGGAAACACGTGGGTAAAAAGTACCATTGCCACATTCATCTGGAGGAATGGAAAACTGCTACTAAGCAAGAGGAACGTGAATGTATGACAGGAGAGAGAGAGAGAGTTTGCTGGGTGGGGGGTGGGGGGTAATCTTACAGATAACTTAGACTGTGGATTATACAAATGCCCAATAATCTTCCCTGTTACACCACTATAATTTGTTTCTGTACAAGACTGTTTTTTTGGATATAATTTCAAAAGTTTAGGTAAATGAACCGAATCGACCGTTTATGGTTCTCATTCAGAAAATACCCTGTGTGTGGACTACTTTATTACATGTGAGAGATTCACTGCAGAGGATGGAACAGTGGTGTCCCGAATGACAATTGCACTACAGGTAGCCTCAGTTTACTATCCCTGTAATCACCAGCGGTTCTGTGGTCGGGTCCTGAGCTACCCCCAGGGGAGTAGATGGTAGAACCCCTTGACAAGGCCTTTCTCTATGCCGCTGCCTCCTAGGCTGTGGGCCCACTCTTCAGACGCTGCATAATATATAGTGTAATACTATCCTTTATAGATTTCTAACTAATAGTACATGGCAAGCAAAATAGTAGTATTATTCTGATTGGAAGATGTAGATTTATTGGTCCAGATTCCATAGTTTGTACATGTTTTATATTATGTAAAAAAAGAATTGTACTAAAACACCAATCTTGCACAGGGAGAATGAAGAAAGTCTAGCGTTGGGTTAAAAGCTTTCAGTCTTTATTAAACGATCCAGGCAGACATAAAGGAACAAAGGTCATGTGCCAATCTTATTCAAATAAATATTGTAATTCATTTCTACATATATAAAAAATAAGTTACACAATCACATCCCATTCTCAATTTGACAAGCTTAAAGCATGCTAACCGTACTGCCCCAGGCTCTTAACCCTTACCTGGAATGTGGCTACATTTTTTCCTAGTGAATCTTTAAGTTCATGGAGAGATGTCTTGAGCACATAACCTCATTAATGATGTCCATATGACCTAATAGAACACCTAGTCAAGATTTCAACCCCTTTTAAATAGCAGTGAATACTATCTTACCTGAACATATCACACCTGCATCCTCTTTATGACCACAGTCATGATCCCCAAACTGGTTTGCTGGACAGTCCTGGATATGCGTTTCATTCCCTCCACATTGTACATCATCCAACCAGATTTCCCCAATTCCTCTCCCATGATAGGCTCCCGTTGTAGCTCTGACACCATAACCACAGCCCAGCTGCTTACAGACCACATCTGCATCTGCTTTATTCCAGGAGTCATCACAGATCGTCCCCCATCTTCCATCATGATAAATCTCCACTCTGCCTGCACATCGGCCGGGACCATCCACCAGCCTCAGCTGGTTACCTTCTGTATTAGAAGAGACTCACAGATATAATACACCATGTAATATATATATACTTTTTGTAAATCAAGCTTTATTGGAATTTTCGTATAACATGGGGGAAACGTACAGAGATCAGAGGTCAGTACAAGGGTACAGACATCAAGAGTGGTATAATCGGTGGTAGGCAAACACTCATTTAACTGTCTCAGCTTTACACATTCATAACAAACAAAATAATCAAGTGTGGAGGGTACCCTGTATTGAGATGTCTAGAGTAACAACATATGGAGCTTCTCGGTTAGTCAGAGAAGTTTAGGGTAACTATTGAGAGATAAAGTCAGGATGGTTAATAGGTGGGGAGGGGGGAGGGGAGACACAATAGACAACAGGGGCAGAGGGTGGGGGGGATAGGGAGAAGAGACAAGCAGTTAATTGGATAGAAGAGTGGGGTTGCAAGACTATATGATACTCGACTTGTTGAGGGAGAGCAAATACCAGAATCGGTAAGAGGACTCTATGTGTTCCAGAGGGGTAGGGTGTAGGACCACGGTCTAACGGACTGCAAGGCCTTGGGGCGATTCAAAGTGAGGTGGGGTTGAGCAGGGCGGATAGCTAAATGTATAACTGGGTTTCTGAGAAAAGGACAGAGTTTCGTCAGCAGTTGCTCGTGAGGGGACGATGGGAGAGATACCGTCCAACAGGGGGGATACCATGTAATATGTTTAATATTAAATAATCTCTACTTGTGCTACATAGAAGCTACTATACCTGAGCAGATAATTTCTATCTCCTTTTCCTGCCCCGTCCATGTATTTTTATCAGATGATACAGTAACAGAACAATCTGCCAGTTGGGTCTCATTTCCTTGACAATTACCACTGAGATACACATGACCACTGACTGTTGTTGGAGCTGTGATAGTAAACGAACCAACTGCATGACCACAATGTAATTCTTTGCACACAACTTGGGTCTCATTAATGCCCCAGTGGTCACCGACAGCTCTACTCCATGTATTATTCGGGAGAATCTCCAGTCTTCCTGCACAGTGATCCTCTCCACCCATCAGCCTCACTGTCTCCTCTTTCCCTGTGGTTATAGAATGTCATTATTTAACATAATTCATTCTAATAGTTTCATAGATTCAACCTGAGAGATCACAAGTGACTACACTGAGAATGATTGCAGATTAATCATTTTTGTTTTACCTTTTTTCAGAGAAATAGAATGTACGGTATAAGCCAACATTTATTATGCTGTTCACACCACTGAAATGTCACAATGGATGCATGAACTATACTTGTGCTGCTTTTGGGCTGTTTACTATATTTCTCAAAATGGCCTATATTTTAAATGCGGTATTCCAGAACTTTTTTTTTTTTTCTTGATGACTGATAAGTCAACAGATGCTTGTTGGGAACTGAACCCTCTTGATCTCTGATGATCAGCTGTTTCCCAGGGCCCCTGTCATTGCAGTCTGCATAGGAAGTAGAAAGCACTGACCATAGTCCAGTGGCCTGGCTTGGAGTTGAAGACGCAGCTCCCACTAAATTCAGTGGGAGCTGCGCTTACAGTATCAACCTGGGCAGCTGCGTTATGGTTAGTGCTTTCTATTTCCTGCAATGACCATATTGACAATGACCCCTGGAATCAATTGGTTGGCAGAAATCCCCAGCAATAGGTCACTAATGATCATCTATTGATAGTAGAAAAGGAAAGTGGTTGAGCAAACCTGATGGTATTGAAGGCTTTGGTCCCAAATGCATGTGTAGAAAGCAAAATGCCTTAGGAAGGACTGTGAAGAATGAATGAACTGTGGATGTGCTGCCAACCAGGAGAACCCACCAGAGCTGGGCTCAGCAGATGTGTAAAGAGCTATAGAAAGAAAAGACTGGTGGATAGGTGAAATTCTCCAGAAAAGATGGTTCGATGGCAGGATGCATTATTCAAATTCTCTTTTGTTAGGTATATTAAATATCATCCTTCACTTCTCTTGCTGTCTCCAGCTTCATCTCCGGTACCACCAGCACTTTTGGTGTTAGGACTAGCAGCATCTGCACTTGCTGCTGCATGTCTGGGATCTGCACTCGCTGCCTTTTGCCTAGGTCTGGCTGCTGGCAGACTCCCCGCCCCAATCAGCTGCTGGGGCGGGAGTTCTGACAGCATTTAAACCTGCCTGTTTCTCTCTAGCATTGCCAGTGTTAGTTTTGGATTTCCTGCTACACCTGCGTACTGCATACTTCTGACTCCTGACTCCTGTTACTGACCTTCTGCCTTTGGACCTGACGTTGCCTTTGCCTGACCCTCTTGTACCGCGTACCCTCTCGTTGCTGACCCGGATTGTCTGACTCTCCTTGCTGTTGTTTGTTCCAGTGCCTGTCTGTTCGTTAGTCCCCGTGTCCCCCTTCCTTAGTGAGTGTAGGGACCGTCGCCCAGTTGTCGCCCTGGGGCTTAGCCCAGGGGGGAAAGTAGGAAGGGACAGGGGTTGCGGGTATTTTCAGGGACCTCCAGTTTCCCGGACCCCGAGCCCTGACAGTAACACTGGCCGAACGGAAGTCGGATCCCTATATCCGACCAGCAACCTTGAAACCCACTATGGAGGCTGTGGCGGCCTTAGCCAACCAGGTACAGATTCTGACGGACCTGGTCCAGGACCTGACTGCTCGCCTGCAGCATCAGGAGCAGCGAGGGGCTTCTAATATGATGCAGCTCCCTGCCACTCCTGGTACGGTTTCTGAACCCCGAGCAACACCTCCTGACTTCTTTTCCGGTGAGAGAAGTCAGTTTTTTGTGTTCAGAGAAGGCTGCAAGCTTTATTTTGACCTCCGACCCCACACCTCTGGCACAGAGTACCAGAAAGTGAGTTTCGTGATAACTCGCCTGAGGGGAGAACCCCAAATTTGGGCCTTCTCCTTACCAGCTGACTCCCCCAACCGACAGTCACTAGACGCCTTTTTTGCTGCTTTGGGCCAGATCTATGATGAACCCGACCGTGCTGCCTACGCTGTCGCTAAACTGTTGTCCTTGCGACAGGGTCAGAAGGTGGCAGAAGATTATTGTTCCCAATTCAGACAGCACTGCACTGAGTTGGGGTGGAACGACTCAGCCCTCAAGGACTTGTTCGTGACTGGTCTATCTGAGGACCTAAAGGAGCTGCTGGTGGCCCAGCCGGAGCCTGGTACCCTGGAACAAGCAATGTCATTAGCCATCCGAGCCGACCGGCGCCTGAGGGCCAGACTATCTGCTCGGCCCAGTCTGATCCATCCGGCCTTCCCGGCCACTTCTGCGGCAAGACCAACAACCTCACCTCCCCCCGCTGAGCCCATGGAACTGGGGACGATGTCACCTAAACAGCGAAGGGAATATCGGTTAAAGAAGAACCTTTGTTTATATTGCGGAGAATCTGGTCATCGCATCGCTACCTGCGGAAAAAAACCTCGGCAGGAGAAACTTCCGCTCCTAGGCAGTTGCCAGGAGGACTGTCTAGGGGCTCAGGTACCCCCTGTTGTGTCTAAAATGTTCTTGCCCTGTGTTTTGAAGCTCCATTCCTTCTCTCGTGCAGGACAAGCCTTTGTTGATTTTGGGGCAGCAGCAAACTTTGTGAACTTTGATTTTGTGGCTCAGATTTTTGGTTCCTTGCTACGTTTAGATCCTCCTATTCAGATTGCAGGGGTAGACTCCACTCCCTTGCATGCCGGCCTCGTCAATCTGGTTACCCCAGAGTTGACATTCACCATAGGAGCCCAGCATACTGAGACTTGCACCTTCCTCGTTATGAAAGACTTGTCGGTGGACATAGTCTTAGGGCTCCCTTGGTTAAGAGAACACAATCCCATTATTAATTGGAACACGCTGGAGCTGGTCAAGTGGGGGTCCCACTGTACTAATCACATGAATCCAGTGCACCTGGATACTTCTGTTTTGGAGGGGGTCGAGTTACCAGACTATATTAATGAGTTTTCTGATGCTTTCTCCAAACAACTCTCTGAAGGATTGCCTCCTCTTAGAGAATTTGATTGTGAAATTGATCTGATCCCAGGTGTTAAACTCCCAAAGGGTCGGATCTACAATGTAACTGTTCCTGAGAGAGAGTCCAGAAAGGACAATATTCAGGACAGTTTGACAAAGGGATATATCGCTACACCATGTGATATTCAGATGGATCCCGTTGGGGTGAAGGCTATCACGGAATGGGCTCAGCCAGTTACCCTAAAAGCCCTGCAGCGCTTCCTGGGGTTTGCTGAGTATTATCGTAAGTTCATCAAGAACTTCTCCGTGGTGGCTAAGCCTTTAACGGATCTCACCAGAAAGGGGGCGGATGTGAGTAATTGGTCGCCAGATGCACTTGCGGCCTTCGCCACCCTGAAGGCTGCTCTCTCTTCAGCGCCCGTCCTCATCCAACCTGATCTATCCAGTCCGTTCGTGGTGGAGGTAGACGCCTCCGAGTTTGGAGTAGGAGCGGTACTGTCCCAAGGTACCTCCACACTCACAAACCTTAGGCCTTGTGCCTACTTTTCCAGAAAATTCTCCTCTACAGAACACAATTACGGCGTAGGTAACCGGGAGTTACTAGCTATTAAATGGGCTTTTGAGGAATGGAGGCACGTCCTGCAAGGGGCCCTCCATCAAATCACTGTACTTACAGACCACAAAAGCCTCGTGTATCTAGACTCCGCCAAGAGGTTGAATGCTCGACAAGCCCACTGGGCTGGGTTCTTTTCACGGTTCAATTGTGCAGTGACTTACAGAACTGGTTCAAAGAATGTTAAAGCAGATGCCTTGTCTAGGAGTTTTTGTACCCCGGAACCTGCAGAATCCGCCGAATTTGCATTCAATATTCATGACAATTCGTCTTCCCAAGTTTCACGGTTTCTCTGTAATTATGGTTTCCATCCTCGATTTGCACTCTCTACTCCTCCTGTTTCGAACACTCCACCCACTAATACTGCTATTGATGAACGGTGCACAGTTTGGGCCCAGGTTCATAAGAACCTTCAGGGTTCCCAGGAGAAGGTACTTAGTGCGTTTCTTATTAGACTGCCTATCACTGCACCTTTTTTGGTTGGGGAGCAAGTTTTATTGTCGTCTAAGAATTTGAGACGGAAGGTTCCGTCTTTAAAACTTGCACCGCGGTTTATTGGTCCTTTTTCTATTTTGGAGGTTATTAACCTACTGGTTTATAGATTATCTCTTCCTGGCTCTTGGAAGATTCATAATGTTTTTCATAAAAGCTTTCTAAAAAGATATGTGACTCCAGTTTTGCCCACCCGTGACCCGCCCTCTCCTACGCTGGTGCAAGGAGAATTTGAATTTGAGGTGGAAAGTATTGTTGACCCCAGGCGGCTTCGGCGCTCTATACAGTATCTGGTCCACTGGAGAGGGTTTGGCCCTGATGGACGGACTTGGGTTCCTGCCAGAGATGTTCATGCCCCACGTCCGGTCCGATTATTCCACAGGGCCCTCCCTCTTAAGCCCGCTCCGGGTCTTGGGGGTCCAGTGTCCCCCCGTAGAAGGGGGGTACTGTTAGGACTAGCAGCATCTGCACTTGCTGCTGCATGTCTGGGATCTGCACTCGCTGCCTTTTGCCTAGGTCTGGCTGCTGGCAGACTCCCCGCCCCAATCAGCTGCTGGGGCGGGAGTTCTGACAGCATTTAAACCTGCCTGTGTCTCTCTAGCATTGCCAGTGTTAGTTTTGGATTTCCTGCTACACCTGCGTACTGCATACTTCTGACTCCTGTTACTGACCTTCTGCCTTTGGACCTGACGTTGCCTTTGCCTGACCCTCTTGTACCGCGTACCCTCTCGTTGCTGACCCGGATTGTCTGACTCTCCTTGCTGTTGTTTGTTCCAGTGCCTGTCTGTTCGTTAGTCCCCGTGTCCCCCTTCCTTAGTGAGTGTAGGGACCGTCGCCCAGTTGTCGCCCTGGGGCTTAGCCCAGGGGGGCAAGTAGGAAGGGACAGGGGTTGCGGGTATTTTCAGGGACCTCCAGTTTCCCGGACCCCGAGCCCTGACATTTGGTTTCCATATCCCTTAGTTCAAGAAGTGATGTCCCACCTAACTTGACTGAAGAAGGGGTTCTTTCTGAAACACGTCTCTTATGCTGTTTTTTAAATATACCTAATAAGAGAGAAGTTGGATAATACATCCTATCATCCCACAATCATCTATTGATGACCTGCTGGTCATCAATAGAAAAAAATAAAAAGTCCTGGAACACTTTTAAGTTAAGGGAACTGTGTGATTGATGTGCTGTTATAGTAAAGTTTAACTTGACACTTAGTGTGTTAAATAAACTATGGCACTGTTGCGTCCAACCGGACATGCAATATCCAAAACAAACGAAAAAGGCACAACTGTGCAAAGGAAACATAAAACTACGGGAAATCCTCTCCCTATAAACCCCTAACCCAGGAAGAGGCCCTGCCTACTCGGCGGGCCGATCGCTCCGATAGGTGCGGAACCGCACGCGTGCCTGGGCCACTGACACGTCCCTATCAGGGAGCCCTAGAACAAAAGAAAGGGAAACAGAAAACCAAACAAAGCAGAAAGAGGAGTTTCAGCCAGGATGTGTTCCTCAGTAGCTGTCCAGCGGCAACTGAAGCATTGACCAGCACAGGAGTCAATACTAGCACTGCTTAAATAGGAGCAGAGCTATTCAGCACCAGGTGAGGACTGACATTACTCTTGCAGCTACCACACCCCTCAGCTCCAGGACAGGTAGGAATACTGCTAAACCCTGGTCTGGCCTGAAAGCAAGGTGGGAACCTCCGAATGGCTGCAACAGGCACAGAACTTTTTCTTGCATTTTCAATACTTTTTCAATGACTTGTTTTGTTAACATATGATAAGGTGTTGCAGCAAGATATCAGTGTTGGGTTAAACGTTGCTTCATTTGAGAATAAGTCATTGGTAATTGATCTGTGTGGATGAGACCTCTGGGTTGCCTACCAATTAAGGCAATGATGGATTGTCCAAGGGCACAGAAGTTGTGCTTTGTACTTTCACTTAAGGCCTTTTTACACATAGTGATTATCGCTCCAAAATTTGTACAAATGGCTGGAAACGAGTGATAATCGTTACATGTAAAAGCGGGCATCGTGCACTTTTCGTTTGAATGATGGATTTCAGTCCTCACAAAATCCATCATTCAAGATTGAGAACATTCATTCCATTTGAATGAATTTCGCTCATCTTTGTATGGCATACATAATCAGTACACTGTGTACTCCAGCCAGAGGAGAAAAATGGAATCAGCAGGCAGATGTGTAAAAGGACCTTTAACTGCTTACATATACAATGAGGTTCTATGAAACACACCCAAGCAGCACAAAAACTATCCTTTTTGGGAGTAGCAACATGTTTTGCGCCTGGGAAGTGAAGATGAACCAATGGCTTTTTACAAGCTGTCAAAAATGATTCCATTTTGGGGAGTAGCAGCAGGATTTGTATCCTCAAAAGGGAAGTAGGCATGGCTTTTTTTTTTTACAAACAAAAAGCTACCAAATTATCCATTTTCCGGGATCATTTTGGTTGATCTGTTGTGGTGTGGGCCCGGTAATAGTAGCAGCAGGGGTGGTAGATGGTAGTAGTAAATGCATCAGCAGTGGCACAATATTAAACAGGGAACAGGACATGATAGCTGTGATTGTGTAGGTCTTATAGTAGTGGGCTGCTGTAGGTGTGGCACACTAGTAGTGGTAGCGAGTCGACAGCAGGGGTAGTGATGGTGGTAGAAGTGAAACGACAGCAGCAATGGCAGATCTAATTAGTGTCATCAGGCATAAAGATTTTTACCCCTTAACCCCTTCCCAACCCCTTCCCCTGGCAATCTCTATTCATACAGTGCGGGCATCCCGTGGGCAATAGCCGCTATCGGACGTTCGGCCGATTGTGGGTATTAACCATTTTAAATGTCGCTGTCAATTCTGACAGCGGCATTTAAATCCCCCGAACGATGTTCGGGGGTCCCGCACGGGTCCCCCGCGGTGAGATCGGGGGAGACGTGCAGGTGTCATGGCAGCCGGGGGGGCCTAATGAAAGGCCCCAGGGCTGCCTTACCAGACTGCCTATCAAGCCATCCTGGTGTGGTGGCTTGATAGACTGCCTGTTAAATTGCAGTATGACGTAATGCTATAGCATTACGTCGTACTGCATGAGCAATCAAAGCATTGCATGTTAAAGTCCCCCAGGGGAACTTCAAGGTAAAGTTAAAAAAAATGTAATAAAAAAATAAAAGACAATATGCATAAAAGTTAAAATCACCCCGCTTTTGCCATATCGATTATTAAAAAATATAAATTATAAAATAAAAATATGTATTTGGTATCGCCACGTCAGTAAAAGTCCGATCTATCAAAGTAGTGCATTATTTTTCCCGCACGGTGAACGTAGTCCGAAAAAAAAAAAAAAAATACAACGCCAGAAATGCACTTTTTTAGTTACCCTGTCTCCCAGAAAAAAATGCAATAAAAAGCGATCAAAAAGTCGTATGTATTCCAAATTGGTACTATCAGAAACTACAGGACATCCCGCAAAAAATGAGCCCTTGCTCAAGTACGTCGACGGAAAAATAAAAAAGTTATTGCGCGCACAAAATGACCGCAGAAAATAATTGAAAAAAATTAAATGTCTTTAAAAAAAAAAGAGTATAGTAAGAAAAAAACTATACAAGTTTGGTATCGTAGCAATCGTACCGACCCATAGAATAATGTATCATGTCGCTTTTGTGCGCCGTAGAAACAAGACGCACTAAAAGATGGCGAAATGTCGTTTTTTTTTTCATTTTTCTCCACTTAGAATTTCTCCACTTTAGAAGTTTTTCAGTACATTATAAGGTACTTTAACCCCTTCATGACACAGCCTATTTTGGGCTTAAGGACGCAACAATTTTTGGCAGATTTTCTTCTCCGTTTATGAAAAATCATAACTTTTTTATTTTTCCGTTGACGCGACCGTATGAGGGCTTGTTTTTTGCGTGGCGAATTGTAGTTTTTATTGGTGCCACTTTTGAATACATAGACTATATTGTAAAACTTTTTTTATTTTTTTTTTATGATAGCAGGGAGAGAAAACGCATCAATTCTTTTTTTTTTTTTTTTTTTTTACAGCGCTAATCATGCAGCATAAATGAGACATTCCATTTTTTCTGCGTGTTGGTATGGTTACAACGATACCAAAATTCTTACATTTTTTTTAGGGTTTCCCACTTTTCTGCAATAAAACCCCTTTTTTTGGAAATCTTTTTTCTATTCTAAATTGCTGCATTCAAAGTCCTGTAACTTTTTTATTTTTTGATGTACGGCACTCTATGAGGGCTTATTTTTTGCGAGACGAGCTGTAGTTTTTAACGGTACCATTTTGGGGTACATATGGCTTTTTTGATCACTTTTATTGCGTTTTTAGTGAGGCAAAATGCTAAAAATTAGGATTTTGCCTCAGTTTTTTTGCGTTTTTTTTCCGTGCACAGTCAATAGCATGTGCAACTTATTGTACGTGTCGTTACGGACGCAACAATACCAAATATGTGGGTTTTTTTGTTTTTTTTACCTTTTTTTTATGCTAATCTGAGAAAAAGCATAAAAAAATGTATTTTTTACTCTTTTTTTAACATTTTTTTTTTAATTCAATTTTTTAATATTTGTTTTTTTTACACTGTTTGTGTCCCTCTGAGGGACTTTAACCACTGCCCTGATGATCGCTGTCATAAGGCATGGCAGAGCTACTGCTCTGCCATGCCTTATCGCTTATACAGCGATCTCAGGCATAGGCAATACAGGATGCCCCCCCCCCCCCTGCTGTTGCAGCGGGACGCCAGCTGTGACTAACAGCCGGCTCCTGCTGCGAGATTGCGCGGGATCACATAAGATCCCACGCTATCTCCAGGACATAAGTTTACGTCCTGTTGCGGGAACTACCAGGCTGCCAGGACGTAAACTTACGCCCTGCAGCGGGAAGGGGTTAAATAGCACCATTGAAAAATACAACTCGTCCCGCAAAAAAATAAGCCCTCATACAGCAACATGGATGGATAAATAAAGGAGTTACGATTTTTTTGAAGGGGGGAGGAAAAAATGAAAATGGAAAAAGAAAAAGGGGCTGCGTCATTAAGGGGTTAATGATACAGGGCATACATTTACATCCTAGAGGTTCAGGGTTTGTATGAAGTGAGATCAAGGGTCGATCCTGCTCCATACAATGTAGTTGCTGGCTATATTTGACAGATGACACCTGCCTACAACAACCACAATCAGACATCAGAGGCAGCACTCACCCGTTCATTGAATTCAATCAATGGCTGAATTCAATGAATGGATGAGTGCTCCCTCTGATTGGCTAAGTGCAGGGACCAATCACAGGAGGCTCTCAGCTGTCATTCAATAGCTGAGAGCTGCCTCTGCTTGGTCACAGTGCTGAGCCAATCAAAGGCAGCCCTTTCAGCAAGCGGGGATTTTAAATCCCACCTGCTGAAAAGCACTTCAGAGCAGTGCAGGAGAAGACCCATCTCACATTAGGGATGATATTTAGGAATGGCTTTTATGTAAAGCCCTTCCCCGAAAATCACTGCAGGGCTTGCCGGAAGCCCATTGTTTTCAATATAGCTCCGGCTCCATTGAATTCAATGGAAGGGCATCATGCTCCTGTGCCACAGCTGTGCCAGAGGATCGCGATTTTTACTGTATCTTCTTAATGAGGTTGGCGCTGTTGACTCCGGACTCATTGAGCACAAGGTGAAACTCCTGGATGCGACACATGCAGGGTTTTTTTCAAATCCAAAAAAGATGGATGCCGCTGTTATCCTCTGCCCTATATTTACCGCTGAAAATTTTTGTGCGCAGGTAAATATCAGGCATCTGACTGCTGCCATTGAAAAGCATTGGTTCTATATAGATGTGCATCGCAAATGCAGGTAACATATGCACATAAAAATGCCCGTGTGACTGAGGCCTAAATATTATATTTTAAACCTTTTTCATACTTTTAAAAATAAAAGTATTTTTTGTTTATCGCTTCATTCAAAGACCCCTAACATTTGTTTTTCGTGTCAACGGTCCTGTATAAGAGTTTTTTTTGCGAGGTTAGTGGTACTTTTTAATAGGACCATTTGTTAATCCATGTGATGTTTTGATCATTTTCTGTTCCATTTTATTGTAAGGCGAGAGGCCAAACTAACTATTTTTGACTTGACCTGGGTTATTTATATCCTTAATCCAATGCTGTCTGTGAGTTGCAGCAGTGAAACACAAAGCACTTCTGGCTGAGACACTTCCATTACTTGGCAGGAACCCAGCAGGTCGGGCATTTTATATGAATATGCTATTATTTGTGCATTATACTGTGGCACACAAATCATTTCTGGTCACGGATACGTCTGGTTGATGTATTCTGGTATTTTAGCGGGAAGCCAGCCACAGTGAAGAATTCTGTGATTATTATATATACACCATATGGACAAAAGTATTTGGACACCGCAGAAAATCAGCAAATATGCAAATACTGAGTTTGACGAACCGTATGCCAGGAAGGGCATGGGTGAAATAAAAAGCTGCTCATTTTGTAATAACTATTCATTCACCCGATTGAGCACTTGTGGGATGAACTGGAGCAACGGGTACGACCCCATCACCCACACCAATCCTCACAGCAATCTCTTCTCACAGCCTTGCATGAGGAATGGTGAGCTATTCCTGCCCAGACTTACAGAGAACTTGTGGAAAGTATGCCGTGACGTGTCGTCGCTGTAATACAAGCAAAATGAGGGCCGACACGTTACTAAATACAATAATAAAGCCCTTTTTCAGAAAAAAACATGCAGTGTCCAATAACTTTTGTCCACATAGTGCACTAGTGTGAGTATCCTTTCATTATAATTCTTTTAGCTCTTGATGAAGTGGAACTGTGTATTCTCATAATGTGTTGCCTCCTTCTGTCTATTATATGCATCTGATGGGTCATCTGATTAAACATTATCTTCATTAACTTCTAGATCTGATCAGGGATTTGTGCTCCTGCAGTTTTGTCCTGCACTTCTGCATTCTATGGGAGGAAGCAGCGTTGCCACCAAGCCTTTCCCCCATTCTGTATTAATCCCAGTGGCTATCTTATTGAGCACCTACTCTGATCTTGTTCGTTGTTTGTTACTGCAGCTTGTCCCATTTACTAGTTGATCAATGTTATATCCCAGCAGACTCTCTAAAAGCCCAGCATTTATAAACACTGTTGAATGGATCTTACCTGTACATATAACACCAGCGGTATCCCAGGATGGACATTCACTATTTCCAAGTGCAGTTATATTGCAGTCCCCCAGGTGGTATTCTGCACCTGAACAATGGAATCTGTATGTGGTGGTAACATAAGATTTCCCAAAATGCTCTCCACCTGGAACAGACCCAGCAACTCCACATTTTATTTGCCTACAGAGCACATTAGCCTCTTTTAGACTCCAATGAGAACTGCACAACACCACCCATTGTCCTTCATATAACAACTCCACTCTCCCAGAGCAGCGATCACTACCATTCACAAGTCTGTAGCTGTTAAATAAGCCTAAAAACCATCAAGGAATGAAAACATATTGTGAAAAAATACAAATTCATCAAGTAAATCAGTCATTAGAGTAGATGTGTCTATTGTGTACTAATAAAAGCCACAGCATCCTACAGTCTGTATGTGCCAGTAAGGTATAATAAGTGTTCGAAATTGGATGCGAGTGAAGAACAATTCTGTATGGGATATAATAATAAGAGCAGCTTAAGACACCATTGATTTCAACAGGTTCATTCCCATGGATCTTTTTTCTACATGTGAAATAAAACATGATATGCTCTATTTTGATGTGCATTTGTGCACCAAAGGCCCTATAGAAATCTATAGGGGGTGTGCAAATGACGACACCCGCGAGCTTGCACAGAATACTGTGAAACATTGGGGACTAATTAAGCTGCACAGCCAAATCATGGGATGGAGGTGTCCAGCGCTGATATGAACATTCCCCGGCAGCACTGAAAGAACAGTAATAAAGACACATGCGCAATAGTGCAAAAAGTGGCGCTATCCTGGGTGTGTCTGTGCTTACGGTTGTCTGAAGCTGCCCTAATGTCAGCATTTTTGGAGATCATTTACTATTGTTCTGATGGAAAAGATGGGAGGTCATACTGCAATACATTTTATATTGGAAGCAAGTTATTAGTGACAAACGCCTTAAATATATGACTAAGTGATAGCACTGACCCAGGATGTCATTTACATCTACTGTACCTTCTCAGGGCAGCAGCCAAAATCATAGCTGATCCTGATAATGTAACCACTAAATCTAATGGTCAGTAGGGATTGTGACAGTTTACTGATGTTTCTTTGCCTTCTGAAATATATTAATTGTCCACTAAATGGCTCATCCAAACTAGTTGGAGGTTATATGTGGCAGTGAGAGGGTTATTTGTTTAGAATATAGAGATATTCTAATGTATTACATTTTTTTTTTTATTAATTCACTTTTTATTGAAAGTTTTTCTTTTAGAGACAAACACAGTAAAATAGGTGCACTTCGCAAATTATCAGCTTAACATTGTGTGGTTCGATCAGGTTATTTAGAGAAACATAGCATTCAAACATAACAGTGCGTATTGATTGTATCTAATAGTTGATCACAGCCCCCCCCCCCCCCCCCCCCCCAACCGAGCTATGTACGCTGGAAGGCTTTATTCTTTGGTCCGGGAAAGGCGGTGACGACCGCTCTATGAACGTAAACTGTACACCTCAAAAATCATGTAAACAATGTAAGTTGTTAAGAGAATAATAACAGGGGGAGGGGGAGGTAAGGTAGGGGGGAGAAAGGGGAAGAGGGAAGAGACTTTTTTTGTCAGCAGTCTGCAATCAAACTTCCCATCCTGTCTTGCTTGCGCCACCCCCTGGCTTCAGCGTCCCCATCGGCGCACCCGCCTCCGAGTCGCCCTCCTCTCCTCTCTCAGAGTTTTATGATGTCCTGCCGAAGCAGGAATAATCTAGAGTGAGTAGCTGCATCTCTACCGGGGGATTACAGAGAGACAGCCACCTGAGGGAGTAATCGACTTGCTGCTTCTCAGGTCGGGTCAGCCTCAGGGACACCGGAGGAACATGATATAATAGGAGAGGAAAGTAGTCAAGTCTAAGGATTAGGAAGGGTGGAATGCGGCAGAGCCGATATAGGGGTGGACCAGGGGGAGGTGGAGGGGGTGCTTAACTTTTGCCGAAGTTTAGATATTTATTATTTTGATGTATAGGTTAGAGTTAGGTCATCTGGTATCTTTTCTAGTTTATTAATTAAGAGTATCACCAAACCATCTAGACTCGAATCGTTACTCCAGGCGAGTGGGTGTGGTATGATGTAGTAAGTGTGAAGTTGGGGTTCACTCCCCGAGTTGAGGCATCCTGGATCTGGGGAGATAGAAGTCTGTTGTGGTATTTGAACGATAGCTTTCCCAAGGCGACCAAAGGTCCAGAAATGAGGTGTATGTCAAATATGTCCAGCTAAGTATCTCTTCCAATTGGTGAATTTGACTAATCTTTTCTTTCCACCTCTTTATGGAAGGGGGCGTTGTGCGCTTTTGCTGCCGCTATCATGAAAGAGATAAGCTTGTCTTTCAAGGGGTTAAATGTCTTGTTCGGTCTGCTCAATATTACCACGTCTGGGGTTAGTTTAAATGCTTTTTTGAGGATTATTGCGATTTTGCTTTCAATTTCTGACCAAAAGGGTTTGATTTTCCTGCAGTTCCACCAAATATGTAGATATGAACCCGTGCTTTCTTGACATCTCCAGCACCTATCTGATTCTGAGAGTTTGTAGGTAAACAGCCATTCAGGGGTTTTATACCATCTAGTTAAAAGTTTGTAATGGTTTTCCTGGAGACAGACGCATGGGGAGACACAGTAAGAGGATTTAAATATTATTTTAAGTTCCGCATCTGATATTATGTCTAGCTCCTTTTCCCATGATGAGATATAGGTTGGTCTAACCAAGGTACGGGTTGTTGTAATATTTTTGGTCAAGAGCAAGATTTTTCTGGGCTCTTTGTTTTGAGTGTTTATTAATCTTTCAAATTCTGTCGTTGGTCTTGAGGAAGGAGGTTTCGTTTGTATTCGCTATGTGTAGGTCTTGTAGCTTCTTTTGTGAGCCTAGGGTGTTTATTATGGAGTTAGGCTCTTCGTGTATGATAATTTGTAAGTCATGGATTGATAGTCCTTCAAAGATGTTCCAGAGATTCTCCGGAATCCAGGTCTTGGGTTGCTTGATGGTATACGGGAGTAAGCATAAAGGAGTACTAGGTGACGGGGGAGGTGCTAGCTCATGGGATAGGGAGTCCCAGGTCTCGCAGATGCCCCTCAGCAAGATGTTAAAGTCTTTGAAATGGTATATTTTAGAGTTGGGAAGCCACATGTCCCTAAGGAAGTTGTTACCATAGGTCAATTGTGAAATTTCCCTCAATTTGCGTTTTTTTTTTTATCAGGGACATTAATTCCAACCATCTGTTCAGGTTGATTGCCTTGTAGTATTTAAGTATGTTAGGAAGACTACTCCGTGTTGTCTTCTCTTAGTCATTAGAGTATATGCTAGTCTAGGGCATTTGTATTTCCAGAAGAAGCATGAGAATAATGTGCTAATTTTCTTGAAGAAGGATTTTGGTATATGTATTGGTAGCATTTGCAATTTGTAGAGAATCTTGGGCAGTATATATGTTTTGATAAGATTTTTTCTCCCAAACCAGGAATTGATAGGAAGATTGTATTCGGCTAGAAGTGATGCTATTTCTGTTAGTAACGGCCACAAGTTACTCTCATATAGTTTTGTTAGATTATTTGTGATTTTAATACCTGGATAGTCTATGTAATGTTCTGCCGAGACATATGGGGAAGATTTCTTCACTTCCGCTGCTCTATGCGGTGGTAGAGATATGTTCAGTATAACCGATTTGTTTTTATTGACTTTTAGATTGGAAAAACTGGCATAGAGATCTAGCAGATGATTCAGAAAAGTGAGGCCATGCATGGGGTTCGTGATTAAGAATAGCACATCATCTGCGAATGCTACGGATTGGATGCATTCACTTCCAATTTCCAGTCCCCTAATCTCTGGGTTTTGTCTGACGGCTTGAAGTAAAATTTCTAATGTGAGGATGAATAGTGTGGGGGAAAGTGGGCAGCCCTGACGAGTACCTTTTGTTATGTTGAATGGTTGGGATAAAATATCATTTACTTTTAGTCTTGCATAAGGTTTTGCGTATAGAGAGAAGATAGCTTCAATAAAATGTGCAGATAAACTGAATTTGTGGAGGACTGCTCTCATAAAAGTCCAGTCGACTCGGTCAAAAGCTTTTTCAGCGTCTATTCCTAGGAATATTAATGGGATATTCTTTCTTTTGGCGTATTGTATAGAGTGAAGAAGTATTGCGGAACTATCCTTGCCTTCTCTTCCCTTTACATAGCCTGTCTGTTCATCTGATATTAATTTAGGGATAATTCTACTCAAGCGGCTAGCAATAAATTTAGCCCAAATTTCTATGTCTACATTCAATAAAGAGATTGGTCCATAATTGTTGCATTGGGTTGGGTCTTTGCCCTCTTTATGTATTAGGGTGATATGTGCTTCTTGTGATTGTCTGGGGAGTGGGGCACCTTTCATAATTGCATTTAATGTAGTTCTGATGTGGGGTTCTATTATATGTTGTAGCGTTTTATAATAACCTGTTGTAAGACCATCGGGTCCTGGGCTCTTACCATTAGAGAAACTATGATCTCAATGAGTTCTTCCTGACTCTCAGGAGCTAGTAGATGTGCAGCTTCTTCCGGGTTAATTGCGGGGAGTGTAAGGTTTTTTAGGAATGCCTCCATATTTTTATATTTTCCTTCTCGATCTATTTGTGACAACTTTCCATCAAGATTGTATAGTTTAGTGTAGTAAGAATGGAATTCTGTCACTATGCCTTGGGGAGGTGTGGTTTTTTTCCTGTATCTTTTTTAATTTCTTTAATGTGCGTCTTTTCCCTCGCTTTTTTTTATAAGAGTTGACATCAGTTTACCACCTTTGTCCCCATGAGCATAAATCTTTTGTCTGTAATTTATGGAGTATTTGGTGAACTTTTTGTCAAGTAGTGACTTTAGTTGGTCTCTAAGGGAGTTGAGTTCAGTTTGTACTTTTTCCACTGCTGAAAGTTTCCTTTTTTGCTCTAAGGCCGCTATCTTCATTAGTATGCCGTCTATTTTGTTTTTGTTGAGTTTTGAGCCCAAGGAAATGAAAAGGCCCCTCATATAGGCTTTATGTGTTTCCCAGATTATGGGAGCGTTTGTGTAATCTTTCGAGTTAATTTCAAAGAATTCAGTTAGGTCCTTGATTAACTCTTGTTTGTGTTCCTCCTCTCTTAAGATCGATTCGTTTAGGTGCCATCTCCATTCCCCTAAGTCGTTTGATAGTATGTTTATGCTGGTGTACATTGGAGCATGATCTGAAATTGTGATGCTATCGATTTGTGAACGGTGAATAGCTTCTAATAGTCTTGCTGGTATAAAAATATAGTTGAGTCTTTGGTATGAGGCGTGGACCTGTGAGTAGAAGGTGTAATCCTTTTCTACGGGGTGTTTGTATTGGCAAGAATCAATCAAATTCAACTCCTGTATGGCTGAGTGGATTCTTTTTAGAGCTCTCTGCGAGACCTGGGACCTTCCCTTTGAGGAATCCTGAAATGGGTTGAGTGTGATGTTAAAATCCCCCCCTAGAATTATATGTCCTACCGCAAAGGATTTTAATATGAGTAACGTGTCCGTTAACCATTTGGTTTGGTTAGTGTTAGGCACATAGATATTGGCTAGGGTGTAGTGAGAGCCATTTATTGTGCCTTTTACAAACATAAAACGTCCCTCTGTGTCAGTGAGTTGTTTTTCACTTTTAAAGGGGAGGTCTTTATGGATGGCGATTGATACTCACTTAGAGGCCGAAATTGAGTTGCAGCTATGGTACCATTGTGTGACATAGTTTCTCGGGAGGGCTGGGATTTTATTGCTTTTGAAGTGAAAAACGTTTTTCACGCACAAAAATCGCAAACGCCAGTGGGTGGGCGCCCTTAAGATGAAGGTTTTGTACCGTATTTCTTACTTTTTGGTGATTTGAACTTTGTGATAGTTTTCCAATGCTCTCCCTCTGGTAATGGAGGGATGGTTAAGTCGTACTGCGTGGGCAGCCAGGAGGGTATTTCAATAGGGTCGATCTTCAGATGTTGCCAGATCCCTTCGAGGTCTTCTGGAGTTCTGACTGTCATTCTGCGCCCTGAATCATTAATTGCCAGACCAAATGGGAACAACCAGGAGTACTGGATTCCTTTTGATTTCAGGACTTCTAGTAGTAGTCGCAGTAACCGCCTTTTCGCCAGAGTAGAAGGTGCAATGTCCTGAAAAAATTGAATTGGAGAGTCGCTGTATTTGAGAGGTTGGTGTGTTCTTGCGGCATTCAGTATAGCGTTTGTGTCTGTGTAGGAGATTAAACCGCAGATTACGTCTCTTTGTGGGTCTTCTGCTTTGGGTCTTGGTCTGATTGCTCTATGTATTCTCTCTATTTGAATTCGTGTGGCCCTCTCTTCTCCCAGTAAATCAGTAAAAATTTCACCTGCCACTTTGCGTAGAGACTCTGCTGCCCAGGATTCAGGGAGGCCTTTTATCTGGATATAACTACGGTTCTCTTGGTCTTCGATTAAGGTGAGGGCCCGATCTAGGTATGAGCGGTGGAGCTCCACCATCTGTGAGGTGGCTTTTGCATGTTTGATAATGGCAGTACATGATCCCTCTAAGTCCCCTACTCTGTGGCCAATTTGTTGTAGCTCAGACTTAATGTCAGCAAGCTCTGACATTATTGGTTGAGTAACTTTAAGGAGTGCTTTCTGTAGGAATGATTTAGAGATTTAAGCACCGAGGTCACATTCTTCCTCTTCAATTTTACTGTCAGGCTCTGAGTCTTGAGGCGCATAGTCTGGTGCGTTTTGTGATGGAGGTAGTTTTGCCAGGGCGCTTGGGGATTGTGAGCTTTTTCTCTTTAGGAATTTCTGCATGTCTGCTTGATTTTTTTTGTCTTCTCGGTGTATCTGGCGGATCACAACAGCGTTCCCTGGTGCCTTTCACCATTTTATGCTATAATTGAGTATGAGCAGGGTTGTGTCTGGCTATTTGGAGAGCCTTAGAATGTGATGGTCTTAAGGTATTTCTCACGTTGTGAGCTGAGGGGTGCCTTCCTCCACACTATTTTGGGTTCAGCCAGTCATCTATGCAGACAACCAGCTGTCCGTAGATAGGTGATATTGCAAAGAAGCAAGGAAAAATTGAAAATTTATAGTTGGTGCAGACTTGTGATCTGAAGTCCTTAAAAATTGTTTATTATAGAGCTGGGTAAACCAGTTCCAGAAAAATTAGAGCTGAACCCTTTTGAAGACTTCTGCCTCTTTGCAAATCAGGAAAAATATTTATTTTAAGATGCAGGCTCTTTAGATCAGACCCCTCTTCCCCCGCTCACAGTTGCAGATCCAGAGGGGGGGGAGAGATGGCGGAGAGTTCGAGCGGGAAAAATAGCTTGGAGGAGATAGCGGGGAGGTGAGATGTTATTGCTGCTCCCGGGTCCCTGGTGGAACTGTCCACTATGTGGATGGGCTCTCTGGGGTCACCGGTACTCACTGCCCTCGTAGTGGTCACGGTCCTCCTCCGCGGTGGGTGCTGCCACTCCCGCTCGCGGGTCCGTCCAGTTCGGCTCTGAGTACTTCCGCCGGGTGTCCGCAGGGCTTTCTCCGGCTCCTCTCTATCACCGCCGCTGTCGGACGCTCTCTGGGGTAGGTCCGCTGTAGACCTCGGCCCGTTTGATGCACCTCCGCGCGCTGCTTCCCCTTCCCGTCCTGTAATTCGGGCCGCGGCTCCGTGCAGGTCGCTAGGCCCCAAAGCTCCTACTCGGCCGATTCCGTTGGGAGACCTCTCAAAATGATCCTCGCACTGCAGGTAAGCTGTTCGAGCTGATATGAGGTACGACTGCTGGCTTGGAACCGCCAAAAGATGCAGTGGGTCTTCTATGGCTCAGAAACACGGTATTAGTGCGTCCTCACACTCTGCAGGCTTGGCCACGCCCACATGTATTACATTTTTAAGCTTGAAATCATAAATAAAAAAAAAAAGACTCCCACCAAAAAAGTAATATAATATTACCAAATAAGCTGTGTGTAGCTCAAAGCGCAAATAAAGTGAATAAATACAACTAAGTAAAAGGGTAAACAATAAAATGCAAAATTATAAAATCCCCTGGCCTGCGGTCTGTGCAGCTCGGCAGGACATCTACATCGGTGGTCAGCGCTGGAAGTGTAAAATGTGGCTTCATTAAGTCCTGGCCACCGAAGTAGATGCCAGACCCATGAACTGACAGCGGAAGGGAGGATCAGCTGATCAGCAGGGATCCCAAGGGGCGGATCCACAATGATCTGTTACTGATGACCCATCCCGAAGATAGATCATCGATAGTAAAAACTGCCAAAACCCCGTTTAACTACTCTCTAGACATGACATGGTGACATATGCTGAGGTCTATGGTGTAAGATGTTAAAGTACAGTACACATCCAACAGATGCAGGGCTGCCAACATGATTTTTTTTTTTGGACAACATATCCATATTCAAAATATTTACGAACAAATTGAAAAAACATAATAGTCTAGAGTAAATCTCTAGAATATAATCTGTTTGTCCATTATTTCTAATGTAGCTATTTATTTAATTTTTTTCAAAACCTTTTCTTGGAACGGTCATATTGGAGATCCGCATCCCTAAAATTGGAGTTCAGCCCTCTCATCCAGAGACCAGGAAATGACAGGGAATGTATATATAGTCTTATCTGTATGACCACTCTGGTGATTAGTGTGAAAACTGGAGTATTTTACATGATTTTGCTTAGAATAAATAATCTAATTGAACTTGCATGTTAATCTGTGATTATACATGTTCTTTATACTATATTTTACACCATTATTCACAATAAAATCATAGAATGAACACAGTATTACGCACCTTTACATTGGATATAGGGAGAACTTTGCTTGGTGCAGTTTCCTTCTATCCCACATCTTAAACAGTCATAAAGCCTGAACTCATTACCATCACAATGGATTTGCTCTGTCCATATTGGTCCGGGTCTTCTTGTGTAGGTCATTAATGATGGCACTGCTTCTCCACATTGAAGTTCTTTACAAAGTACATTTGCCGCTCTTAGTTCAATCTCACAAACAGACCCCCAAGTACCACCATGAAGTGCTTCCAAATGTCCTGAGCAAGCAGTAGGCCCATCAGCTAGTCTGTATTCTCTGTAACCTGATGGTAAATCACTGAACACATTACTGTACATTCACATCACATTCCCATTCTATACTAGAACACCGTGCAACGCAATTTTTGAAATCGATAAGCAGATAGGTGGCTCGTAGTAACTTTAGTGCGCTGATTTCAAATATGATATCTATTTTTTTCTGCCATATAAGGTTTTCCAATTATGGGTAATAATGAAATCCAATTGGCGCTGTATTGTATTTTTTCTAAATATGCCTATACAATTAATACAGTAGGCTCACCATTAGCCTTACTTAATAAAAAGAATAACAAAAGTGATTGCGCAACTATTTCGCAATAACTGTTACACACCACGTGCTGACTGAACACTGTAAGGGTAGGTTTATGTAACATATACATAATGCTGCGGATCATCCACCAGTAAGTTGTAATTAATGAACTGTGTTTTTACAGGTCATTGGTTAGACTACATAAAAGAATCAAAATCATAAAAGAAAAATACATGCTTGGTATCGCTGCATCCGTAGAAGTCTGATCTATCAAAGTAACGCAATATTTACCCCTCCTGGTGAACGCCGTCCATAAAAAAAATTAAGAAAGCCAGAAATGCACCTTTTTGGTCGTTCTGTCTCCAAGAAAAAATGCAATGAAAAGTGATCAAAAAGTCGCATTTATTCCAAAATGGTACTAACACAAACTGCAGGATGCCCCGCAAGAAATTAGCTGTTGTAGAACTATGTGGACAGAAAAAAAAATATTGCGCAGAAGATGGTGGCAGAAAATAATTTAAAAAAAATTAAATGTCTTTAAAAAAAATAAAAGTAAAGGCCCAGTCACATGGGCGCCGATCCGCCCGTGTTCCTGCATGATAAGATGGCCGCACCGCGTGCGGATTATTCTCTGCATGACCGGCTCCATTGTCGGCCATGTGTTCTTACTGCCGGCCGGTGTGGAGAGTCGTCTGCACCTGCAGTGCAGCGGTCGTAAACTACATAAGTTTGGTATTGTAGTAATCATACTGACCCATAGAGTAATGTCATCATATCATTTCTGTTGCAGTTTGTGCATCGTAGAAACAAAAACCAAAAATGGCAACAGCACGCAAAATAAATTTACTATCGGAGGTATACATACGTATAATCTAACCACATTAAAGGGGTTGTCTCGCGAAAGCAAGTGGGGTTATACACTTCTGTATGGCCATATTAATGCACTTTGTAATATACATCGTGCATTAATTATGAGCCATACAGAAGTTATACACTTACCTGCTTCGTTGCTAGCGTCCCCGTTGCCATGGTTCCGTCTAACTTCGGTGTCTTCTTGCTTTTTTAGACGCGCTTGCGCAGATGCATCTTCTCCCTTCGGCTGGTCTTGGAAGCATCGGCGTTTTGGCTCCGCCCCCTTTTCGCGTCATCGCGTAGCTCCGCCCCATGACGTGTGCCGGTTCCAGCCTCCTGATTGGCTGGAATCGGCACATGACGGGGGCGGAGCTACGCGATGACGCGTACAAGGGGGCGGAGCCAAAACGCCGATGCTTCCAAGACCAGCCGAAGGGAGAAGATGCATCTGCGCAAGCGCGTCTAAAAAAGCAAGAAGACACCGAAGTTAGACGGAACCATGGCAACGGGGACGCCAGCAACGGAGCAGGTAAGTGTATAACTTCTGTATGGCTCATATTTAATGCACGATGTATATTACAAAGTGCATTAATATGGCCATACAGAAGTGTATAACCCCACTTGCTGCTGCGAGACAACCCCTTTAAATATTGCAAGGTTCTTAGTATATAATTTGATCAAATTACATTGGCCCATCTACCAACGTCCAGGAGACCAAGCTCTCATCGTAGAAACAAGACATACTGAAAGATGGCAGAAGTTTGAGGGTTTTTTTTATTTTACTCCACTGTTTCTCAGTACATTATATGGTACATTAAATAGTAACATTGAAAAATACAACTCGTTTTGCAAAAAAACAAGCCCTCGTACAGCGACGTCGATGGATAAATGAGTTGCGATTTTTTAATAGAAAAACAATGCTTAAAACAATGAGTTAAATAACTTGAAATTGAGACGTGCAATCAGTTATTCAGTTTTACCAGTGGAATTAGCATGTTTGAATTTTACAGAAAAATCAATTACGTTTGGTTACAAAAAGTTTTTAAAAATTTGTTGCACAGTGTAATCATTACACACCTATGTGATGTCTCTTATACTCTATATAGTGAGGACAGATGATTTTGGTCATGAGTTGCCGCTATTCTGATGCTTGTACCTTTTTAAGGTCCTGCATCTTCCAGGCTATATCACTTTGGGCAGTGGAGCTAGTCCTGGACAATTTCCGGGCATGCAGAACCCAATGCCATAGGCATTTATGAATTCATGAATGGGTGAGTGAGAGCTGCCTCTGATTGGTGAGGTTGTGACCAATCAGAGGCAGCTCATTCAGCAGGCGGGGATTTTAAATCCCCACCTGCTGAATACTACAGAAAGCAGTTCAGGAGAACTGCCGGCCAGACGCGCTGAACTCCGGCTGCAGCGGAAAGGTGAGTATACCTTTTTTTTATTTTTACACATTTTAGGATGATTTTCAGGTAAGGGCTTATATTTTTAAGCCCTTCCCGAAAATTCATCCCGCGCTCGCCGGCACCCCCTTGCTTTCAATGGAGCCGGCTGTATTGCCGGCTCCATTGAATTCAATAGGCTAATATCGTTCTACTGGGACAAGGTGAGTATATATTTTTTTTACTTTTTACACATTTCAGGATGATTTTCAGGTAAGGGCTTATATTTTTAAGCTCTTCCCGAAAATTCATCCCGCGCTCGCCGGCAGCCCATTGCTTTCAATGGAGCCGGCTGTATTGCCGGCTCCATTGAATTCAATGGGCTAACATTGTTCTGCTCTGCCACAGCTGTTACAGCTGTGGCAGAGGAGAACGATCATTATACTGACAGTGCGGGGGAGGGGGGTCTCACTCTTGCCACTATTGTGGCTTACTAGTGTGACCTCGGAGCCCGAAATGCAGCCCTGCATGTTGCTCCTCGCCTGCCCTAAGCATTTCTGTGTTTTTTACATGACTTTGGTGATTTGCTAAGATTTTCACAAATGAAAACCCTAGCGGAGCACCAGTCATATACAAAAATGCTCGAGTCGCCCATTGACTTTAATGGGGTTCGTTACTCGAAACAAACTCTCGAGCATCACTGAAAGTTCAACTCGAGTAACGAGCACTCGAGCATTTTGGTGCTCGCTCATCTCTAATGACTGCATCTGAGGCACCCAGGTCCCACTATTAAGCCAAAATGGGGGCAAGAGCCTGGCGTCACCCCCCAAACAATTTACATGGGACAAACCCTCATTATCAAGGCACATGCACTGGCACATCTTAGCTAAGTACCACACCACCGGCAACCAAGGACAATCACTGCGTGCCATTGACACCGCTGTCTCCTCTCCTGGGTTACATGCTGGCATTGCTGTCCAACTTACCCCCCCCCCCCAACACACACACACGACCCTGCGTCCAAAGCGCACACAAAATTTTCCCTGCATAGTGTTCAGCTGCTCTCATGCCACACGCTTGCTTCATAGCTACTCCACCCTCGTGTCTATTTATAGGTGCATAATGGATGAGGAGGTACCGGAGGCACACACTGCAGAGGGTTGGCAGGGCTAGGCAGCGACCCTCCTTGAAAGTGTGGGCGATAGACCACAATGCTGTTGAGAATTGATGATAAATTGGCGTACGATCATCATTCCAATCCCGTGCCACCTCCATCACAAAATTGTCAGGAGCAGCAAATGTGGGCATAAATGGGACTCAGGTACCAGCACTTCTACACATCTCCACAATGCAGCAATACTCTGTGTGGGAAGCACGTGAGCGGGCCCAGGGTTAGGCTCAGTCCCAGCCTCCACCTTGTGTGACCCCAGGAAATCCATGTGTCCCCACACAATTCATTCTGTGTAGGTGTCAGATAGCTCAACACCGCAGTGGGAAGTCTTTGAGTTCCTTGGGCTCGCCTATGCTGTCAGTGCACAAAGATGGTATTACACAGGAAGAAATCAGAGTGCCCAAACATGACAGAGTTTCACCCAGCCAAGGACCTCGACCCACATTTCTACCCTAGTCAGTCAGTGTATTTGTGCTAGACAGGTAACACACTGCAATGGGAAATCTTTGTGCACCCACAGCATAGGCGAGCCCAAGGAACTTAAAGATGGTATTACACATGAGGAAATCAGAGTGCCCAAACATGGCAGAGTTTCACCCCGCCAAGGACCTTGGCCCACATTTGTACCCTAGTCCATCAGTGTATTTGTGCTAGACAGGTAAAACAACGCAAAGGGAAGTTTTTGTGCAACCACAGCATAGGCGAATCCCTGAAACCCAAGGAAAGTATTACATACATCAGAACGCCCAAACATGGCAGTTTCACCCTGCCAAGGACCTCGACCTCAGCTCACACCCTCACTAATCGTGGGCATAAAGCAGACTCAGATGTTAGTGCAGCTGTGAACGTCTCATTAATGCAGTAACGCTCCTTTTGTTTGGCCCAAACCACTGTCTCAGATAACTGTGGTAACACGGGAGAAAATACATGTTGCCCAGCGCTGAGCCCCAGACCTCAAGCAGGAGGAGGAGGTGGCATAATAAGGCCAAGAAACCATGACCGAGGTAGGACCCGCAATACTCTGTGTGGGAAGGCTCGGTCCCAGCCTCCACCTTGTGTGACCCAAGCTGCCGTGAGTTAAATAGCTATGGTGGCAGATAGCTCCACACCGCAATGGAAAGTCTTTGAGTTCCTTGGGCTCGCCTATGCTGTGGGTGCACAAAGATGGCATTACACAGGAAGAATTCAGAGTGCCCAAACATGCCAGAGTTTCACCCCGCCAAGGACCTCGGCCTGGGCCCACATTTCTGCCTAGTCAATCAGTGTATTTGTGCCAGATAGGTAAAACACCGTGATGGGAAGTCTCTGTGCACCCACAGCATAGGCAGACCCCAGTAACATTTCTGTAGCAAAAGTATAGGCAGACCCCTTTAACATTTCTGTAGCAAGAGTATAGGCGCTATATAATACTGCTGAGCTCTGTTCTCAAGTACGCATCATGTAATTATATGGTCACAGGTTCTTCATCACCACCTATCCTCCACTTATCCTCAGTGCTGCTGAGCTCTGTGCTGTTCTGGTCACATGATTATATAATTACAAGTCCTTCACCACCATCAATTCTCAGTACTGCTGAGCACTATCCTCATCTACAGGTCATTTGATTATATCATAACAGGTCCTTCACCATCACCAATCCTCAGTACTGATAAGCTATGTCCTCATGTACTGGTCACATGATTATATCATCATAGGCCCTTCATCTGCACCAACATTTTCACAGAGGCTCCATTACACCAGTATAATAACTAGAGATGAGCGAGCACCAAAATGCTCGGGTGCTCGTTACTCGGGACGAACTTTTCGCGATGCTCGAGGGTTCGTTTCGAGTAACGAACCCCATTGAAGTCAATGGGCGACCCGAGCATTTTTGTATTTCGCCGATGCTCGCTAAGGTTTCCTTGTGTGAAAATCTGGGCAATTCAAGAAAGTGATGGGAACGACACAGCAACGGAGAGGGCAGGCGAGGGGCTACATGTTGGGCTGCATCTCAAGTTCACAGGTCCCACTATTAAGCCACAATAGCGGCAAGAGTGGGCCCCCCCCCCTCCCAAAAACTTTTACTTCTGAAAAGCCCTCATTAGCATGGCATACCTTTGCTAAGCACCACACTACCTCCAACAAAGCACAATCACTGCCTGCATGACACTCCACTGCCACTTCTCCTGGGTTACATGCTGCCCAACCGCCCCCCCCTCCCTCCACAGCGCACACCAAAGTGTCCCTGCGCAGCCTTCAGCTGCCCTCATGCCACACCACCCTCATGTCTATTTAGAAGTGCGTCTGCCATGACGAGGAACCGCAGGCACACACTGCAGAGGGTTGGCACGACTAGGCAGCGACCCTCTTTAAAAGGGGCGGGGCGATAGCCCACAATGCTGTACAGAAGCAATGAGAAATAGAATCCTGTGCCACCGCCATCAGGAGCTGCACACGTGGGCATAGCAATGGGGAACCTATGTGCCACACACTATTCATTCTGTCAAGGTGTCTCTGCATGCCCCAGTCAGACCAGGCTTTTTAATTCATAGACACAGGCAGGTACAACTCCCTATTGTGAAGTCCCTGTCGACCGACAGCATGGGTGGCTCCCTGGAACCCACCGGCGATACACAAAAATATCCCATTGCATTGCCCAACACAGCTGAGGTAGTAATGTCGTGCTTAATGCAGGTGGGCTTCGGCCAACACTGCATGCCCCAGTCAGACTGGGGTTCTTTACAAGTGGAAACAGATGCATTTATAATTCCCTGTGGACCCACAGCATGGGTGGGTGCCAGGAAGTCACCGGCGGTACATAGAAATATCCCATTGCATTGCCCAACACAGCTGAGGTAGTAATGTCGTGCTTAATGCAGGTGGGCTTCGGGCCACACTGCATGCTCCAGTCAGACTGGTAATATGTACCTTAACAGTAACCGCGTTGGTGGTAATGTGTTGGTGACTGCGGACCTAGTAGCGCGGTTTTATTTTGTTGGTTTTCGGAATGTGGCCAGGATTAAGTGGGCTGTGGCGGGGGATGTTTTTGAGGCACTACGTGTCCTCTCCACGTGTCCGTGGTTATATGCACCTTAACAGTAACAGCGTTGGTGGGAAATGGCCTCGCCGCCATCATGTCTTTGGGAAGCCTCTGTTTCCACACCCCAGAGACATACCATTAGCAGCGGTATAGGCAGAGCCCATAATTAGTAACATTTCAGCCGTAGCATTAGGACAGGCCCCACTAACATATCACTAGCAGCATTATAGGAGGAGCACAGTATGCGTTCCATTTCAGTAATAGTAGCACTCAAGACAGGCCCCAGTAACAATCCCGAAGCAGCAGTATAGTGGGAGCGCAGTCTTCGTTCCATTTCAGTAGTTGCAGTATAGACAAGGCACAAGTTACATTTATGTAGCTAAAGTGTAGGCCAACCCCACACACCTTTCTGTACCATGAGTGCAGGCGAAGAACATAGAATTTGCTATGATTACACTGTAGGCGAGGGGCCACAAAAATTGCTGTATCAACAGTACTAATGTACATCCAAAAAATTGGCCATGGCCAACCAAGAGGGCAGGTGAAACCTATTAATCGCTTTGGTTAATGTTGCTTAAGTGGTAACTAGGCCTGGAGGCAGCCCAGTTTAACGAAAAATTGGTTCAAGTTAAAGTTTCAACGCTTTTAAGAGCATTGAAACGTATAAAAATTGTTTAGAAAAATTATGAGTGAGCCTTGTGGCCCTAAGAAAAATTGCCCGTTCAGCGTGATTACGTGAGGTTTCAGGAGGAGGAGGAGGAGGAGGAGGAGGAGGAGGAATATTATACACAGATTGATGAAGTAGAAATGTCCCCGTTTTGGATGGTGAGAGAGAACGATGCTTCCATCCGCGGGTGCAGCCTACATATTGCTTAGGTATCACTGCTGTCCGCTGGTGCAGAAGAGAAGTCTGGGGAAATCCAGGCTTTGTTCATCTTGATGAGTGTAAGCCTGTCGGCACTGTCGGTTGACAGGCGGGTACGCTTATCCGTGATGATTCCCCCAGCCACACTAAACACACTCTCTGACAAGACGCTAGCCGCAGGACAAGCAAGCACCTCCAGGGCATACAGTGCGAGTTCAGGCCACGTGTCCAGCTTCGACACCCAGTAGTTGTAGGGGGCAGAGGCGTCACGGAGGACGGTCGTGCGATCGGCTACGTACTCCCTCACCATCCTTTTACAGTGCTCCCGCCGACTCAGCCGTGACTGGGGAGCGGTGACACAGTCTTGCTGGGGAGCCTTAAAGCTGGCAAAGGCCTTGGAGAATGTTCCCCTGCCTGCGCTGTACATGCTGCATGATCTCTGCACCTCCCCTGCTACCTGGCCCTCGGAACTGCGCCTTCTGCCACTAGCGCTGTCGGATGGGAAGTTTACCATCAGTTTGTCCACCAGCGCCCTGTGGTATTGCATCATTCTCGAACCCCTTTCCTCTTCGGGAATGAGAGTGCAAAGGCTCTCCTTATACCGTGGGTCGAGCAATGTGTACACCCCGTAATCCGTAGTGGCCAGAATGCGTGTAACGCGAGGGTCACGAGAAAGGCATCCTAACATGAAGTCAGCCATGTGTGCCAGGGTACCTGTACGCAACACATGGCTGTCTTCACTAGGAAGATCACTTTCAGGATCCTCCTCCTCAGGCCATACACGCTGAAAGGATGACAGGCAAGCAGCATGGGTACCGTCAGCAGTGGGCCAAGCTGTCTCTTCCCCCTCCTCCTCATCCTCCTCATGCTCCTCCTCCTCCTCCTGAACGCGCTGAGATATAGACAAGAGGGTGCTCTGACTATCCAGCGACATACTGTCTTCCCCCGGCTCTGTTTCCGAGCGCAAAGCGTCTGCCTTTATGCTTTGCAGGGAACTTCTCAAGATGCATAGCAGAGGAATGGTGACGCTAATGATTGCAGCATCGCCGCTCACCACCTGGGTAGACTCCTCAAATTTTCCAAGGACCTGGCAGATGGCTGCCAACCAGGGCCACTCTTCTGTAAATAATTGAGGAGGCTGACTCACACTGCGCCGCGCAAGTTGGAGTTGGTATTCCACTATAGCTCTACGCTGCTCATAGAGTCTGGCCAACATGTGGAGCGTAGAGTTCCACTGTGTGGGCACGTCGCACAGCAGTCGGTGCACTGGCAGATTAAACCGATGTTGCAGTGTCCGCAGGGTGGCAGCGTGCGTGTGGGATTTGCGGAAATGTGCGCAGAGCCGGCGCACTTTTCCGAGCAGGTATGACAAGTGGGGGTAGCTTTTCAGAAAGCGCTGAACCACCAAATTAAACACATGGGCCAGGCATGGCACGTGCGTGAGGCTGCCGAGCTGCAGAGCCGCCACCAGCTTACGGCCGTTGTCACACACGACCATGCCCGGTTGGAGGCTCAGTGGCGCAAGCCAGTGGTCGGTCTGCTCTGTCAGACCCTGCAGCAGTTCGTGGGCCGTGTGCCTCTTCTCTCCTAAGCTGAGTAGTTTCAGCATGGCCTGCTGACGCTTGCCCACCGCTCTGCTGCCACGCCGCGTTACACCAACTGCTGGCGACGTGCTGCTGACACATCTTGATTGCGAGACAGAGGTTGCGTTGGAGGAGGAGGAGGAGGAGGAGGAAGGTGCTTTAGTGGAGGAAGCATACACCGCCGCAGATACCACCACCGAGCTGTGGCCCGCAATTCTGGGGGTGGGTAGGACGTGAGCGGTCCCAGGCTCTGACTCTGTCCCAGCCTCCACTAAATTCACCCAATGTGCCGTCAGGGAGATATAGTGGCCCTGCCCGCCTGTGCTTGTCCACGTGTTTGTTGTTAAGTGGACCTTGGCAGTAACCGCGTTGGTGAGGGCGCGTACAATGTTGCGGGAGACGTGGTCGTGCAGGCCTGGGACGGCACATCGGGAAAAGTAGTGGCGACTGGGAACTGAGTAGCGCGGGGCCGCCGCCATGCTTTTGAAAGCCTCCGTTTCCACAAGCCTTTACGGCAGCATCTCTAGGCTGATCAATTTTGCAATGTGCACGTTTAACGCTTGAGCGTGCGGGTGCGTGGCGTCGTACTTGCGCTTGCGCTCAAACTGTGGCGCTAGCGACGTCTGGACGCTACGCTGAGAGACATTGCTGGATGGGGCCGAGGACAGCGGAGGTGAGGGTGTGGGTGCAGGCCAGGAGACGGTAGTGCCTGTATCCTCAGAGGGGGGTTGGATCTCAGTGGCAGGTTGGGGCACAGGGGGAGAGGCAGTGGTGCAAACCGGAGGCGGTGAACGGGCATCGCCCCACCTTGTGGGGTGCTTGGCCATCATATGCCTGCGCATGCTGTTGGTGGTGCCTCCCCAGCTGATCTTGGCGCGACAAAGGTTGCACACCACTGTTCGTCGGTCGTCAGGCGTCTCTGTGAAAAACTGCCACACCGTAGAGCACCTTGACCTGTGCAGGGTGGCATGGCGCGAGGGGGCGCTTTGGGAAACAGTTGGTGGATTATTCGGTCTGGCCCTGCCTCTACCCCTGGCCACCACACTGGCTCGGCCTGTGCCCACACCCTGCAGCCAAAATAGAATTTTTTCCCTTGTTTTTCAAAGGACAAGCCACACTGCGTGTATTCAATGAATACTACTAAGTTTAATAACTGTGTTGTGGCCCTGCAAATGTGTCAGAGAACTGCAGTGATGCAAAGTTATTGGCTCCAGCAGATCAGGGATTTCCCATGCAGGAAAAAAATTGGCGCAAGCCTTCAGTAAAACGTAGCTGGCTGCGTCTGATTTTTTTTAACGTTCTGCACGCAGCACACACGTACCCAGAGCCCTGAGGACTGTCAGAGGCAGGCGAAATATAATTTTTTCCCTTGTTTTTCAAAGGACAAGCCACACTGCGTCTATTCAATGAATAATGTATGTCTTCTGGCCCTGCCTACACAATTCTATCCCTGTAGTATTAATGCCGGGTGCAATGCTCTGCACAGCCGGTTTTGAGAAAAAAAAAAAAAATGCAACACTGCTAACAGCAGCCTGGACAGTACTGCACACGGATAGATGTGGCCCTAGAAAGGACCATTGGGGTTCTTGAAGCCTACACTCACTGCTAACACTCTCCCTGCCTAACCACCACTTCTGTCCCTATTGCAGGGCGCAATGCTCTGCAGATCCAATTTTGAAAAAAAAAAATAAAAATACAGTGCTAACACAGTACTGCACACTATTAGATGTGGCCCTGAGAAGGACCGTTGGGGTTCTTGAAGCCTACACTAACTCCTAACGCTCTCCCTACAGCAGCTCCAGCACGATACCACTGTCCCTCAGCTAACTCACAAGGCATCTGAGGCGAGCCGCGGGAGGGGCCGATTTTTATACTCGGGTGACATCTGATCGCCCCAGCCACTCACAGCAGGGGGGTGGTATAGGGCTTGAACGTCACAGGGGGAAGTTGTAATGCCTTCCCTGTCTTTCAATTGGCCAGAAAAGCGCGCTAACGTCTCAGAGAGGAAACTGAAAGTAACCGGAACACCGCGTGGTACTCGTTACGAGTAACGAGCATCCCGAACACCCTAATATTCGCACGAATATCAAGCTCGGACGAGTACGTTCGCTCATCTCTAATAATAACCCATCATGATGGGTCTGATGGCTGATAGAAAACGTCTGTGGATGAAGCTGCTGCAGGCTGATATTTAGTGTCATTCTCTCAGCAGTTGTCTGTGCAGTTATTGTATATGTTGTCAGATATAATGCTGTATCCAGACCGGTGTGTGATGGAGAGGAAAGAAATGTCTCTTACCTGAACATTTCACTCCCAGCAGAGATGCAGAAGGATATGAGCCAGGTTCTGTAGAATGTTCACACCGTGACAAGGACATCTCTCCTTTTGTACATCGTGGATACAACCTCCTCCTGTAATCATCCACATATATCTCCCCTGTGGTCACACGATGTTGTAGATTTGCAGTATTACATCCCAGCTCTCTACAAACCATATTAGCAATGTTTTCTCTGTATCGTGTGTTATAATCCACTCCCCACCATTCTCCTGCATATATCACTTCCACTAATCCTTCACATTCAGTGTTTCCTCCAAAGAGTTCCACTGGAACTGTGAAAATAAACAGAAATTAATATAAAAATCCATGAATATAGGGAAATACTAATATAACAACGTTCGTATCATTCATGACATTCCCACTTCATATGCCCATTAGAGATGAGCGAGCGCACTCATCCGAGCTTGATGCTCGTTCGAGCATTAGGATGTTCGAGATGCTCGTTACTCGAAGCGAGCACCACGCGGCACTCGACTCCATTACATTTCCTTCCCTGAGAAATTTGCGCCCTTTTCTGGCCAATAGAAACACAGGGAAGGCATTACAACTTCCTCCTGTGACGTTCCAGCCATATCCCACCCCCCTGCAGTGAGTGGCTGGCGAGATCAAGTGACCCCCGAGTATTTAAATCTGCCCCGCCCGCGGCTCGCCACAGACACACGCTAAGAGAGATCAGGGACAGTGCTGCTGATGCTGCTGCTGCTGCTATAGGGACAGTGTTAGCGCCTTCAAGAACCACAACGGCCCTTCTTAGGGCCACAGCTCACCTAGTGCATTACTGTTGTGGCTGCTGTGAGCAGTTTTGCACAATTTTTTTTTTAATGTATATCGGGCGTGCAGGCTGTAGCGTTCTCAGGCTGCAGTCTGTACTTCAGTATAGGGGCAGTATTGGTCAGGCAGGGAGAGTGGTAGTGTAGAATCCTGTCTACAAGTACCCCAACGGTTCTTCTTAGGGCAACCTGCGACCATGTGCATTGAACTCCGTGGTTGCTGGGAGTTATAGTACCTCTGCATTGCACAGCCTAGCCTGCGTGCAGCCTTCATTTAGAAATATTTTTCTGTACGCACTTCGCATAGCCTCACTGCAGTCTGCCTCTGTACGCCAAGAAACTGCACATTTTCTACAACGCTCTGTTATACGTGTGCTGTCTCAGACGTTCACGGTCTGCCCGACGCCCATAGATTGAAAGTGCAATACACACTGCCTAGCCTCAGGCTGCATTGCAGAGTAAAATAAGGAGATTTAAAAAAAATTTCCTTTTTACGGCGTACGGTTACCCAGTGCATGTGCCTACGTGGCCTGTGGGACTTTACGTCCATCCAAACTGCATAGTTCACAGCCTAGCCTGCGTACAGCCTTCCTTATAATTTATCTCTGGCTTCATTTAGCGTTATATTACCGCTGTCAGCCAGCAACTGCACGGCAATAATTTACAAACATTTTTACACCGTTCTGTCTCTGCTCGATTCTTAATCCAGCATGCTGAGGGGTAAGGGTAGGGGCAGAGAACGTGGACGCGGTCGCGGTCGAGGACGCAGAGTCCCAAGTGAGGGTGTGGGCATAGACCGAGTTCCTGGTCCAGGTGAATCGCAGCCGGCTGCTGCGGGAGTAGGAGACAGGACAGTTTCTGGGGTCCCCAGCCTCATCTCACAATTAATGGGTCCACGCGGTAGACCTTTATTTAAAAATGAGCAGTGTGAGCAGGTCCTGTCGTGGATGGCAGAAAGTGCATCCAGCAATCTATCGACCACCCCGTCTTCTACGCCGTCCACTGCTGCAACTCTGAATCCTCTGGCTGCTGCTCCTCCTTCCTCCCAGCCTCCTCACTCCATGAAAATGACACATTCTGAGGAGCAGGCAG
This sequence comes from Eleutherodactylus coqui, assembly GCF_035609145.1. Taxonomy (NCBI): domain Eukaryota; kingdom Metazoa; phylum Chordata; class Amphibia; order Anura; family Eleutherodactylidae; genus Eleutherodactylus; species Eleutherodactylus coqui. Next base: position 237,157,136 of record NC_089842.1, read on the forward strand.
ACTCTCAGGAACTGTTCTCGGGTCCCTGCCCAGATTGGGCAGCAATGGTTCCTCTCCCACCAGAGGAGTTTGTCGTGACCGATGCCCAACCTTTGGAAAGTTCCCGGGGTCCGGGGGATGAGGCTGGGGTCTTCCGGCAACTGTCTCAAGACCTTTCAGTGGGTAAGGAGGTCGATGATGATGATGAGACACAGTTGTCTATCAGTGAGGTAGTAGTAAGGGCAGTAAGTCCGAGGGAGGAGCACACAGAGGATTCGGAGGAAGAGCAGCTGGACGATGAGGTGACTGACCCCACCTGGTTTGATAAGCCAACTGAGGAGAGGTCTTCAGAGAGGGAGGCAAGTGCAGCAGCAGGACAGGTTGGAAGAGGCAGTGGGGTGGCCAGGGGTAGAGACAGGGCCAGAGTGAAGAATCCCCCAACTGTTTCCCAAAGCACCCCGTCGCGCCAAGCCATCATGCAGAGGCCAAGGTGCTCAAAGGGATGGCAGTTTTTAACTGAGAATGCAGACGACCGATGAACAGTGGTGTGCAACCTGTGTTGCACCAAGATCAGCCGGGGAGCCACCACTACCAGCCTCAACACAACCAGCATGCGCAGGCATATGATGGCCAAGCACCCCACAAGGTGAGACAAAGGCCGTTCACCGCCTCCGGGTTGCACCACTGCCTCTCCCCCTGTGCCCCAACCTGCCACTGAGATCCAACACCCCTCTCAGGACACAGGCACGAGCGTCTCCCGGCCTGCACCCACACCCTCACCTCCGCTGTCCTCGGCCCCATCCAGCAAGGTCTCTCAGCGCAGCGTCCAGCTGTCGCTAGCACAAGCGTTGGAGCGAAAGCGCAAATACGCCGTAATGCACCCACACTTTCAAGCTTTAAACGTGCACATTGCCAAATTGATCAGCCTGGAGATGCTGCCGTACAGGCTTGTGCAAACAGAGGCTTTCCAAAAACATGATGGCGGCGGCGGCCCTGTGCTACTCTGTCCCCAGTCGCTATTTTTCACGGTGTGCCGTCCCAGCCCTGCACGACCACATCTCCTGCAACATTGTACGCGCCCTCACCAACGTGGTTACTGGGAAAGTCCACTTAACAACGGACACGTGGACAAGCACAGGCGGGCAGGGCCACTATATCTCCCTGATGGCAAATTGGGTGAATTTAGTGGAGGCTTCTACCAAGTCAGAGCCTGGAACAGCTCACGTCCTACCCACCCCCAGAATAGCGGGCACCAGCTCGGTGCTGGTATCTGCGGTGGTGTATGCCGCCTCCACTAAACCTTCCCCCTCCTCCAACGCAACCTCTACCTCGCAATTAAGATGTGTCAGCAGCACGTCGCCAGCAGTCGGTGTCGCGCGGCCCGGAAGCACAGCGGTGGGCAAGCGTCAGCAGGCCGTGCTGAAACTAATCAGCTTAGGAGAGAAGAGGCACACGGCCCATAAACTGTTGCATGGTCTGACAGAGCAGACCGCTGGCTATCGCCGGTGAGCCTCAAACCGGGCATGGTAGTGTGTGACAATGGCCGTAACCTGGTGGCGGCTCTGCAGCTCGGCAGCCTCACTCACGTGCCATGCCTGCCCACGTCTTTAATTTGGTGGTTCACGGTTTCTGAAAAACTACCTACACTTGTCAGACCTCCTCGGCAAGGTGCGCCGGGTCAGCGCACATTTCCGCAAGTCCAACACGGACGCTGCCACCCTGCGGACCCTGCAACAAAGGTTTAATCTGCCAGTGCACCGACTGCTGTGTGACGTGCCCACAGGGTGGAACTCTACGCTGCACATGTTGGCCAGGCTGTATGAGCAGCATAGAGCTATAGTGGAATACCAACTCCAACATGGGCGGCGTAGTGGGAGTCAGCCTCCTCAATTCTTTACTGAGGAGTGGGCATGGATGGCAGATATCTGCCAGGTCCTCGGAATCTTTGAGAAGTCTACCCAGATGGTGAGCGGCGATGCTGCAATCATTAGCGTCACCATTCCTCTCCTATGCCTGCTGAGAAGTTCGCTGCAAAGCATAAAGGCTGACGCTTTGCGGTCGGAACAGGAAACGGGGGAAGAGAGTATGTCGCTTGATAGTCAGAGCACCCTCAGAGCACTGTTAGTGGCGTCAGCTTATACCTTTGCAACAGGAATATTACAGGAGTCTGTGCATAGTATGGGTGCACTATGTTTTCCCATCACGGTGTTCTACATATCTGACCATAACAAAAAAAAACAGACTGACTAGGGCATGGAGTGTGGGCCGAAGCCAACATGCATTTTATCTCACGTTACCGCAGCTATCTGGTGCACTGCATTGGGGCAAACAAGAGGAGCGATACAGCGCTAATGAGACATTCACAGCTACGCTAGCATTGGAGCCCGCTCTAGGCCCGCGATTGCTGAGAGTTTGTGCAGAGGCCTATGTCCTGGGTGCAGTGAAAGTTCGCTTCTTGCCTACGAATGTTGAAGCTGTTGGCCGAGGCCTATGTCCCGGGGGAAGTGCAACTACGCCAGCTTGGGGCTGTGCAACTTTTTCCTGGCTAATCCAGTCATTGTAGCGGGGAAAGAAAATGTAACTGATTTACTTAGCCAGCTTGGCCTTTTTGCAGGCAAGCGTATAATTTTTTTGGCCTACAGTGTGCGTTAAAGTACCGCTGTCAGCCTCCAAGTGCAGGCCAATAATCGCCTAATTTTTTACAAAGCTCAGTGTCTGCTGTATTCGAAATACACCATGCTGAGGGGAAGGGGTAGGCCTAGAGGATGTGGCCGTGGACGCGGGCGAGGACGCGGAGGTCCAAATGAAGGTGTGGACACAGGCCGAGTTCCTGGTCCAGGTGAATTTAACCGGCTGCTGCGGGATTAGGAGAGAGGCAAGGTTCTGGGGTCCCCAGCTTCATATCACATTTTTGCGTCCACGTCGTAGACCTTTATTAGAAAATGAGCAGTGTGAGCAGGTCCTGTCGTGGATGACAGAAAGTGCATCCAGCAATGTCTCCAGCAACCTGTCTTCTACGCCGTCCACTGCTGCAACTCTGAATCCTCTCGCTGCTGCTTCTTCCTCACAGCCTCCTCACTTCATGAAAATGACACATTCTGATGAGCAGACAGACTCCCAGGAACTGTTCTCGGGCCCCTGCCTTGATGGGGAAAAAATGGTTCCTCTCCCACCTGAGGAGTTTGTCGTGACCGATGCCCAACCTTTGGAAAGTTCCCGGGGTCCGGGTGATGAGGCTGGGGACTTCCGGCCAAGTACTAAAATATGTGGGTGTCCAAGCAGCTCTCTCCAGTTAGTTGTTGATCTAAGAACTAATTGTGTATTCAGGGATCTACAAGGACAATCAGTCTAACATGATTGTGTACTCAACATCATCCATTATAACAATAGTTCCACCTTTATCAGAGAGTTTAATGATTACTGATTTATACTCTACAAGACTGAACAATAGCAGTCTTGCAGAGATTGAATTATACCTACTGTATGTTATGGCGACTCTCTAGTTCCCGAGTTACAAGCTTAGTAATAATATCACCCATCAAGGCTATTCTGATGAGCAGGCAGACTCCGCTGTCCTCAGCCCCACCCAGCAATGTCTCTCAGCGCAGCGTCCAGCTGTCGCTAGCGCAAGCGCAAATACGCAGCCGCGCACGCGCACGCTCAAGCATTAAATGTGCACATTGCCAAATTGATCAGCCTGGAGATGCTGCCGTACAGGCTTGTGGAAACAGAGGCTTTCCAAAAACATGATGGCCGCGGTCCCACGCTACTCGGTCCCCAGTCGCCACTATTTTTCCCGGTGTGCCGTTCCACTCCTACAGCAGTACATCTCCCGCAACATCAATCGTGCCCTCACCAAAACGGTTACTGGGAAGGTCCACTTAACCACGGACACGTGGACAAGTACTGGCGGGCAGGGTCACTATATCTCCCTGACGGCACATTGGGTGAATTTGGTGGAGGCTGCGACCAAGTCAGAGCCTGGGACCGCACACGCCCTACCCACACCCAGAATTGCGGGTCCTTCCTCGGTTCTGGTATCTGCGACGGTCTATGCCACCATCTCTAAACCCTCCCCCTCCTCCTCCAACAATGAAAACATTCTTGGCAAATGGTTAAGCTTTGGTCCGTCTTGCGGCGGTCCAAGAATTTCACCTAAAACCGCACAATAGGAATGCCCCCCCCCCCTGTCCCTCTTAATCCTGGCCACAGTTCCGAAAACCAATTAAATACAACCGGGGTTGTATTCGATTATCCCTAGCTGAAGCATTCAGCCGACCGGTAGATCAATAGTGGCTTCCATCTTGTTGGTATTGACAATAATTACATATTTCAGTGTACAGCTGAGGTAGGAATAGAGCCGACGATAGAACACAGCATCCCTGCAGGGCTGGGGACAGAGTAGCAGCAGGCACATATCCTTCATGGAAGCAGGCCAGCTGAGATCCACATACTCCCGGACTGATTTTGGACTGATTGATGAGGCCTTTACTTGTGATCATCTTTGGTAATTCCTGACCAAAATGAGTGGTATAGCCAGAAACTTGCATTGCTAACACTTTGAAATGGTCAGCAGAAAACATATGAATGAAGGCTTTCCATATTTCTGATCGAGATGAGGAGGAGTTCAGTCTTTTAGTACCTAGAATATCCTTTTCATTGCTATCAAATGCCCCTCTTTTCTTAGAAAATACTAGCTTTTCCACATAGCTGTTGTCGCTTCCACTTTTGTTCTGTGGCTTCACTGTTGTCCATTGGCTCTTATTCGCATCTGAAGGTTTGATTTTGTCCATGGAGGCAAAATTCAAGGTGGAGGCGCGGAACCCAGCGGGACCCTGGGCCCACTAACGTGCTTCCCACACAGACTATAGCGGGTCCTGGTCATGCTGTCTTGGCCTTGTAATGCCACCTCCTCCTCCTGCTTGGGGTCAGGGGATCAGCAATGCACATCATGTATTTTCTCTCATGTTATCGGAGAAACTTGTTTGGGCCAAAGGAGAGGAGCGTAACTGCAATAACGTTACAGGGGTCTGCCTATACTTCAGCTGCAGAAATGTTACAGGGGTCTGCCAATACTGCTGCTACATAAATGTTTGTGGGGTCTGCGTATACTTATGCAACTAAAATGTTACTGGGGTCTGTCTATACTGTTACTACTGAAATGTCCCTAATACTGGGCTCTGCCTATACTGCTGCAACTGAAATGTTACTGGGGTCTGTCTATACTGTTACCACTGAAATGTTACTAATACTGGGCTCTGCCTATACTGCAACTACTGAAATGTTACTGGGCTCTGCCTATACTGCTGCAACTGAAATGTTACTGGGGTCTGTCTATATTGTAACTACAGAAATGTTACTGGGGTCTACCTAGACATCTGCAACATAACTGTTAGTGGGGTCAGCTTATACCTTTGCTACAGGAATATTACAAGGGTCTGTGCATAGTATGGGTGCACTAAGTTTTCCCATCGCGGTGTTCTACGTATCTGGCCCCCCAAAAAAACCAGCCTGACTAGGGCATGCAGTGTGGGCCGAAGCCAACCTGTATTTGATCTCACGTTAGCTCAGCTATCCGGGGCACTGCAATGTGATTTCTTAATGTACCGTCGGTGGCTTCCTGGGACTCACCCATGCTGTGGGTCAACACAGACCTCCCAGAGCAAAGTTGTACCTGCCTGTGACTATTAATTAAAAAAAACTCAGTCTGACTAGGGCACGCAGTGTGGGCCGAAGCCAACCTGTATTATATCTGACGTTGGCTCAGCTATCCGGGGCACTGCAATGGGATTTATTAATGTACCGTCGGTGGGTTCCAGGGAGCCACCCATGCTGTGGGTGCACACAGACTTCCCATAGCGGAGTATTACCTGCCTGTGACTATTAAAAAAACCCAGCCTGACTAGGGCATGCAGTGTTGGCCGAAGCCCACCTGTATTTTATCTCACGTTACCTCAGCTATCCGGGGGACTGCAATGGGATTTATTTATGTACCGTCGGTGGGTTCCAGGGAGCCACCCATGCTGTGGGTGCACACAGACTTCCCATAGCGGAGTTGTACCTGCCGGTGACTATGAAAAAAGGCCAGCCTGACTAGGGCATGCAGTGTGGGCCGAAGCCCACCTGTATTTGTTCTCACGTTAGCTCAGCTATCCGGGGCATTGCAATGGGATTTCTTAATGTACCGTTGGTGGCTTCCTGGGACCCACCCATGCTGTAGGTCCATACAGACGTCATAGAGCGGAGTTGTATCTGCATGTGACTATTAATTTAAAAAAAACAGTCTGACTCAGGCATGCAGTGTTGGCCGAAGCCAACCTGTATTTTATCTCACGTTACCTCAGCTATCCGGGGACAGCAATGGGATTTATTTATGTACCGTCGGTGGGTTCCAGGGAGCCACCCATGCTGTGGGTGCACACAGACTTCCCATAGCGGAGTTGTACTTGCCTGTGACTATGAAAAAAGGACAGCCTGACTAGGGCATGCAGTGTGGGCCCGAAGACCACCTGTATTTCATCTCACGTTACCTCAGCTATCCGGGGCACTGCAATGGGATTTCTTAATGTACCATCGGTGGCTTCCTGGGACCCACCCATGCTGTGGGTCCACACAGACTTACCAGAGCAGAGTTGTACCTGCCTGTGACTATTAATTAAAAAAACCTAGTCTGACTCGGGCATGCAGTGTGGGCCGAAACCAATCTGTATGTTATCTGACGTTACCTCAGCTATCCGGAGCACTGCAATAGGATTTATTTATGTATCGTCAGTGGGTTCCAGGGAGCCACCCATGCTGTGGGTGCACACAGACTTCCCATAGCGGAGTTGTACCTGCCTGTGACTATTAAAAAAAACCCAGCCTGACTAGGGCATGCAGTGTGGGCCGAAGCCAACCTGTATTTGATCTCACGTTAGCTCAGCTATCCAAGGCACTGCATTGGGACAAACAAGAGGAGCGATACAGCGCTAATGAGACGTTCACAGCTACGCTAGCATTGGAGTCCACTCTAGGCCCGCGATTGCTGAGGGTTTGTGCAGAGGCCTATGTCCTGGGTGCAGTGAAAATCCGTTTCCTGCCTACGATTGCTGAAGCTGTTGGCCGAGGCCTATGTCCCGGGGGAAGTGCAAGTATGCTAGGTTGGGGCTGTGAAACTTTTTAATGCTAATCCAGTCATTGGAGCGGGGAAAGGAAAGCTAACTGATTTAATGAGCCCGTCGCAGAGGAACTAGCATCGAAGTCTGCTTCATGCCTACGATTGCTGAAGCTGTGGACCGAGGCCTATGTCGTTGGCGCGGTGCAAGTCTGCCATGTTTGGCCGCTCTGATTTATTTATTGTTCATGTCTTGGGTTGCCTAGGACCCACCTATGCTGTTGGTGCACACTTAGTTCTCATCACTTTGTGCCAGACGGTGTTTGACCTGTCTGGCACAAAGACACTGACTGACTTGGGTAGGGGGCAGAGTGCGGATGGCTTTCCCCTTGCGGTGTCGATTGAGCTATGCGACACCTAGACAGAATGAATACTGTGTGGGCACATGGATTCCCCATTGCTATGTAACTCATGCCCACGTTTGCAGCTCCTGACGGAGGTGGCACAGGATTGGGATGAAGATCGAACGTCAATTTCTCATTGATTCTCTACAGCATTGTGGGCTATCGCCCTGCCCCTTTCAAAGAGGGTCACTACCTGGCCCTGCCAACCCTCTGCAGTGTGTGCCTCCGGTTACTCCTCATGCCAGACGCACTTATTAATAGCCATGAGGGTGGTGTGGCTATGAAGTGAGTGTGTGGCATGAGGGCAGCTGAAGGCTGCGCAGGGACACTTTTGTGTGCGCTGTGAACGCAGGGTCGTGCGGGGGGGTTGGGCAGCATGTAACCCAGGAGAAGAGGCAGCGGTGGGTCCCGCAGGCAGTGATTGTGCTTGGTTGGAGGTAGTGTGGTGCTTAGCTAAGGTGTGCCCTGCTAATGAGGGTTTGTCCGAAGTAAAAATTGTTGTGGGGGAGGGGGGGGGGCACTCTTGCCGCTATTGTGGCTGAATAGTGAGACCTGGGAACCTGAGATGCAGCCCAGCATGTTGCCCCTCACCTGCCCTATCCGTATCTGTGTCGTTTCCATCACTTTCGTAGGTTTTGAAGATTTGCACAAATGAAAACCTTAGCGAGCATCAGCGATATACAAAAATGCTCGAGTCGCCCATTGACTTCAATGGGGTTCGTTACTCGAAACGAACCCTCGAGCATCGCGGAAAGCTCGACTCGAGCAACGAGCACCCGAGCATTTTGGTGCTCGCTCATCTCTAGCCATGTGCTTTGTGTGTAATGTGTGGGGTCAGGATAGATGTGATACAGCTGTGTGTGTGATTTGCTCTGTGTAATGTGTGGGGATCAAGATGGATATAGGAGTGTGCAATGTTTTGTGCATGTTATGTATATGAATCAGGATGTAGCAGAGCGGTGTGCATCATGTGCTGTGTGTGTGATTTGTGTGAATCAGGATGGATCTAGTAAAGCTGTGTCTGTAATGTGCTGTGTGTGATGTGTATGAATCAGGATGTAGCAGAGCGGTGTGTGTCATGTGCTCTGTGTGTGTTCTGTGGGGTCAAGATAGATGTAGTAGTGCTTTGTGTGTAATGTGCTGTGTGTGTAATGTGTAAGAATCAGGATGAATGTAGTTAAGCTATGTGCGTAATGTGTTGTGTGTGTGATGTATAGGAAAATCAGGATGGATGTAGTTAAGCTGTGTGTGTAATGTGCTGTGTTTGTGTTCTGTGGGGTCAGGTTGGCTGTAGTAGAGCTTTGTGTGAAGTGTGCTGTGTGAGTAATATGTCGGGGAATCAGGATGGATGTAGTAGAGCTGTGTGTTTGATGTGTGGGGATCATAATGGATGTACCATGTAGCAGAGTTGTGTGTGTAATGTGCTGCATGTGTAATGCCAGGATTGATGTAGTAAAGCTATGTGTGTAATGTGTGAAATCAGGATGGTTGTAGTAGAACTGTGTGTGTAATGTGATGTGTGTGTGTGTGTGTGTGTGTGTGATATGTGGGATTACAGGATGGATGTAGAAGAGCTGTGTGCATAATGTGTTGTGTGTGTAATGTCTGGGGTCAGGATGGATGTAGTAGAGCTGTGTATGTAATGTGTGGAGTTAGGATGGATGTAGTACAGCAGTGTGTGTAATGTCCTGTGTGTGTAAAGTGTGGGGTCAGGAAGGATGTAGTAGAGCTTTGTGTGTGATGTGCTGTGTGTGTAATGTGGATGGATGTAGTAGAGCTGTGTATGTAATGTGTGGGGTCAGGATGTATGTAGTAAAGCTGTGTGTACAATGTCTGTGGTCAGTATAAACAAATAAGTTTTATATTCCCCAATCTTCTATTGGGAAGTGCTTCTATATGCTTTGAAACATACCACTGTCTCTAATTTTCAATAGTTATAAACAAATAACTAAAACTAAATCCAATATGTGGGGGAAATGGGAAGAGGAAGGACAGGGTGGGGGAAAGCAAGACTGGACATTGGACCAAGACCACTTATTGTTCCGGTTTATCATAGGAACACACAGTATACAGTTACTAAAGCCTAGGTCTCAACTGTTAGGATCCAGTTATCGGACACTGAGGATGCCCAGATAGTAATCCAAGGTTGCCAGGTAGCATAGAAGCATGGTTGTGTATTGTTCTCATCTGCTCTCATTTCCTTCACCCACATGAGGGTGTTCATCACATCCACTCACATCAACCTAGAGGGGAGCATGTAGGAACGACACTTCCTGGGGATGATTTGTCTAGTGGCAAGGATGAAGAACTGTAAAAGGCCCTTCCTAGTAAGTAAAACAGAGATAGGGAATATACATAGTAGGGCAGCTTCAGGGGTAAGCCTGATGGCTTTTTCACATATATAGTTGTATATGGTCACGATATCCTGCCACAATGCGGCTACGGGGCACATTTTCACCAGATATGAATCAAAGTGCCAAGGCTTCTGAGCATGTCCAGTATAAAGGGGAGATATGATCAAAATATGTTATTCAATCTCTTCGGAGTTCTATACCACCTAGAAAGAATTTTGTGATTGAGTTCTTGCAAGTTACATGAGGCTGGCATCTTTGGTGTTTGCTTTTTGCTTTTTGCCATAGTTCTCATCAGAGGCATGTACCAAGCTCTCTCTCCCACACCCCCATATATCCCGAGGCTTTATCCTCCATCTCCCGATACAGCAACATCTTATATAATGCAGAGATCCGATGTTTGGGAGGATCAGAGGACGGACACATTTCCTCGAAGGGAGTAAATGGCTTAGTCATGTTCTTCTCAGGTCTCAAAGATTTTATGAAACCCCTTAAGTGGAAGTATTGGAACCACACACCAGGAGGGACTGTGGTGTCTCTAAAAAAGTCCACCAATTGTTGAAGAGCTGACCGGGTCACGACGTCCCTATTTTGAGGAATGGGAAAAGTTGGGAGGGATAGGACGGAAGGGCTATGAGTGGAAGATATCTCAGCTTTTAACATATCTAGGGTTTTCTTTTATTAGATGGTTCTTTGATATGTAGATCAGCTATAAGATTTTTATAATTTAACTGTCTTTTCCTTTTTAAGTCTGGTGCCATGAGAAGTAAAGATTCCTCTAAGGATGCACTTTAAGGCTTCCCATTGGATAGGGGCACCACACGAATGATCCCATGGAATACTTTGAATGTGAATCTAGTAGTTTGTGGGCCATTGAGTGAAAGCTGTAATCTCTGACACCCGGGTGAAGAATCCATCAAAGCTCAACTAGTTTTAGGGCCTCTGGGACATTTTTTAAGGATTGCACTCCTGACCAGGAGATGAGGATTTACCCGAAGAAGAGTCCAACACCAAATTTGCAATCACCTCCTAGAATGATGTTGGAGCCCTCTGCAAACTCTGCTAACTCTTGTATAAATGTGGTTCCAAAAGGGATTTCTTCCTGGTTGGGGAAATAGACATTAGCCTCGGTTAGTATAACACCTAAAACACATATTTAAAAAAAACCAGAAATCTGCCCTCTGGATCTATTTTGGAAGATATAAATTGATGCAGAAATGACTTATTGAAAGCGAAAATACACTGCCGACCTTCTTGGAAGGATGGGGCCATGAAACCAAGGTGTGTAAAAGCTGCAGGTGCACATGGGAACATGGTCTATCCTAAAATGAGTCTCCTGGAGCATGTCCACTATGACTTCCTTTTTATGCAAATGATGGAGAATCTAACTTCTCTTTGCTGGGATGTTAAGGTCCTTGGTGTCATAAATACAGAACATCAAGCTGGCCATATCCATATTATCAGATTTGGGGGAGCCAAGCTCAATTATCCAAGCCTTGCGATTAGAGGGGAGGCAGATGGAAAGGAGGGGGGGGGGGGGGATAACAGAAACTTATTTGAAATACCAGGTCTGAAACCGGAACATTACAACTAATTTCAAACCTGTCTTGATACAGCAACAAGCGTTGTAAAACCTAAATGGGGTTGAAGAAGCCAATGTTAGGCCTGTTTCCTTACTCACCCCAGCTATATGTAAGTGATTTTGTAGACAATTGTGAAAATCCAAACAATAAAATCCCAGAGACTGTAAATGTAAAATTATATAAGGAAATGAGAACTGCAGAAAAGTTACAGAAATCCATAAATGTTAATGAATGGAGAGTCCATGCGCTGAGTCATCATGGCATCAGGTGCCCTCAAACTGTGCATTGCTAGGTTTGCATTTGGATCTTCCCCCACCCATTAGCCAGGACACTCTGGAGGAAGAAACTTATATGGATACAGGTCCCGTTCAGTCCAGCAGAGAGATCATTGGGATGTCGAAAGTTTCAAGAAATCCTGGGATGTCTTCCAGACCTTTGAATCCAGCCGATTTCCTTTCTTTATGGGCATGGAGTTGGAAGGGATACCCTCATTTTTATGGCACCTATCTCTCTCTTTCTGGGCCGTTAGCAAGGGTTTTAGAGCCAGGCGTAGTTGGACTGTGCGGTAGAGTTATAGCTCAGGGAGTATAAGGATGGGAGATCCCTGAAAAGACAGACCCTCTGTCTCTCTTGCCTTCTTCAGGATAAACTCTCTCTTTGTAAAAAATGAATCTCGCAAATTATATCATGCAGTCTTGCTGGGTCACTAGGCCTAGGGTTGGGGGACCTATGAATTTTGTCAATTTCAATTGACCTTTCAGAGTTTCTATGCAGAATGTTGTTGTGGAATTTTTGGACCCATACCTCCAGCTGGGAGCTCCCAATATCCTCACTAAGGCCTCTGATGCAAATGTTATTTCTTCAATGGAGATTTTCTATATCATTTAGTTGCATGAACAATTCATAGATTTATAGTGCCTGTTCCTGTATAGCATTTGTGAGAGAGTCTATAGTGTCTATTATTTTATCCTGTGACTCCTCCACCATCAACAGTGTCTGACTTCTGCAATAGGCCATCTATCTCCATTTTAGTAGGTAAGGCTCTTTAGTGGGCTTTCCAATTCCTTTTCTCTGCCCATCTGATGGCAATGGTGCAGAAGGGAAAATATTTCATTGAGTGGCTGGGCTGGTTATACCCCTCCATATGCCTAATAGCTTGAGAGGCAAGGCCCGAGCCTACAGCTCCCCCTTCCCAAAACACCCTATCCTAGTAACAAACAGGGATATCTCCCCAACATTCTTGTTGTGTGAGGCTAAAGCCCCAGGGCAAAGGGAATCCCTGCAGGTCTTCCCCTACACTGAAGTCGGCAGCCAGACACTGCAGTGGTGTCAGTGCCGGAAACAGGGGAGACCTTGCTGATCCTGGGGCTCATTGCAGTGTTTTTACTTCATGTAGAGCTGCCGCCCATCTGGTCCTGGCAGGGATGGAGGAACCTTGGTGCTGGAAAGTGCCTTGGGATGCCTAGACCTGTTCGGTGTCTCGTGGTGTAGATTAGGCTATTCATTGGATTTTCTTGTCCATTTGAAGTAGCTGGGTCTTCAGGAGAACTTCAGGTGTGCCTCCTACCTGCCTACCAAATCTGCAGTTTTTATTGGCACAATTGTCAGATACATATGTCTTTTTGATAATTTTCTATTCGAAATTTTGGGGAGGTAGTTATAAAAAAAAGAAAGCCTTTTAAAATTCTGACATTGTGTATTTAGTTTCGTAGTTATGGTATTCTCTGTGCAGGTAAATCTTATTTGAATAGTTCAGACTTTTATGGAGATACCAAATCTATTTATTTTTTCTTATAGTTGTTTTGCACTTAATTATTTAAAAATTCAATAATTTCTCGTGAGAAAAGGTTTGTTTAAGAATTTTTTTATATTGTTAGAAATTTTATTGGACTGCTTTTAGAGGAGTTCATTTTCGCTCGCTAGCTGAGGTCACGAGGCTGCTAATTACCTACAGAGAAGACTAAATGCATAATTTCACATTATACAAAGCTCCTCCCCCTCATTTCACATGACAATGACATAATAAGTGCTTCACTGCCTACCACCTATCCTCAGCACTGCTAAGATTTGTCCTTATGTACTGGTCACATGATTATATCAACACAGGTGCTTTACCAACACCCATCCTCAGTACTGCTGAGCTCTGTCCTCATGTACTGGTCACATGATTATATCATCACAACTCCTTCACCACCGCAGTTACTGACAGAGCAGACGGCCCACAGCAGACACAAGGCAATGTAACATTTACCAGAATTACCAGATGGTGTGGTGCAAATATAATTGGCTATTTGTAGCCCTCCATCTTGTATTCAAACAGTCATGAATGTTCAATGTATAAATTATAAGGATTGTAAAACTGAGTCTTACAGACTTGCTGGCGATCATGTTAATATCTGCGCATAGTATCAACTACAATTACAATGTTAAGTGTATTAACTACAATTACAATGTTAATTGTATCAACTATAATTATCCAGAACAATGTTAATTGTATCAACTATACTTATACAGAACAATGTTAATTGTATTAACTACAATTCCATTTGTATATATTGTTTAAACTTTGTTTACATGCATTGTATTGCCATGAATCTGTTGAGTCTGTTAATCCTGAAAAAGGAAATTTGCAAGCAGCACAACTTTCTCACCACAACATAGTAGGATGGGTTTCCAATGCAAAGCCACCGGTGGACCTGATCCTTAGGTCCACCTCATCCACAAGGAATTGCAGCAATGGTGAAGGCATAAATGGTGCAATAAAATCTTGCCTTTGTTCCTCCATAAATAACATGCAACGTTTCGACTCAAAAAGTCATTCTCAAGCAGGAAAAAGACTATTTGAGTTGAAACAATGCATGTTATTTATGGAAGAATAAAGGCAAGATTTTATTGCACCATTGTCACCATTGCTGCAATTCCTTGAGTCTTTTAATCCTGTGATATCATCATCATTGTCTATGGAATTGAGTCTTGATGATCCTGAATCTTTCATCCATGAAGCCGGCCACTTCAGATGGTGGGGGATTTCAGATTGATAATGCTTTGTTCTTTTTAAAGCAAATATGCAAGCTTAGATCAGACTATTTGATTAAACTATTTTTCTTAGTATATAAGGAGTTGGTCTTGTGGCATGAAGGTAGAGGTTTTACTTGGACACACGTTCGGGCATACCCGCACAGTGTAAATCTCCAGGAGTTCTATCTGCCTTTCACTTCCACCTCTCCAGCTGATAGACAGATGATGATGAAAGAAGGCTTCTACTGATGAGGATTGGTTTCATCTTCAGTGTTACTTTCTTCAGCTGATGGTCAATAGACGGACACAGTTTGTATGTTGTGAGTATATTCGAGTGCTGTCTCTTGTAAGGTAAATTCTATCATTTGGTGAGTAATATACTTAAACTTTTTCTAGGAGAATCATTATACAATTGCAATCAATATCACCTATTATTCATAAATTTGCTTAATTATTGTCATTTTAATAAATTGCTATATACCAACCCATCTGTCCTTCTTTAAAGCCGTATCCGATCTTGTTACCTTTCAAGTTGGCAAAACAGATGGGCAGTCTGGCCCTGCAACCAACTGATATGTGCAGCTGATAATTGGATTTATCACAATGTATGTGACAGATGGGCTACATTAATGGGGCCACCATTTATAGAGCTTATAACGGAGCAATCGGCGTCTCAGCACCGGCAGATCTCACCTGCTCCAACACGTATCATACCCAGAACTACAAGTCCCATCATCCACACAGACATTTACACAGAGGGCTCTATTGCACCAGTATAATAACTCTTCATGATGAGACTGAAGGCTAATAGAAAATGTATTTGGATGAAGCTGCTGCAGTCTGATATTTAGTGACATTCTCTCAGCAGTTGTGGGTGCAGTTGTTGTACATATTGTCAGGTTTAATGTTGTATCTATTCCAGTGTGTGATGTGTGGAGAGAAAAGAGACATCTCTTACCTGAACATCGTACTCCCATCAGAGATGCAGAAGAATATAGACCAACATATGTAGAATATTCACACTGTGACAAGGATGACTCTTCTCCTGTACATTGTGGATACAACATCCTCCTGTAATCATCCACAAACATTTCTCCTCTGGTCACATAATGTTGTAGATTTGCAGTGTTACATCCCAGCGCTCTACAAACCATATAAGCAATGATTTCTCTGCTGGTTCTGCAATATTCCACTCCCCACCATTCTTCTTCATATCTCACTTCTACTAATCCTTCACATTCAGTGTTTCCTCTGAAAAGTCTAACTGGAACTGTGAAAATAAACAGAAATTAATATAAAAATCCATGAATATAGGATAATATTAATATAGCAGCGCTCGTCTCACCATGACATCCCTCACCATATGCCCATTAAGTACAATGCATATCTTAGAGGGGTGACTAGCACTCGGGGTCCCTCTTTATGAGCCAGAATGAAGAGGGGCACCTGGTGGGTCTGGTAAGTTCTGCATCACATGGGTGTCAATTCCTCAAAATCCCAGATGTGGCTCCCGGAAATCCCAGCTGATTGTCGTGGACTAGAGAAGCCAGAGCCAACTTCTTATAACAGCTGTCTTCATGAGAGAATCCCTAAGAGCAGCAACCAATAGTAATATCTCTTACTATACCCCACATCCCAGAAATATCATCTACACAATCAAGTCACAAGTAGAGATGAGTGAGCACCAAAATGCTCGGGTGCTCGTTACTCGGGTTGAAATCTCCGCGATGCTCGAGGGTTCGTTTCGAATAACGAACCCCATTGAAGTCAACCCGAGCATCGGCGACCCGAGCATTTTTGTATATCGCCGATGCTCGCTAAGGTTTCCATTTGTGAAAATCTGGGCAATTCAAGAAAGTGATGGGAACGACACAAACGGATAGGGCAGGCGAGGGGCTACATGTTGGGCTGCATCTCAAGTTCCCAGGTCCCACTATTAAGCCACAATAGCGGCAAGAGTGCCCCCCCCCCCCCTCCCAACAAGTTTTACTTCTGAAAAGCCCTCATTAGCAAGGCATACCTTAGCTAAGCACCACACTACCTCCAACAAAGCACAATCACTGCCTGCATGACACTCCGCTGCCACTTCTCCTGGGTTACATGCTGCCCAACCCCCCCCCCCCCCCGCACGACACAGTGTCCACAGCGCACACCAAATTGTCCCTGCGCAGCCTTCAGCTGCCCTCATGCCACACCACCCTCATGTCTATTTATAAGTGCGTCTGCCATGACGAGGAACCGCAGGCACACACTGCAGAGGGTTGGCACGGCTAGGCAGCAACCCTCTTTAAAAGGGGCGGGGCGATAGCAAACAATGCTGTACAGAAGCAATGAGAAATATAATCCTGTGCCACCGCCATCAGGAGCTGCACACGTGGGCATAGCAATGGGGAACCTATGTGCCACACACTATTCATTCTGTCAAGGTGTCTGCATGCCCCAGTCAGACCGCGGTTTTTTATAAATAGTCCCAGGCAGGTACAACACCGCAATGGGAATTCCGTGTGGACCGACAGCATGGGTGGGTGCCAGGAAGCCACCGGCGGTACATAAATATATCCCATTGCATTGCCCATCACAGCTGAGGTAATGTCATGTTTAATGCAGGTGGGCTTCGGCCCACACTGCATGCCCCAGTCAGACTGGGGTTCTTTAGAAGTGGACACATGTAGTTACAACTCCGTATGGACCCACAGCATGGGTGGCTCCCTGGAACTCACCGGCGGTACATAAATATATCCCATTGCAGTGCCCATCACAGCTGAGGTAATGTCATGTTTAATGCAGGTGGGCTTCGGCCCACACTGCATGCCCCAGTCTGACTGGGGTTCTTTAGAAGTGGACAGATGTAGTTACAACTCTGTGTGGACCGACAGCATGGGTGGGTGCCAGGAAGCCACCGGCGGTACATAAATATATCCCATTGCATTGCCCATCACAGCTGAGGTAATGTCATGTTTAATGCAGGTGGGCTTCGGCCCACACTGCATGCCCCAGTCAGACTGGGGTTCTTTAGAAGTGGACACATGTAGTTACAACTCCGTATGGACCCACAGCATGGGTGGCTCCCTGGAACTCACCGGCGGTACATAAATATATCCCATTGCAGTGCCCATCACAGCTGAGGTAATGTCATGTTTAATGCAGGTGGGCTACGGCCCACACTGCATGCCCCAGTCAGACTGGGGTTCTTTAGAAGTGGACAGATGTAGTTACAACTCCGTGTGGACCCACAGCATGGGTGGCTCCCTGGAACCCACCGGTGGTACATAAATATATCCCATTGCAGTGCCCATCACAGCTGAGGTAACGTCAGCTGTAATGCAGGTGGACAAAAAATTAATTGGATTACACTGTAGGCGAGGGCCCAAAAAAATTAGTGTACCAACAGTACTAATGTACCTCACAAAAATTGCCCATGCCCAACCAAGAGGGCAGGTGAAACCCATTAATCGCTTTGGTTAATGTGGCTTAATTGGTAACTAGGCCTGGAGGCAGCCCAGTTTAAATAAAAATTGGTTCAGGTGCAAGTTTAAACACTTTAATAAGCATTGAAACGTATAAAAATTGTTTAGAAAAATTATATGACTGAGCCTTGTGGCCCTAAGAAAAATTGCCCGTTCGACGTGATTACATGAGGTTTCAGGAGGAGGAGCAGGAGGAGGACGATGAATATTATACACAGATTGATGAAGCAAAAATGTCCCCGTTTTTGATGGTTATAGAGAACGATGCTTCCATCCGCGGGTGCAGCCTACGTATTGCTTAGGTATCGTTGCTGTCCGCTGGTGGAGAAGAGAAGTCTGGGTAATCCAGGCTTTGTTCATCTTGATGAGTGTAAGCCTGTCGGCACTGTCGGTTGACAGGCGGGTACGCTTATCAGTGATGATTCCCCCAGCCGCACTAAACACCCTCTCTGACAAGACGCTAGCCGCAGGACAAGCAAGCACCTCCAGGGCATACAGCGCGAGTTTAGGCCACGTGTCCAGCTTCGACACCCAGTAGTTGTAGGTGGCAGAGGCGTCACGGAGGACGGTCGTGCGATCGGCTACGTACTCCCTCACCATCCTTTTACAGTGCTCCCGCCGACTCAGCCTTGACTGGGGATCGGTGACAGTCTTGCTGGGGAGCCAGAAAGCTGTCAATGGCCTTAGAGAGTGTTCCCCTGCCTGTGCTGTACATGCTGCCTGATCTCCACGCCTCCCCTGCTACCTGGCTCTCGGAACTGCGCCTTCTGCCACTAGCGCTGTCGGATGGGAATTTTACCATCAACTTGTCCGCCAGTGTCCTGTGGTATAGCATCACTCTCGAACCCCTTTCCTCTTCGGGTATGAGAGTGGAAAAGTTCTCCTTATACCGTGGGTTGAGCAATGTGTACACCCAGTAATCCGTAGTGGCCAGAATGCGTGTAACGCGAGGGTCACGAGAAAGGCATCCTAACATGAAGTCCGCCATGTGTGCCAGGGTACCTGTACGCAACACATGGCTGTCCTCACTAGGAAGATCACTTTCAGGATCCTCATCCTCCTCCTCAGGCTATACACGCTGAAAGGATGACAGGCAAGCAGCATGGGTACCCTCAGCAGTGGGCCAAGCTGTCTCTTCCCCCTCCTCCTCATCCTCCTCATGCTCCTCCTCCTCCTTCTCAACGCGCTGAGATATAGACAGGAGGGTGCTCTGACTATCCAGCGACATACTGTCTTCCCCCGGCTCTGTTTCCGAGCGCAAAGCGTCTGCCTTTATGCTTTGCAGGGAACTTCTCAAGAGGCATAGCAGAGGAATGGTGACGCTAATGATTGCAGCATCGCCACTCACCATCTGGGTAGACTCCTCAAAGTTTCCAAGGACCTGGCAGATGTCTGTCAACCAAGCCCACTCTTCTGTAAAGAATTGAGGAGGCTGACTCCCACTGCGCCGCCCATGTTGGAGTTGGTATTCCACTATAGCTCTACGCTGCTCATAGAGCCTGGCCAACATGTGGAGCGTAGAGTTCCACCGTGTGGGCACGTCGCACAGCAGTTGGTGCACTGGCAGATGAAACCGATGTTGCAGGGTGCGCAGGGTGGCAGCGTCCGTGTGGGACTTGCGGAAATGTGCGCAGAGCTGACGCACCTTTCCGAGCAGGTCTGACAAGCGTGGGTAGCTTTTCAGAAAGCGCCGAACCACCAAATTAAAGACGTGGGCCAGGCATGGCACGTGCGTGAGGCTGCAGAGCCGCCACCAGGTTACGGCCGTTGTCACACACGACCATGCCCGGTTGGAGGCTCAGTGGCGCAAGCCATTGGTCGGTCTGCTCTGTCAGACCCTGCAGCAGTTCGTGGGCCGTGTGCCTCTTATCTCCTAAGCTGAGTAGTTTCAGCACGGCCTGCTGACGCTTGCCCACCGCTGTGCTGCCACGCCGCGCGACACCGACTGCTGTCGAAATGCTGCTGCTGATACATCTTCATTGTGAGACAGAGGTTGCGGAGGAGGAGGAGGAGGGTGGTTTAGTGGAGGAAGCATACACCGCCGCAGATACCAGCACCGAGCTGGGGCCCGCAATTCTGGGGGTGGGTAGGACGTGAGCGGTCCCAGGCTCTGACTCTGTCCCAGCCTCCACTAAATTCACCCAATGTGCCGTCAGGGAGATATAGTGGCCCTGCCCGCCTGTGCTTGTCCACGTGTCCGTTGTTAAGTGGACCTTGGCAGTAACCGCATTGGTGAGAGCGCGTACAATGTTGCGGGAGACGTGGTCGTGCAGGGCTGGGACAGCACATCGGGAAAAGTAGTGGCGACTGGGAACCGAGTAGCGCAGGGCCGCCGCCGCGATCATACTTTTGAAAGCCTCCGTTTCCACAACCCTATACGGCAGCATCTCCAGGCTGATAAATTTGGCTATGTGCACGTTTAACGCTTGAGCGTGCGGGTGCGTGGCGGCGTACTTGCGCTTGCGCTCCAACACTTGCGCTAGCGACGGCTGGACGGTGCGTTGAGAGACATTGGTGGATGGGGCCGAGGACAGCGGAGGTGAGGGTGTGGGTGCAGGCCAGGAGACGGTAGTGCCTGTGTCCTGAGAGGGGGGTTGGATCTCAGTGGCAGGTTGGGGCACAGGGGGAGAGGCAGCGCAGCGGTGCAAACCCGAGGCGGTGAACGGCCTTCGTCCCACCTTGTGGGGTGCTTGGCCATCATATGTCTGCGCATGCTGGTGGTGGTGAGGCTGGTGGTGGTGGCTCCCCGGCTGATCTTGGCGCGACACAGGTTGCACACCACTGTTCGTCGGTCGTCTGCACTCTCAGTGAAAAACTGCCAGACCTTTGAGCACCTCGGCCTCTGCAGGGTGGCATGGCGCGAGGGGCGCTTTGGGAAACAGTTGGTGGATTATTCGGTCTGACCCTGCCTCTACCCCTGGCCACCGCACTGCCTCTTCCAACCTGCCCTGCTGCTGCCCTTGCCTCCCCCTCCTGAAGACCTGTCCTCAGTAGGCGTAGCAAACCAGGCGGGGTCAGTCACCTCATCGTCCTGCTGCTCTTCCTCCGAATCCTCTGTGCGCTCCTCCCTCGGACTTACTGCCCTTACTACTACCTCACCGATAGACAACTGTGTCTCATCGTCATCGTCCTCCTCACCCACTGAAAGGTCTTGAGACAGTTGCCGGAAGTCCCCGGCCTCATTCCCCGGACCCGGGAACTTTCCAACGGTTGGGCATCAGTCACGATAAACTCCTCTGGTGGGAGAGGAACCACTGCTGCCCAATCTGAGCAGGGCCCCGAGAACAGTTCCTGGGAGTCTGCCCGCTCCTCAGAATGTGTCATTGTAATGGAGTGAGGAGGCTGGGAGGAAGGAGGAGCAGCAGCCAGAGGATTCAGAGTTGCAGCACTGGACGGCGCAGAAGTCTGGGGGGTCGATAGATTGCTGGATGCACTTTCTGCCATCCACGACAGGACCTGCTCACACTGCTCATTTTCTAATAAAGGTCTACCGCGTGGACCCATTAATTGTGCGATGAATGTGGGGACGCCAGAAACGTGCCCCTCTCCTAATCCCGCAGCAGTCGGCTGCGATACACCTGGATCAGGAGCTCGGCCTGTGCCCACACCCTGACTTGGGCCTCCGCGTCCTCGGCCGTGTCCACGTCCACGTCCTCTAGGCCTATTCCTACCCCTCAGCATGGTGTATTACCAGTAGTGCAGAAAGAACGCTGTAATTAAATGTGCCGCTTATTGGCCTGTGGTTGGAGGCTGACTTCGCTTACGGAACGCACAGCAGAGCCAGGAAATAATTTTGCGCAAGCCTGTTGTAACACTTAGCTGGCTGCGTATGAATTTGGAGAACTACTACACCCAGCAGAGACCCAGAACACTGAGGACAGTCACAGGCAGCCCAAATAGATTTTTTTCCCTAAATTTTTCTGCAAAGGCCCCTGCCTATATTAAATCAATATGTCTTCTGTCCCTGCCTAAGCGCTTCTGGCCCTGGAGTATGTCAGAGAACTGCAGAGTGTTGCACTGTGAACTGCAATACAGCGGTGACTTCACAGCCCAGACAGAGCCAGGAAATAATTTTGCACAAGCCTGCTGTAACACTTAGCTGGCTGCGTATGAATTTGGAGAACTACTACACCCAGCACAGACCCAGAACACTGAGGACAGTCACAGGCAGCCCAAATAGATTTTTTCCCCCAAATTTTTCTGCAAAGGCCCACTGCCTATATTCAATCAATATGTCTTCTGTCCTTGCCTCACAATATGTCTTCTGTCCCTGCCTCACAATATATGTCTTCTGTCCCTGCCTAACCACCACTTCTGGCCCTGGAGTATTACCGCAGGGCGCAATGCTCTGCACGGCCGATATACCAAAAAAAAAAAAAAAGTGAAACACTGCAAAAAGCAGCCTCCACACTACTGCACATGGTTAGATGTGGCCCTAAGAAGGACCGTTGGGGTTCTTGAAGCCTAAAATACTCCTAACACTCTCCCTATAGCAGATCAGGCACCAACAGCACTTTCCCTCCTCTATGTATGAATGCATCTGTGGCGAGCCGCAGGAGGGGCCGATTTTTATACTCGGGTGACACCTGATCTCGCCATCCACTCACAGCAGGGGGGTGGTATAGGGCTTGAACGTCGCAGGGGGAAGTTGTAATGCCTTCTCTGTCTTTCAATTGGCCAGAAAAGCGTGCTAACGTCTCAGAGATGAAAGTGAAAGTAACCCGAACATCGCGTGGTGCTCGTTACGAGTAACGAGCATCCCGAACACCCTAATATTCGATCGAGCATCAAGCTCGGACGAGTACGTTCGCTCATCTCTATTGGTTACAACCAAAAGGCTTGAATATTGAGTATAATATTCAGCTTCTTTATGTGTAACCTATTGTGATTGGTTCCGATAGGTGCAGTTATGCTGTAGGTCCCAGAAGCTGTGACATTTTTTGTGTTCTTTATCTCACTAATTATGCTTGTTTTTATGTTTTTATTTTAGCCCTGGTGCCTAAGGAGGATGTCGGCAGCATGGAGCACTGATTGGATTGGAACCTGGGTAATTTAATTTCCACCACCGCAACTAGTGACTGGGGACAGATAACTCAAGTTGATTGTCATGTGGTAGTGTGGGATTCTATGGTCTCTGCCATGTGCAGCAGTGTCCTTATACGATTGACCATTGATTGTTCTATGGATTAAAATCTCAATAAAAAGTTTATATTTGGCAACTATTGTGTAGAGATTTATGTTTGTGATGTATTGGTTTTAAAATGCTATGTGTTTATGACAATCATTTTTGTTAGGACTGAGGTTGTAGTGATCTGATAATATGATGCCGTCTCTGATATAGGCATCTTCAAAGTCACATAGAATACTGGATACACATTCACGGTAGAACATAATACATACAAATTATAAGCAAGGACCATGGGATGTTAACAGACTTATGGTATTTGAAGACGCTGTAACCACACAGACAGTGCCAGTAAGGTTTGCAGCAGGCTATGGGTATTAACAGCTGTGCTGCCCCACTCATGGCATTTTGTAGAAGGATGCAATCTACGCTGTCACCACCGTGTGTGTGATGATACTCTGCAATAACAGATGTGTATGTGTGTTAGCTCAGTACGGCCTGTGGTGACGTCCCTGGCTTTGTCACGGTTGTATACACGCCTTCCGATGAATCGCAGGAGCTGAGAGGTCTCTGCGCATACGCGGGATCTGGAAGTCTGTTGACATGGAATTTCACAGGCAGTAAAGGAAAACTGAGGTAGTGGTGCGCATCATCTGGCACCTCATGTGAGGACACACATCGTGACGTCTGATGGGAGGGCTGTAGCGCATATGCTGGGACGCAGAGATGATGCTGAGTAAGTACTGTGCATAAGTGGGGGGCTCTGACCAGAATCAATGTCTTCAGCTGGTGAAATCCCGAGTGTCCAATCAGGACTTTGATGTTACATATGCTGCTGGGATCTGTAGTACTAAGGTTCCTAGCAGCACAGCTCCTCAGGAGGTGAGGGTTAATTGAGCTGCTGGGTGTGTATTCTCCAGCAGCCAATCCCCTTTAGCCTGCAGCACATATAAACCCAGCTCCTGTCAGTCTGAAGCTGGTCTTGTACTGTTTGGATGTATCTGTTTTGTTCCCACTCAGATCTGTGTTTGCATGCAGGTCTGCTGTGTCTTTCTGCTTCTCAATAATGGTTTGGACACCTGTAGTCCTGGTCTGCAGCACATGTAGCTCCCCTTTCCCTTCCCCTGGCAGGTGCCGGCCTCCAACTGTTTTATGTCTCTCTCTGTGTGTCAGTTGGTGGATCCCTGACACAGTTCCCGATGCCAGCTTGGTGGCTTATTGTCTATCCCCCTGTATAAGAACACATGGACTTGCTGTGAGTTTTATGTGTGCATGTGAGTTCTGGGTGGAGTCTGTGTGGTTTTCACTATATATTGTAGTCTGCTAAGAGTCTGTGCTGGTAGAGTTCGCCCCCTGGTTGTCTCTACTGTTGCAGCTTGCTGCGTGATCTGTGCTCTGTCCTGTCCTGTTGCAGCTTGCTGCGTGATCTGTGCTCTGTCCTGTCCTGTTGCAGCTTGCTGCGTGATCTGTGCTCTGTCCTGTCCTGTTGCAGCTTGCTGCGTGATCTGTGCTCTGTCCTGTCCTGTTGCAGCTTGCTGCGTGATCTGTGCTCTGTCCTGTCCTGTTGCAGCTTGCTGCGTGATCTGTGCTCTGTCCTGTCCTGTTGCAGCTTGCTGCGTGATCTGTGCTCTGTCCTGTTGCAGCTTGCTGCGTGATCTGTGCTCTGTCCTGGTGCAGCTTGCTGCGTGATCTGTGCTCTGTCCTGGTGCAGCTTGCTGCGTGATCTGTGCTCTGTCCTGGTGCAGCTTGCTGCGTGATCTGTGCTCTGTCCTGGTGCAGCTTGCTGCGTGATCTGTGCTCTGTCCTGGTGCAGCTTGCTGCGTGATCTGTGCTCTGTCCTGGTGCAGCTTGCTGCGTGATCTGTGCTCTGTCCTGGTGCAGCTTGCTGCGTGATCTGTGCTCTGTCCTGGTGCAGCTTGCTGCGTGATCTGTGCTCTGTCCTGGTGCAGCTTGTTGCGTGATCTGTGCTCTGTCCTGGTGCAGCTTGCTGCGTGATCTGTGCTCTGTCCTGGTGCAGCTTGCTGCGTGATCTGTGCTCTGTCCTGGTGCAGCTTGCTGCGTGATCTGTGCTCTGTCCTGGTGCAGCTTGCTGCGTGATCTGTGCTCTGTCCTGGTGCAGCTTGCTGCGTGATCTGTGCTCTGTCCTGGTGCAGCTTGCTGCGTGATCTGTGCTCTGTCCTGGTGCAGCTTGCTGCGTGATCTGTGCTCTGTCCTGGTGCAGCTTGCTGCGTGATCTGTGCTCTGTCCTGGTGCAGCTTGCTGCGTGATCTGTGCTCTGTCCTGGTGCAGCTTGCTGCGTGATCTGTGCTCTGTCCTGGTGCAGCTTGCTGCGTGATCTGTGCTCTGTCCTGGTGCAGCTTGCTGCGTGATCTGTGCTCTGTGCTGGTGCAGCTTGCTGCGTGATCTGTGCTCTGTCCTGGTGCAGCTTGCTGCGTGATCTGTGCTCTGTCCTGGTGCAGCTTGCTGCGTGATCTGTGCTCTGTCCTGGTGCAGCTTGCTGCGTGATCTGTGCTCTGTCCTGGTGCAGCTTGCTGCGTGATCTGTGCTCTGTCCTGGTGCAGCTTGCTGCGGGCTCTGTCCTGTCCTGGTGCAGCTTGCTGCGGGCTCTGTCCTGTCCTGGTGCAGCTTGCTGCGGGCTCTGTCCTGTCCTGGTGCAGCTTGCTGCGGGCTCTGTCCTTTCCTGGTGCAGCTTGCTGCGGGCTCTGTCCTTTCCTGGTGCAGCTTGCTGCGGGCTCTGTCCTGTCCTGGTGCAGCTTGCTGCGGGCTCTGTCCTGTCCTGGTGCAGCTTGCTGCGGGCTCTGTCCTGGTGCAGCTTGCTGCGGGCTCTGTCCTGGTGCAGCTTGCTGCGGGCTCTGTCCTGGTGCAGCTTGCTGCGGGCTCTGTCCCGTCCTGGTGCAGCTTGCTGCGGGCTCTGTCCCGTCCTGGTGCAGCTTGCTGCGGGCTCTGTCCCGTCCTGGTGCAGCTTGCTGCGGGCTCTGTCCCGTCCTGGTGCAGCTTGCTGCGGGCTCTGTCCCGTCCTGGTGCAGCTTGCTGCGGGCTCTGTCCCGTCCTGGTGCAGCTTGCTGCGGGCTCTGTGTCCGATGTTGCTGGATTCCTGGTTAGTGTAGGGACTAGCGGTATAGCCAGGAGCTGTGAAGTTGGTTGCTAGCTTCCACATTTTGATCAAAATGACAACGAATACCTGGTATTTATATTCAGCTTCCTATCGGTTACTAGTGGTTGCATTTTGGCTGTTGTATGTTGTGTTTTCTAGCTCTGTGTGTCCTGATGTTCTTTTTCCTGTGATGTGGCATGTTTGTTTGTGCTGTTCTGGTGTGTCTTTCCTAGGATCAGCTAGGGCACAGATCCGAAGACTGCTGGGCCGCCCTTTATTGCGGCAATGTCTCCACTCAGGTAGGGCCATGTCATCCTCACGGTAGCACAGGGTCAGTTGCCTGAAAACTGTGTGCACCCATGTGGGCCCCGTGCTTAGTTTGCCCACATGTTCGTAACATTTGATACATGGTTGGCATTTTTAATGTGTCATCTGTAGTTTGTATTTAGTCTCTCATGTATTATGTACATGTCATTGACTTGATAAAGTCAGCAGGCAAACGTTGTCTGGTGTATGGATTGAAATAAAGAGATATGTCCTGGTAAAGAAAATGCCGTGAGGACTTCTTTTGCACCCTGTATGCTGCTCCATCTTCACAGGTTGGTCTGGTTTTTTTTTGGATTAAAAGTCTACATCCTGCTGGGAGCGTGCATTTCAGCCCTAAGTGAGTTTCCCTCCCATCACTGAAATTGGGGAAGATTGGAGTGCTGCTGTCTAACTACTACTGTTTGCTGCTAATGGTGGCTGGGGAGGAGGGAGGTTTGGTGGGTTACAGCAGGTCAGATCCGTTATACCTGGGTGATGTTGTATCTAGTCCAGTGTGCGATGTGTGGAGAGAAAAGAGACGTCTCTTACCTGAACATCGTACTCCCATCAGAAGTGCAGAATGTGACGGTCTATCATCATATGTAGAATATTCACACTGTGACAAGTATGACTCTTCTCCCATACATAGTGGATACAACCTCCTCCTGTAATCATCCACATATATCTCCCCTGTGGTCACACGATGTTGTAGATTTGCAGTGTTACATCCCAGCTCTCTACAAACCATATTAGCAATATTTTCTCTGTATTGTGTGTAATAATCCACTCCCCACCATTTTCCTTTGTATCTCACTTCCACTAATCCTTCACATTTAGTGTTTCCTCCAGAAAGTCTCACTGGAACTGTGAAAATAAACAGAAATTAAAATAAAAACCCATGAATATAGGGAAATACTAATATTGCAGCGTCTCACCATGACATCCCCTCTCCATATGCCCACTAATCACAATGCACATCTTAGAGGGGTGACTAGCACTTGGAGTCCTTCTCTATGAGCCAGAATGAAGATGGCCACTGGGTGGATCTGGTGAGTTCTGCATCACAGGGGTGTTAATTCATCAGAATCCCCAGACGTGGCTCCCGGAGATCCCAGCTGACTGTCGTGGACTAGAGAAGCCGGAGCCAACTTCTTCATGACAGAATCCCTAAGACCAGCAACCAATAGTAATAGCTATTGCCAAACCCCACATCCCAGGAATATCATCTACACCATCAAGTCACAATTGTTCATGTATATTTGTGTAAACAATGAGTGTATACAGGGGGGTCCCAAAATGTCTACACACTTCAGCATGGAAAATATCTGCAGATAAGCTTTATTACGGCGCTTGATCCTGGGCTTAAAGCCCCGCCAATGGTAAAATTATGGCGGGGATTTAAGCCTCCTGCTCTGCAATCAATTAGAGGTAGAACAGGGTGTCGGCTATTATTGAAACCTGATAACCTGAAGGAGGAGGTAGGAGGGGTTTTTAACCCTTTTCCTTCCCTGAGTACACAGCGCTTACATGTTTTTGGCACAGAAGTATATTACAGTAGTGTGAAAATCGCAGATCTACAAGTGCGATATTGGTCTAACTTTCTTGGACCTGTACCACACCTGCCTGTGTAAATATACCCTTAACCCCTTCATGACATGGCCTATTTTGGCGTTGAGGACCAAGCGATTTTTTTGGTATTTTTCCATCTCCATTTTTCAAAAGCCATAACTTTTTTATTTTTCCGTGGACGCGGCCGTATAAGGGCTTGTTTTTTGCATGGCGAACTGTAGTTTTTATCGATGGCAATTTTGGGTACATAGACAATATTGTAAATTTTTTTTTTTTTTTTAATGATAGCAGAGAGAGAAAACGCATCAATTCTGCCATAGATTTTTTTATTTTTTTTTTACAGCGTTAATCATGCAGCATAAATGAGACTTTCCATTTTTTCTGCAGACCGGTACGGTTACAACGATACCAAAATTCTAAAAATTTTTTTAGGTTTTCCCACTTTTCTGCAATAAAAACCCTTTTTTTTGGAAATCTTTTTTCTATTCTAAATTGCTGCATTCAAAGTCACGTAACTTTTTTATTTTTTGATGTACGGAGCTCTATGAGGGCTTATTTTTTGCGAGACGAGCTGTAGATTTTATTGGTACCATTTTGGCGTACATACGACTTTTTTGATCACTTTTATTGCGTTTTTAGTGAGGCAAAATGCTAAAAATGAGCATTTTGCCTCAGTTTTTTAGCTTTTTTTTTAGCGTTTTTTTCGGTGCACAGTCAAAAGCATGTGCAACTTATTGTACGCATCGTTACGGACGCGACAATACCAAATATGTGGGGTTTTAACTTTTTTTTACCTTTCTTTATGCTAATCTGAGAAAAAGCATAAAAAATGGTTTTTTTACTCTTTTTTTTTTTACATTTTTTTAATTCATTTTTTAAATCTTTCTTTTTTTTACACTGTTTGTGTCCCTCTGAGGGACTTTAATCACTGCCCTGATGATCGCTGTCATAAGGCATGGCAGAGCTACTGCTCTCCCATGCCTTATCGCTCATACAGCGATCTCAGGCATAGGCAATACAGGACGCCAGTGTCTGGCGTCCTGTTGCCATGGTGACAGGCCGGGCTCTCGCGATGACATCGCGAGTTCCGGCCGGAGACACAGAGGGAGCCGCGCTCCCGCTGTGAACTCTTCCCCTGCCGCGATCTACTTAGATCGCGGCAGGGAAGGGGTTAAAAGTGGCGGGCGCATCTCCGATGTCCCCCCGTTGCTGCAGCGAGACGCCGGCTGTGACTGACAGCCGGCTCCCGCTGCGGGATAGCGCTGGATCACATATGATCCAGCGCTATCTCCAGGACGTAAGTTTACGCCCTGTTGCGGGAAGTACCCCGCTCCCAGGACGTAAACTTACGCCCTGCAGCGGGAATGGGTTAAAGGGGTTGTCTCGAGGAAGCAGTGAATTTTTTTTTTTTGCCCAGTCCCCCTAATTAAGCAAACATTACCAAGCCCCCCTGTAAATGACTTTTCTAGCTGGTTTGTACTTACAGTTCCAGCGTTTCAGCAACTTCTAAAAATGTTCCCAAGATGGCCGCCAACTTTTTTCCCGTCGCTTGTTGTAGCCCGACGTGCGCGCTCCCGAGACGCTATCAGCTGTGTCTCCCTGGCAACCAGACGCCCCGCACCCGCCGACCGGACCCCTGGATTGAACGCGGCCGACCACGGCACACAGTCACCCACCGCCAGGCAGCAGGTAACCGGCGCTAGACCCCTGACAACAGACGAAGGCCCCCCGGCCCAGCGGCAGTCCCCCCCCGGCCCAGCGGCAGTCCCCCCCCGGCCCAGCGGCAGTCCCCCCCCGGCCCAGCGGCAGTCCCCCTTCCCCGGCCCATCACTTATCTGGGCGGCGGGACAGCTGGGCGGCTTCTCGGGACAGCTGGGCGGCTTCTCGGGGCGGCTGGGCGGCTCAAGTTTCTGCACCTTCCTCTAAGAGGATGGTACAGAATGGCAGCTCCAGCACGCTCCCGAGAAGTGACAGCTCGTCTGCGCATGCGCAGAAGAGCTGTAGCGGCTAGCAGACTGAAGCGGCTCGTGCTGAGAGCAGAAGACCGGACTGCGCAAGCGCGTCTAAAAAAGCAAGCTGCCAGCGAATTTAGACGGAACCATGGAGACGAGGACGCTAGCAACGGAGCAGGTAAGTGAATAACTTCTGTATGGCTCATATTTAATGCACGATGTATATTACAAAGTGCATTAATATGGCCATACAGAAGTGTATAACCCCACTTGATTTCACGAGACAACCCCTTTAAGGCTCCTTCCCACAAACGTATGCGCAAAAACGCTTGTGGTACCGCAATGTTTTCGTGCCATGAAGGAGCCTTCTTCTGGGTTCATACCTGCACATTTAACTGTACGTTTTGTGTTGACAGAGACCTTTTACATCAGCACAGGACACACCCGTGCCTTAATTGAAAAGGCTGTTTACCCTATTAGTTAGGTGTGTTTTTTTTTATTGCACAATTGTGCAGCGTAATACCCAACAGGTCTTAGTAAATATGCTGTATTTTTGAAGATGATCTGTAACAGCAATGATAGCTCAATGATGTGGAATACACAAACAAACTTTCTACATTACGTTAACCACATATACCTATCCTTCCATTAAAAATCTCAGAAGTGTTTTTCCAATCTATTAAATATCCAGGAATGCGCAGAACACAGCAAATACAGTGAGAAACTACAAGAGTTTATAGTAGTGAGTGTAGAGAATTTATTAAAAACATAATTTTTTTGTGTTTGATGATAATTTTTACATACCGATAATAGGAGCCTCCATGGGGTCGAGATTCTCCCTGATGCTAGCTAATCTCATGGTGGCTTGATGGGAGGAACACCATACTAAGATTTTTGGGTAAGTGGGGGGGGGGGGTGAAATATAAGCCCTACCCCGAAAATATCCCATAGCTGCAGGAAAAAAAAAAAGAAAATGTATGCATCACCTTAGAAGCGCTGTCCTGGGTTCCACCGCAGCTTCTGCTTGGTCCCCAGCAGTCTTCTTCATCTCTTCTGGCCGCGGATTAAAAAATCACCACCTCCTGGAAGTGATGGTTGTTATTGGCTGACGCTTAGCCAATCACAGCCAGCGCTTCCAGGAGGCGAGGGTTTTTTCAATCCCTGGCCAGAAGAGATGAAGAGAAACAGTGTTGGGGACTGAGAGGAAGCTGCAGCAGCGTCGGATATTACTTCTAAGGTGATGTATGTATTTTTTAAATATTTTCCTGCAGCTAGGGCTTAGTTTAGGCTTTGAAAGTAGGATTTCCTACTGTCAAAGTTGCATCACACCTGACGAAAATAGCTTTTTTGTGCAATGCAATGCAGCAGAGAGGAAGGCTGCATAGGGAAACATGGGGCTACAAAACCACACGAGTCGCAGGCATATCGCTGGACCCACAAAGTTTTTGTGTCAGGTCGTTGCATGCTACAAAACATCGCATGTGTGAAGTAACCCATAGAAAAACATGGGCTTCAGGCTTCTTTCACATGAGCGCATATCGGCCGGCCATTTCATGGATGGCCAATATGCGCTGTGATCTGATGCACTGGATTCCAATGCATCAGATCACAGGGGCTAATTTGCTAGATGTAAAAATGCCCGGTCGGCTAATATAGCACTGAGCGTTTTTATGTCGAGCCCAAAACATAGTTCTGGAGCTGTTTGGGCCGGAATACGTCAGGCCGCTGCATGGGCTCCGGGAGCCCATGGCAGCAGCCGTAGGTGGGAGGGAGTTTAGCAGCATGGCTGCCAAACTACCTCCCTCTGGTCTCCTCCCCTTCCCTGTGCAGGCTTACCTCTCCTCCCCGCTCGGTCTCTGCAATGGAAGGGGGCGGGATGGGGGCGGAGCTAAGCACTGATCCGCCCGGCCTCTCCCATGGATGGCTTTGGACAAGGGACGGGATGTGAGTAGAGCTAAGCGTTTGCCTTGTCCTCACCCCTTGTTCATTGCCATCAATGGGAGGAGGCGGGGGCTGACCGGTGCTTAGCTCCACCGCTGTCCTGCCCCCTCCCATTGCAGAGACAGAATGAGGAGAAGAGGTAAGCCTGCGATGGGGAGGAAGGAGAAATGGGCGATGGCCTGGTGAGGTCGCCGCATTTGAGCCGACCTCACCAGGCCATATGAACAGGTGCACAAACGTTTGATTTCCCCCCCCCCCCCCCACAACCTAGCGTATATCAGCTGGCCGTGAAAGAAGCCTGACAAACTTTATCGCCTGTGTGAAGGAGGTCTAAAGGGATACCGGTAGGAGAATTAATAACAGCTGAGCGTATATGCTCCCTAAAAAAGGATTATATATCTGCTGAAGCCAATATATGTAAGCGACTAAAAGATTGAGGATACAAAGATTGGATGTTAAATAGAGCTGTGAAAAGGGTTAATAACATGGATAGAAATGTCTTGTAGGATAAAGTCAAAACAAAGGCAGAGAACAGACTGGTATTCTCAACAGCTTATAGCAGGAAGTTTCAAACTGTGAAGCAATTATTTTTCTAATATCTACCCGTCCTAAGGCTGCATTTACACGAACGTATATCGGCTCAGTTTTCACGCCGAGCCGATATACGTCGTCCTCATCTGCGGGGGGGGGGGGGATGGAAGAGCCAGGAGCAGGAAATGAGCTCCTGCCCCCTCTCTGTCTCCTATTTGCAATGAAAGGAGGAGGGGTGGGGGCGGGGCAAAGGCCCGAGAATTAGCCCCGCCCCATCCCGCCTCTCCACATTGCAAATAATGCAGAGGGGCGGAAAGGAGGCAGAGAGGGTGCGGGAGCTCAGTTCCTGCTCCTGGCTCTTCCATCCCCCCCCCCCCTGCAGATGAGGATGACGTATAAATCGGCTCGGCGTGAAAACCGAGCCGATATACGTTCGTGTGAATGCAGCCTAAAACAAGACAAAATTTTTAAATACATATTAGAAAAGGGAAACAATGTGTTCCAAAAATAAATCGAAACTTAGCAAACAAGTCATCTTCAAGTCATTTCACATCAGCTCAAACCTTTCAGTAGCAAGTGTATAGGTGGACCCCTGAAACATTTCTGTAGCAATAGTATAGGCGGACCCCTCAAACCTTTCTGTAGCAAGTGTATAGGCGGACCCCTGAGACGTTTCCCTAGCCTACCATCAAGGCGACGGGTTACTCTCTCCGCTACGCTCCTGCTGGAGCTCTTTTTTTCTTTTGTATGAGGGCATTGGCTTTTACCTGAGGCTGTTCTTGACTAATTTGCTACTCTTAAAATCCACCATTTGGATTTTTGATATAGACCTGGCGTTAGTTCTTAGGTTTATTTTACTCTCTAACAAAAAGCACCAGTCCCTTGTGGCAGCTAACTAAGACTGGGGTTAATAGACACACATTGTTGTCTCCCCCATAGTGCTTTGCTGTTGGGATATCCAACTAAGACTGGGGTTAACAGACATACATTGCTGTCTCCCCCATAGTGCCTTTTTGTTGGGATGTCCAACTAAGACAACAAGAAGCACTAGTCTCTTGTGGCATCTAATTAAGATTGGGGGTAATAGACACATATTGTGGTCTCCCCCATAGTGCTTTTTTGTTGGGGTATCCAACTAAGACTGGGGTTAACAGACATACATTGCTGTCTCCCCCATAGTGCTTCTTTGTCGAGGTATCCAGCTAAAACTGGGGTTAACAGACACACATTGCTGTCTCCCCCATAGGGCCTCATTTTCTAACATCAGGCTATTTTCTAACCTCAAGGGTATAACTATTATGTTATAGCCCCTCATACTGAGAAATAGCTTGCTTCGCATCAGTTAGGAGCGGAAGCTATTTGCACTTAGAGTTAGGATTTATCTCCTTAAACTCCTGAATTAGGGCACTTGGTTATTCCAGGTAACCTATTTTTCGCTATAAGTGAAATTGAGAGTCTATCACTTATTTTAGTTGTAAACTGCTCATGATACTCTGTGATTCGAGACAACCTTGTCATCTTGCTATTATACACAAAGACCTGATCCAAAACTTGAGTACTATATCTCCTGATGATCCACAAAGAATATGTGGTGAAACGCGTAGAGTCTAAAGTACTATTTTTTCGCATCAACTGCTTAATGCAGAGAGTCCAAAAACACTATTTTCTTGAATCTAAAGTACTCGCATCAACTGCTTAGTGCAGTGAGTCTAAAAACACTACTCTCTCATATATCAACTGCTAAATGCAGATACTGTACCACCCCAGAGTCTTGTATTTAAAACATCTGGAGAAAAATACACTACTAGTTTGATTTATCTAGGTTTGACCCTTAGCATTTATTTCACTTCGAACTGTTGGCTTCTGAGTGTTCTATAAATATAAATGTCGGGTGATTGCATTATAACACCCCACAAAATCTTGTCCATATAGGACTTGGAACTCTAATTTGCATCGAACTATACATGCTCAATGCGAATTACAAAATAGACACTCATTTAACAAGCCTTCTTACAGAGACAGAGTGGAGCCTCGAGGTCCCATAAGACTCCAGTAGGCTCTTGTACTATTAAATGAGCCTGTTTAATTTCCACTCTGGTTCTGTTGGGGTCTTTCTGATTCTCACTCTAGTGGAGTGTTTGAAATAATATTCATCGAGTATCATAAATCCAGGTTGTTGCGGGTACCGCCATTCTCCGTGACTTACCTTACCTGGTTTTTTGTGTTTGTATGTTTGTTAGTGTAGTGCCCCTTTTTCGTATTTTAATTGTATCTTATTAAAATTTGAGTTTTAATATAAGTCACGTCTGTGAATTGGGCCTGAGACATTTCTGTAGCAAGATTATAGGTGGTCCACTGAAACCTTTCTGTAGCAAGAGTATAGGCGAACCCCTGAAACCTTTCTGTAGCAAGAGGGTAGGCGAATCCCTGATACATTTTTGTGTCAATAGTATAAGTGGACCCCTGAAACATTTCTGAAACAAGTGTATAGGCAAACACCTGAAACATTGCTGTACCAAGAGTGTAGGCGAACCCCTGAAACATTGGTGTACTAAGAGTATAGGCGAATACCTGAAACAATTAGTTTACCAAGAGTATAGGTGAAGCCCGGAATTTTTTTTTTCTAACTGTATAGGAGAGGGTCTGAAAAATTGGTGTACCAAGAGTACAAGTATACCCCTGAAAAATTGTTCAACCCAAAGTGGGAGCCGAAATTTTTGAGCTTCTGCTGGGCCCCGAGAAAGCTCTTCACATAAGCGTTGAATGCATTCACAGGGCTCTCAGGCCCCCTCCCCCCCCCCCCGAATGAACCACCCATAGATATCATCTGCAAGTTGCTCTCATACCAAGACGCCCTTGCCATCCTTAAAGCTGCAAGAGCGCACAAAGAGCTGAGGTTTAGTGGACATGCCCTGCAGTTTTTTCAGGATCTCGCACCTTCTACCCTATATAAGAGGAGACTCCTGCGGCCGCTTCTTGAGGCCCTCAGGGCTAAGGACTTGCGTTACTCATGGCTGTTCCCTTTTGGGCTAGGGGTCTCCGTGAATGGGCGCAGGCTCACAATACGAACCCCAGAAGATCTACACAAAGCCTGGCCCCTTCTGGAAATAGCCCCACTAGACCTGCCGTGCTGGCTCCCGCTTCCGGAGTTTCCGAAATTACCAAAACTCCCTCCGCCAGACGCATGGCAACAAGCCTCCAACCCGAAGTCCCCTAGAGGGAAAAGAAAGAAGGCAAAGGAGGCTTCCAACAATGCGGACACTTGAAGCTTTAGAACGTTGCAGTTTATGTCCACCCTTTCACGGGCTGTATTTACATGGCCTAACTTGGCGCTTTTCGAAAAGCGTACCCTCAAATCCTTCGAGGTTATTTGGATGTTCTATTTCCCTTGGTCATTTTCTATTCCGGAATGGTTTGGTACAACCTTTCCCTACTGTTTGCTGCATTTTAGATATATTCTGACATTGTCTTTTCATCTTTTGTTTGGCTCCTCTCCTGACCAGCCTATGCCTGGATCTGTGATCCTAAACCCCTCCCTCCTTATGTCCTTTTCAGAGGATCTCGCCGGACCCCTGGCAGTTCAGGCTGTCCACAGTTGATCGGTCTTTACCTCTATAAGGCCCGACCAACCCGCCTCACCCCCCCCCCATCCTCTCCCCCCTCACGAACAGGCGGATTTTCGCCGTGAGGTTCCGTAGTTCTCTCCTTAGGAGAAAAAAGTTCAGCACTCTTTTACTGCGTGCACATAGTTTGTCCCCCCTCCTTTTGTTTTCAGTGAGTACACCCCCATTCCCTCTCTTACCCGGGTGTTTCCTATCTTCCCACCCCACCCCGCCTCCCCCTAGTCTCACGCCTCTAGTCGAGCTGTCCTAAGGACCCTAGGAGACGCAGTTTTCATATATCTACGACTAACGCACTTTTCTCTCCTCATGCATTCTAGAGTTCTTCTGGAGGTTGGGCCCACCTCAGCATGAGTGACTCCTTAAGATTATCCACGTTCAATCTGAAAGGGTTGAACTCCCCATCCAAAAGACATCACGTAGCGCTGCTGCTGAGAAGGTACGGTACTAAAATTGCATTTTTACAGGAAACCCAGTTCAGGGGAAATAGACGTTTGTCCCTCCCTGGAAAACACTTCACGCAGGGGTACCACAGCACGCATCTGACCTCCGCCTCAAGGGGAGTTTCTATACTTTTCCACAACTCCGTAGCTTTCACGTGGGAAGCTCAATACTCAGATGAGGAAGGAAGAGTCCTCTTCTTAAGGGTTAAGCTCTTCAACCACAAATTGACGAATGCCAATCTGTACACCCCGAACACGGGGCAGGTGTCCTGGTTGATTAGTCAGCTTGAGACCTTAAAGCAATTCGCTGATGGCCCTCCTGGGAGGTGATCTAAACCTGACCCTTTACCCCATTCTCGATTCCTCGACGGGAAAATCTCAAATCTCCCAAATCAAACTCAGAAGACTGAACCGCAGTCTCTCAGAGATGGGCATTGTTGATGTTTGGAGACATACTAACCCATCAATGAAGGACTTCACTTTCTATTCCCATGTCCATTTTTCATTTCAACGCCTCGACTACATTTTCATTTCCTCCTCTCTATTTGAGTCCGTCACCGGGGCCAAAATTGACCCCATCCTGATTTCCGACCATGCCCCACTCCACATCAACATTAACCTCTCCCCATCCCGCCCTCAGGAGTGGAGATGGAAACTAAATCCCTCGCTCCTAGACTCAGAAGAAGATAGACAACATCTAAATTCCCTCTTGAACGAATTTTTTCATTTAAATAAATCTCAGGAGGTCTCAACTCCAGTGATATGGGAAGCTCATAAGGCCTACGCAGGGGACCTTTTAATTGCTTTAGGCTCCAGAATTAAAAAAAA
Source organism: Eleutherodactylus coqui (assembly GCF_035609145.1). NCBI lineage: Eukaryota > Metazoa > Chordata > Amphibia > Anura > Eleutherodactylidae > Eleutherodactylus > Eleutherodactylus coqui. Next base: position 237,194,440 of record NC_089842.1, read on the forward strand.
GCGACAAAAAGCGATAGACGAAAAGCTTCAACAAATAGCTAAATTAGAACAAGCTGCAAAACGCTCACAATGCAAGGTCACACTAGACAAATTGACTTCCCTCAGGAAAGATTTAAAAAGTGACTTTGAATCTAGGTACAATAAGAAACACTTATATCTACAAAACACAGTTTATGCACAGGGTAACAGGGGCAGCAAATTGACTTCTGCCCTTATTAAAAAAGCTTGCAAGAGAAATTTCATTAGCTCCATCAAGACCAGCTCGGGCCACCCGGCTACCTCCTCTGCAGACATAGCAACAGAGTTTCAGTCCTTCTATTGCCAATTATATAATATTCACAAACCCCTTACCCCAGACGAGCGGCAAGCCGCCCACACTCAAATCCACTCCTTCCTGGGTGGGTTGGACCTTCCCAGTCTGGACGAGGATGCGGCGACTGCCTTGACGAGACCAGTCTCTTCTCAGGAGGTAGAAGACCTCCTGGCTTCCTCCCCGCCGGGCAAAAGCCCCGGACCTGATGGCCTACCCGTTACATACTATAAAACCTTCAAATCCTGCCTGGTTCCCCACCTGACAGAACTTTTTAACTCCCTCTTGCGCGGGGAGCCCCTCCCCAAACAGGCGCAAGAGGCGCATATTACTTTGATACATAAGGACAATAAAGATCCCGAGGCCTGCGGAAGTCCTATATAGTCCTATATCCCTAATTAACTTCGACGTGAAACTTTGGGCAAAACTTCTCGCAAAAAGACTGGAAAAATACATTCTATTCCTTATTAACATGGAGCAGGCTGGTTTCGTCAAGGGCAGGGAAGGAAGAGACAATTGTATAAGACTTCTTCATGCAATTAGGTACGCCCAAACACAAAACATCCCGCTGGCTCTAGTAGGCTCCGACGCCGAAAAAGCCTTTGACCGGGTAAATTGGGTGTACATGCGAATGGTCCTCTCACATTTTAAAATTCCCTCCACTTTCATCACTGCAGTTTTTTCCTTATATGCCGCACCTTACGCCAGACTCAAAATAAACAACATCCTCTTGCCCCCTTTTAATATAAGCAATGGCACGCGGCAGGGTTGGCCCCTCTCCCCCTCGCTATTCATCCTCGCCCTGGAGCCTTTCCTACAGAAGGTCCGACTCGACGCCAACATACAGGGACTAAAGGTGGGCCGGGCGATCCTCTCTCTGGCAGCATACGCGGACGATATTATTTTCCTAGTTACGAATCCGGAGGGGGGGGCTACCGCGTCTCACCAGTCTCCTGGAGGAGTTCGGGGCCCTTTCTAACTTTAAAATAAATTATTCCAAATCAAAGATCTTGAACATCTCGATCCCTGCTAACCGCTGCCACGCATTAAAGGCCAATTCCCCATTCTCGTGGGCAGCCTCAGAGATAGACTTCTTAGGCATACAACTTACTAATAAAGTAGAGGGCCTTTTCTCGGCCTACTTTACACCTCTCTTAACCAAGATAATAAACTTGTTGCGTTCTTATGACCTTCCTTTCTTGTCCTGGTTGGGGAGAAAAAACATTCTCCAATCTTATGTCATACCAATCATTCTATATAAAATGCGACTTCTCCCGATTCACATCCCCAATTCCTTTTTCAAGTCATTACGTTCAATTATCCTAAACTATGTCTTGAGAGGAAGGAGACCGAGACTGGCCTATTGCTTACTAGAAAAGAGGAGGGCAGACGGAGGAGTAGATTTGCCCAATCCAAGAGATCTCTTCCACCACACAATTAAGTCACTGGATGGAGTTGGTACTACCCTCCAAGGACCATCTAGTCCATGAACTCGCGAAAGCCTCTTATGGCTCCACCCTCCTTCAGGACTTATGGTTCCCTGTTCAGATCCTGCGGAGACGGAGGAATGTCAGCCCCCTCTTCAGGGGGGCCCTGGAGACTTGGCATAAACTGGGAGGCAGACTGGCTCCCTCCCCTTCTCCCCTCACCTCCATTAGTGCCTTCCACAAGACAATAGATCTCCACCTAGACCCCTGCTCTACAGTCATCTGGCAGATCCTCTCTGACAAAAGAATCTCAGACGTGCAGACTAGAGCCCACATGTCCCCTTCAGATATCCTGAAGGAACTATTACCCAACCACACTCTCCCCTTCCTAGTGTCAGCCCATATGACCGAAGTTATCAAAAAGTTTTTGTTCCAACACAAGTCGACTAGACCGTTAACTAACTTTGAGAAGACTCTTACTGATAATAACCCATCTAAGAGAAAACTGGCGAATATTCGCAAACAATTTATCTCCCCCCCGGGTAACACAAAACCAGCATTCATCACCTCATGGGAGAGAGAACTAAAGATCTCTCTCTCGGAGAATGATACGAGAGTTATACTTAAGAATTCATTTGGCATCTCGCCCTGCGTTACCTCTCAGGAGTCCCACTATAAATTGTTATCAAGATGGTATAGAACCCCCCAGTGGCTTTCGGATCATAAATTGACTTCACAAGATACCTGCTGGAGGTGTGACTCCGCAACGGGTGCATACCTACACTTGTGGTGGGATTGCCCGGTGCTGACACCCTTCTGGAGGGACGTCGGGTGCGTGCTGAGCAAGCTCTCCCCGGGGCTGGTTTTTTCCCCTGAAGTGGTCATACTGTGGAAACCTTCAGCTACCTTCCACCCACAGAAACATAAATTGATAGCTTTTCTGCTTGATGTCGCTAAGTCTCTTATCCCCCTCCTCTGGCGCCAAAACGACCCCCCTTCTCTGGTTATGTGGAGGGACAAGGTTGATCTTCTTTCGAGCTTGGAAGAACTGTCTAGCTACTCCAGGGGCTCCCATGAGGTGTTTCTAGAGACATGGAACCCATGGCGCTCTATCAGGGCAACACTGTAGGAGGGAGGTGCGACTCCCGTTGGGATTGATATCTAAATCCGCCTGGAACGGAACTAGCTCCTCCACCCCCTCACTATTCCCTCGTAGCTCTGAGACCTGAGCTCTCTCTCCCTGGCATAACCGATTCTCCTCTCGGGTTTCCTCGCTCGGAGGCTGTGACCCCAGTCGGGCATTTCACTGTCATTCTAATATTCCCCTATTTCTGGAGGTAGACTAGGCACGAGACTACCCCCCCCCCTCCCCCCCCATACCTCTTTCCCACCCCCTCTGTTTTGTTCCCTAGTGTCGCTGTCAAATTCTTTATTCTGGTTTGTTTTTGTTAAGCCAAGGGGAGAATCCAGACGGGGCAGCCGTCCCGGATTGAGGTTCGCTCGCCCCCTATGGCTTCGGTTACTTTTTTGTTGTAGGATGTCTCAATATTACCAATCGGCTATACGTATTCTCTATTGAACCTTAGCATGATAATGTAACCACTCTTTCGGCTCCTAGAGACGTTGTTTGTCAAATGTTTGTCAAATGTCTAATATTCAAAATACCAATAAAAATTGATTTAAAAAAAAAAGAAAAAATTAAACTGCTGTCTTGCGCTGATACCTATGGGTAATTTATCGCTCACAGACACTTGTAGATTAGATGAGCCTTATAGAGTGGGAGAAAAGTAACCCAGTGGATAGTGCTGATAACTGCGGCTACTTCACCGCACACAGACAATGCTAGATGTGAGATGCTGTGCACAATGGCAGAAAAAATTAACAGACTGTTTAGCGTGCAGAATTTAGGCTAGTTCACCACACACAGAGATGGGTGTATGTGAGATGCTCTGCAGTGCCCCAGGGAAAATTACCGCACTGTTTCGCGTGTAGAAATATGCCAAATTCACCACACACAGCAATTGGCGTATGTGAGATCCTCTGCAGAGCCCCAGGAAAAATTAACAAACTGTTTAGCGTGTAGAAATATGCCTAATTCACCACACACAGCGATTAGCGGATGACACATACTCTGCAGTGCCCCAGGAAAAATTAACAGACTGTTTAGAATGTAGAAATATGCCTAATGCACCACACACACAGCGATTGGCGTATGTGAGATCCTCTGCAGAGCCCCAGGAAAAATTAACGGACTGTTTAGCGTGTAGCAATAACAAAAGTTCATCTCAATACTTTGTTATATATCCTTTATTGGCAATGACAAAGGTCAAACGTTTTCTGTAAGTCCTCACAAGCTTGGTACACACTGTTGCTGGTATGTTGGCCCATTCCTCCATGCAGATCTCCTCAAGAGCAGTGATGTTTTGGGGCTGTCGCTTGGCAACACGAACTTTCAACTCCCTCCAAAGGTTTTCTATCGGGTTGAGATCTGAAAACTGGCTAGGCCACTCCAGGACCTTGAAATGCTTCCTACGAAGCCACTCCTTCGTTGCCCTGGCGATGTGCTTGGGATCATTGTCATGCTGAAAGACCCAACCACGTTTTATCTTCAGTGCTCTTGCCTATGAAAGGAGGTTTGCACTCAAAATCTCACGATACATGGCCCCACTCATTCTTTCATGTATATGGATCAGTTGTCCTGGTCCCTTTGCAGAGAAACAGCCCCAAAGCATGATGTTGCCACCCCCATGCTTCACAGTAGGTATGGTGTTCTTTGGATGCAACTCAGCATTCTTTCTCCTCCAAACACGACGAGTTGTGTTTATGCCAAACAGTTTTACTTTGGTTTCATCTGACCATATGACATTCTTCCAATACTCTTCTGGATCATCCAAATGCTCTCTAGCAAACTTCAGTCGGCCCCGGACATGTACTGGCTTAAGCAGGGGGACACGTCTGGCACTGCAGGATCTGAGTCTCTGGTGGCGAAGTGTGTTACTGATGGTAGCCTTTGTTACGTTGGTCCCAGCTCTCTGCAGGTCATTCATTAGGTTCCCTCGTGTGGTTCTGGGATTTTTGATCACTGTTCTTGTGATCATTTTGTCCCAATAAGGTGAGATCTTGTGTGGAGCTCCAGATCGAGGGAGATTATCAGTAGTCTTGTATCTCTTCCAGTTTATAATTATTGCTCCCACAGTTGATTTCTTCACACCAAGCTGCTTGCCTATTGCAGATTCAGTCTTCCCAGTCTGGTGCAGGGCTACAATTTTGTTTCTGGTGTCCTTCGTCAGCTCTTTGGTCTTCACCATAGTGGAGTTTGGAGTGTGACTGCTTGAGGTTGTGGACAGGGGTCTTTTATACTGATAAGTTCAAACAGGTGCCATTACTACAGGTAATGAGTGAAGGACAGAGGAGCTTCTTAAAGAAGAAGCTACAGGTCTGTGAGACCCAGAAATCTTGCTTGTTTGTAGGTGACCAAATACTTATTTTCCACCATAATTTGCAAATAAATGTGTTAAAAATCTGACAATGTGATTTTCTGGATGTGTTTTCTCATGTTGTCTCTTATAGTTGAGGTCTACCTATGATGTCAATTACAGGCCTCTCTCATCTTTGTAAGTGGGAGAACTTGTACAATTGGTATCTGACCAAATACTTTTTTTCCCCACTGTATATCATTCCACCAAGTTTCTGTGAAGCCTATAACAACATATTTCTCTTCCTGTCTTAGGAGCCCAAATTCTCCTTGTTTGTTTCCCATGCTCTGTGCATTTGTGTAGAAACATTTTAGTTTCTCTTGTCTCTTGTGTTAGGCTGTGCTGCTGGGATCTGTTGTACCACATAGGTTTCTAGCAGCACAGCCCACAGGTGTGGAATGATTTTGCTGGCTGGGTGCGGTGAACTCCTGCTAGCCAATCCCCCTGGTCTTTGCTCACATATATGCCCAGCTCCTGGCAGTGTCTGTTTGGTGTTCAGAGTGAGCAGTCATGTATCCTTGTCCATTGCAGCTTGCTGTGCGTTTGGTGTCTTTTTGGTTCATGTCTGTTATTAAGTTTATTTTCTGTCAGTTTGTCTCTAATTTGTCCTGCTCAGTTATTTGCTATTTCTAGGCTAGGGTGGCCCTTAGAGTCCTCTTGTACATGTTGTCTTGCTAGTGTAGGGACCCACAAGGCAACGGGGAGCCTTGATCGCGGCTTGTGGACTTAAGTATTTTGGGTAATATATGAACCAATACCTCATTCTTTTATAGCTATAACATGTGTGCAAGTATGCAAGGTGAGTGTTTTGGTCATTTGTCAGTCCCTATGTTATGTCTGTCACTTAGTCCAGTCCGCAGTATGCAGTTCTATGTCTAGCTGGTGTTTCTGTCAGCATGTCCAGTCGGAAATGCATGTGAGTTTCTCTTGTTTGTGCTATACCCAGCCTGTTTGGGCACGTTCCTGTGGGCCTTGTGTTTATTAGCCCACATGAACGTAACATCTTGCTTCTCTAATTTCCTTCTGCATTCTTTGTCTTTGTTCTTCTTTTCCACCTATAGTGGCAAGCTTTTCAAAAGTACTTATTAGCTGTATATTTTTAACCTGTCCTTTCACTTCCCTTCCCATATTGTTCTAGTTTAAAGCTCTACTGATGAGTGTAGCAAGGCGCCTGCCAAATACATGCTTACTAGAGATGAGCGAGCACCAAAATGCTTGGGTGCTCGTTACTCGAGTCGAACTTCCAGCGATGCTCGAGGGTTCGTTTTGAGTAACGAACCCCATTGAAGTCAATGGGCGACTCGAGCATTTTTGTATATCGCTGATGCTCGCTAAGGTTTTCATTTGTGAAAATCTGGGAAATTCAAGAAAGTGATGGGAACGACACAGAAATGGATAGGGCAGGCGAGGGGCTACATGTTGGGCTGCATCTCAAGTTCCCAGGTCCCACTATTAAGCCACAATAGCGGCAAGAGTGGGCTCCCCCCCCAACAATTTGTACTTCTGAAAAACCCTCATTAGCAAGGCATACCTTAGTTAAGCACCACACTACCTCCAACAAAGTACAATCACTGCCTGCATGACACTCCGCTGCCACTTCTCCTGGGTTACATGCTGCCCAACCCCCCCGCATGACCCAGTGTCCACAGCGCACACCAAAGTGTCCCTGCGCAGCCTTCAGCTGCCCTCATGCCACACGCTGGCCTCATAGCCACTCCACCCTCATGTCTATTTATAAGTGCGTCTGCCATGAGGAGGAACCGGAGGCACACACTGCAGAGGGTTGGCAGGGCTAGGCAGCGACCCTCTTTAAAAGGGGTGGGGCGATAGCCCACAATGCTGTACAGAAGCAATGAGAACTCCAATCCTGTGCCACCTCCGTCAGGAGCTGCACACGTGGGCATAGCAATGGGGAATCCATGTGCCACACAGTATTCATTCTGTCAAGGTGTCGCATAGCTCAATCCACACTGCAAGGGGAAAGCAGTCAGCGCTCTGCCCCCTACCCAAGTCAGTCAGTGCCTTTGTGCCAGACAGGTCAAACACCGCAATGGGAACTAAGTTTGCACCAACAGCATAGGTGGGTCCTAGGAAACCCAAGAAATGAACAAAAAATTGATCTGAGTGGCCAAACATGGCAGACTTGCACCGCGCCCACGGCATAGGCCTCGGCCAGATTCAGCAATCCTAGGCTGGAAGCGGACTTTCACTGCACCCAGGACATAGGCGTCTGCACAAACCCTCAGCAATCGCGTGCCTACAGCGGACTCCAATGCTAGCGTAGCTGTGCACGTCTCATTAGCGCTGTATAGCTCCTGTAGTTTGTCCCAATGCAGTGCCCAGGATAGTAGAGCTAACGTCAGATTAAATACAGGTGGGCTTCGGCCCACACTGCATGCCCCAGTCAGACTGGGGTTCTTTACAAGTGGACAGATGTAGGTTAAACTCCGTGTGCACCTACAGCATGGGTGGGTGCCAGGAAGCCAACGGCGGTACATAAATAAACCCCATTGCATTGCCCAGCATGGCTGAGGTAACGTCAGATTAAATGCAGGTGGGCTTCGGCCCACACTGCATGCCCCAGTCTGACCGGGGTTTTTAATACATAGACACTGGCAGGTACAAATCCGTAATGTCAAGTCCCTGTGGACCCACAGCATGGGTGGCTCCCTGGAACCCATCGGCGGTACATAAATGTATCCCATTGCAGTGCCCTGCTCAGCAGAGCTAACGTCAGATACAATACAGGTGGGCTTCGGCCCACAGTGCATGCCCCAGTCAGACTGGTAATATGTACCTTAACAGTAACCGCGTTGGTGGGAATATGGTCGCGACTGCGGCCATAGTAGCGCGGTTTTATTTAGTTGGTTTTCGGAATGTGGCCATGATTAAGTGGGCCGTGGCGGGGGGATTGTGGGGGTGCTTAAAGGTGAAATTTCCTGGACTGCCACCAGACGGACCAATGAAAAGGTATTTGCCAAGAATGTTTTCATTGTTGGAGGAGGAGGGGGATGTTTTTGAGGCACTACGTGTCCTCTCCACGTGTCCGTGGTTATATGCACCTTAACAGTAACCGCGTTAGTGGGAAATGGCCTCACCGCCATCATGTCTTTGGGAAGCCTCCGTTTCCACACCCCAGTGACATAGCATTAGCAGCGGTATAGGCAGAGCCCAGAATTAGTAACATTTCAGCGGTAGCATTAGGGACAGGCCCCAGTAACATGTCACTAGCAGCAGTATAGGGGGAGCACAGTATTAGTTCCATTTCAGTAGTAGTAGCAGTCAAGACAGGCCCCAGTAACATATCACTAGCAGCAGTATAGGGGGAGCAAAGTATTAGTTCCATTTCAGTAATAGTAGCAGTCAAGACAGGCCCCAGTAAGAATTCCGAAGCAGCAGTATAGGGGGAGCACAGTCTTAGTTCCATTTCAGTAGTAGTAGCAGTCAAGACAGGCCACAGTAACATTCCCGTTGCAGCAGTTTAGGGAGATAACAGTCTCTTTCACATTTCAGTAGTTGCAGTATAGACAAGGCCCCAGTTACATTTATGTAGCAAAAGTGTAGGCCAACATAACACACCTTGCTGTACCATGAGTGCAGGCGAAGCCCATAAAAATTACTAGGATTACACTGTAGGCGATAGCCCAAAAAAAATTGGTGTACCAACAGTACTAATGTATTGCAGAAAAATTGCCCATGCCCAACCAAGAGGGCAGGTGAAACCCATTAATCGCTTTGGTTAATGTGGCTTAATTTGTAACTAGGCCTGGAGGCAGCCCAGTTAAAATTAAAATTGGTTCAGGTGCAAGTTTCAACGCTTTAATTAGAATTGAAACTTAAAAACATTGCTTACAAAAGTAATATGACTGAGCCTTGTGGGCCTAAGAAAAATTGCCCGTTCGGCGTGATTACGTGAGGTTTCAGGAGGAGGAGGAGGAGGATGAATATTGTACACAGATTGATGAAACTAAAAGGTCACCTTTTTTTATGGTGATAGAGAACGATGCTTCCATCCGCGGGTGAAGCCTACGTATTGTTTAGGTACCGCTGCTGTCCGCTGGTGGAGAAGAGAAGTCTGGGGAAATCCAGGCTTTGTTCATCTTTATGAGTGTAAGCCTGTGGGCACTGTCGGTTGACAAGCGGGTATGCTTATCCGTGATGATTCCCCCAGACGCACTAAACACCCTCTCTGACAAGACGCTAGCCGCAGGGCACGCCAACACCTCCAGGGCATACAGCGCGAGTTCAGGCCACGTGTCCAGCTTCGACACCCAGTAGTTGTAGAAAGCAGAGGCGTCACGGAGGACGGTCGTGCGATCGGCTACGTACTCCCTCACCATCCTTTTAAAGTGCTCCCGCCGACTCAGCCTTGACTGGGGAGCGGTGACACAGTCTTGCTGGGGAGCCATAAAGCTGGCAAAGGCCTTGGAGAGTGTTCCCCTGCCTGCGCTGTACACGCTGCCTGATCTCCGCGCCTCCCCTGCTACCTGGCCCTCGGAACTGCGCCTTCTGCGACTAGCGCTGTCGGATGGGAATTTTACCATCAGTTTGTCCGCCAGGGTCCTGTGGTATAGCCACACTCTCGAACCCCTTTACTCTTCGGGTATGAGAATGGAAAGGTTCTCCTTATACCGTGGGTCAAGCAGTGCGTACACCCAGTAATCCGTAGTGGCCAGAATGCGTGTAACGCGAGGGTCACGAGAAAGGCATCCTAACATGAAGTCCGCCATGTGTGCCAGGGTACCTGTACGCAACACATGGCTGTCCTCACTAGGAAGATCACTTTCAGGATCCTCCTCCTCCTCCTCAGGCCATACACGCTGAAAGGATGACAGGCAAGCAGCATGGGTACCCTCAGCAGTGGGCCAAGCTGTCTCTTCCCCCTCCTCCTCATGCTCCTCCCCCTCCTCCTCCTCAATGCGCTGAGATATAGACATGAGGGTGCTCTGACTATCCAGCGACATAGTGTCTTCCCCCGCCTCCGTTTCCGAGCGCAAAGCATCTGCCTTTATGCTTTGCAGGGAACTTCTCAAGAGGCATAGCAGAGGAATGGTGACGCTAATGATTGCAGCATCGCTGCTCATCATCTGGGTAGACTCTTCAGTTTCCAAGGACCTGGCAGATGTCTGCCAACCAGGCCCACTCTTCTGTAAAGAATTGAGGAGGCTGACTCCCACTACGCCGCCCATGTTGGAGTTGGTATTCCACTATAGCTCTACGCTGCTCATAGAGCCTGGCCAACATGTGGAGCGTAGAGTTCCACCGTGTGGGCACGTCGCACAGCAGTCGGTGCACTGGCAGATTAAACTGATGTTGCAGGGTCCGCAGGGTGGCAGCGTCCGTCTTGGAGTTGTGGAAATGTGCGCAGAGCCGGCGCACCTTTCCGAGCAGGTCTGACAAGCGTGGGTAGCTTTTCAGAAAGCGCTGAACCACCAAATTAAAGATGTGGGCCAGGCATGGCACGTGCATGAGGCTGCCGAGCTGCAGAGCTGCCACCATGTTACGGCCGTTGTCACACAAGACCATGCCCGGTTGGAGGCTCAGCGGCGAAAGCCAGCGGTCGGTCTGCCCTGTCAGACCCTGCAGCAGTTCGTGGGCCGTGTGCCTCTTCTCTCCTAAGCTGAGTAGTTTCAGCACGGCCTGCTGACGCTTGGCCACTGCTGTGCTGCCACGCCGCGCGACACCGACTGCTGGCGACGTGCTGCTGCTGTTACATCTTGATTGCGAGACAGAGGTTGCGTAGGAGGAGGAGGAGGAGGAGGAGAAGGAGGAGGAGGATGAGGAGGGTGATTTAGTGGAGGAAGCATACACCACCGCAGATACCAGCACCGAACTGGGGCCCGCAATTCTGGAGGTGGGTAGGACGTGAGCGGTCCCAGGCTCTGACTCGGTCCCAGCCTCCACTAAATTCACCCAATGTGCCGTCAGGGAGATATAGTGGCCCTGCCTGCCTGTGCTTGTCCACGTGTCCGTTGTTAAGTGTACCTTGGCAGTAACCGCGTTGGTGAGGGCGCGTACAATGTTGCGGGAGACGTGGTCATGCAGGGCTGGGACGGCACATCAAGAAAAGTAGTGGCGACTGGGAACCGAGTAGCGCGGGGCCGCCGCCGCCATCATGCTTTTGAAAGCCTCCGTTTCCACAAGCCTATACAGCAGCATCTCCAGGCTGATCAATTTGGCTATGTGCATGTTTAACGCTTGAGCGTGCGGGTGCGTGGCGGCGTACTCAAACAGTTGCGCTAGCGACGGCTGGACGCTGCGCTGAGAGACATTGCTGGATGGGGCCGAGGACAGCAGAGGTGAGAGTGTGGGTGCAGGCCGGGAGACGGTCGTGCCTGTGTCCTGAGAGGGGGGTTGGATCTCAGTGGCAGGTTGGGGCACAGGGGGAGAGGCAGTGGTGCAAACCGGAGGCGGTGAACGGCCTTCGTCCCACTTTGTGGGGTGCTTGGCCATCATATGCCTGTGCATGCTGGTGGTGGTGAGGCTGGTGGTGGTGGCTCCCCGGCTGATCTTGGCGCGACAAACCTTGCACTCCACAGTTCGTCGGTCGTCTGCACTCTCAGTGAAAAATTGCCACACCTTTGAACACCTCGGCCTCTGCAGGGTTGCATGGCGCGAGGGGGCGCTTTGGGAAACAGTTAGTGGATTATTCGGTCTGGCCCTGCCTCTCCTCCTGGCCACCGCACTGCCTTTTCCAACCTGCCCTGCTGCTGCACTTGCCTCCCCCTCTGAAGACCTGTCCTCAGTAGGCTTAGCAAACCAGGTGGGGTCAGTCACCTCATTGTCCAGCTGCTCTTCCTCCGGATCCTCTGTGCGCTCCTCCCTCGGACTTACTGCCCTTACTACTACCTCACTGATAGACAACTGTGTCTCATCGTCATCGGCCTCCTCACCCACTGAAAGCTCTTGAGACAGTTGGCGGAAATCCCCAGCCTCATCCCCCGGACCCCGGGAACTTTCCAAAGGTTGGGCATTGGTGACGACAAACTCCTCTGGTGGGAGAGGAACCATTGCTGCCCAATCTCGGCAGGGGCCTGAGAACAGTTCCTGGGAGTCTGCCTGCTTCTCAGAATGTGTCATTTTCATGGAGTGAGGAGGCTAGGAGGAAGGAGGAGCAGCAGCCAGAGGATTCAGAGTTGCAGCTGTGGACAGCATAGAAGACTGAGTGGTCGATAGATTGCTGGATGCACTTTCTGCCATCCATGACAGGACCTGCTCACACTGCTCATTTTCTAATAAAGGTCTACCGCGTGGACCCATTAATTGTGATATGAATGTGGGGACGCCAGAAACTTGCCCCTCTCCTAATCCCGCAGCAGTCGGCTGCGATACACCTGGACCAGGAGCTCGACCTGTGCCCACACCCTGACTTAGGCCTCAGCGTCCTCGCCCAAGTCCTCTAGGCCTACCCCTACCCCTACACCTCAGCATGGTGTATTACGAGTAGAGCAGAAACAGAACGCTGTAATTAAATGTGCCGCTTATTGGCCTGTGGTTGGAGGCTGACTTCGCTTATGGAATGCACAGCAGAGCCAGGAACCAATTATGCGCAAGCCTGCTGTAACGCTTAGCTGGGTAATAATGAACGACTACTACCCCCAGCACACACGCAGTAAACTGAAGACGGTCACAGGCAGCCCAAATATAGTATTTTTTTTCCAATATTTGAGAAAAAGCCCACTGCCTGTGATATAGCCTGTATATGGATTTCCCTGTTGGAGGATGACTGTGGTTATTGAAAGCACAGTGCAGCCAGAAAACATTATGCGCAAGGCTGGGTATTAATCAGCGACTACTACCCCCAGCACACACGCCGTAAACTGAAGACGGTCACAGGCAGCCCAAATATAGTATTTTTTTAACAATTTTGTGAAAAAGCCCACTGCCTGTGATATAGCCTGTATATGGATTGCACTATTGGAGGATGACTGAGGTTATTGAAAGCACAGTGCAGCCAGAAAAAATTATGCGCAAGGCTGCACTAACACCTAGCTGGGTAATAGTAAGCGACTTCTACCCCCAGCAGACACTTAATAAACTGAACACGGTCACAGGCAGCCCAAATATAGTATTTTTTTACCAATTTTTGTGAAAAAGCACACTGCCTGTGATATAGCCTGTATAAGGATTTCCCTGTTGGAGGATGACTGTGGTTATTGAAAGCACAGTGCAGCCAGAAAAAAGTATGCACAAGGCTGCAGTAACACCTAGCTGGGTAATAGTTAGCGACTACTACCCCCAGCAGGCACTTCGTAAACTGAACACGGTGACAGGCAGCCCAAAGATTTTTTTTTACAATTCTTTGGAAAACCCCCACTGCCTATATAGACAGTATATCTCTTTCCCTGTACCACTGTCCCTGCCTCAGCAGTACTGGCCCTATACTCTGTAAAATGACTGCAGACTGAGGACGCTATGGTCTGCACGCCCGATATACAAAAAAAAAAATTGTGCAACACTGCTCCCAGCAGCCTCAACAGTACTGCACATGGTCAGATGTGGCCCTAAGAAGGACCGTTAGGGTTCTTGAAGACAAATATAACACCTAACACTCTCCCTATAGCAGCTACAGCAAGACAGCACTTTCCCTGATCTCTGTCAGAATGCATCTGTGGCGAGCCGTGGGCGGGGCAGATTTTAATACTCAGGTGTCACCTGATCTCCCCAGCCACTTACTGCAGGGGGGGTGGTATAGGGCTGGAATGTCACAGGAGGAAGTTGTAATGCCTTCCCTGTCTTTCTATTGGCCAGAAAAGCATGCAAATTTCTCAGGGAAGGAAATGAAAGTGACTCGAACATCGCGTGGTGCTCGTCTCGGGTAACGAGCATCTCGAGTACCCTAATACTCGAACAAGTATCAAGCCCGGACGAGTACGCTCGCTCATCTCTAATATATATATATATATATATATATATATATGTGTGTGTGAAAATCTAGCTTTTGGCCAATAAATGGGCAATTTTTTTTGTTCAGTTAACTGGAGCATTATTTATATGAACTACTGGGAACATAAAAAAGAATCTTTGTTTCTGATCTTTGGTTTGAGGATTCTTTGGTATGATATGGACGCTTTATTGATGATTTCATTAAGATCTGGGACGGCAAACAGACGCCATACTGGATTTCAATAAATACGTAAATAAAACTAATTTAAATCTCTGTTTTGAAGCAGAAGTACAAAGGCAGAAAATAGCTATTTTAGATTTATAAAAAAAACAAAATCAGCACCTATTCCTTCGTAATAGATTTTAAAAATTAACGTGAATACTAAACGTACTCACCTGGTGCCTGGTATGACCCCCTGCCTAGAGGGTCCACTGGCACCTGTATCCTTGTTCGCTTGTGGTAATTCCTGGGATTCCCTTATCCGGTTTCACCAGAGAGCGATCATCAGGGTAACAGCCCAAACCCGGCTGTTTGCTATACATGTAATAAAAGCCAAGAAAAATATCCCCAGCGCTCGTGGTCTCCCAGGATATCAAAGGACACAAAAGGTCCATGTAATATAATTATATTTAATTAACAGTTGCTACGCGTTTCGGCGGACTGAACCGCCCTCTTCAAGCATAAAATAAACATTTAACAAACATACATTTATACATTTCATTTCCACTCACATGGATCCGTGGACGCCGCTTGCCGGAGCCATCTTGCGGTCACGTCCGATCATACGTAATAGTCACATGTTCTCCACGTCATTCTCAACATCATGTGATCTGTCCCGTTACTACTACCAGTATTCATTCATAAAAACCGGCATTCGTTTGTTTTCAACCTGTTTGTTGTTCGGACATTACTTTTACTTATATTCAAATTTCTTTCAACTATTTCATTTTAAAACATTCTATAACATCACTTAATCCCTTTCCATTTTTATAACTAAAATCCTATCTATAAATAAATATATACATTTATAATTTTTTACCTTCACATCCTATCTATTCATAGCCATAGTAGAAATTCTAAATTTATCAATATTTTGACCTCCACACAAATAATCATTATATAAATATTCATAAAAAACATCTATCATTAAATATGCATAAAAATCATCATCAGAAATATACCATAATAAAAATTATAACTGATACAGTCTAACCTAAAATACTTGATTATTCTATCCTATTTTCACATATCAAATTTATATTTATATCCCATCAATAAATTTGTCAATATTTTTGTCCTCCACTCAAATAATTATTGTATTAATTTTCATAAAAAACATCTATCATTAAATATTAGAGATGAGCGAACGTACTCGTCCGAGCTTGATGCTCGTTCCAGTATTAGCATGTTTGAGATGCTCGTTATTCGAAACGAGCACCACGCGATGTTCGAGTTACTTTCACTTTCATCTCTGAGACATTTGCGCGCTTTTCTGGCCAATAGAAAGACAGGGAAGGCATTACAACTTCCCCCTGTGACGTTCAAGCCCTATACCACCCCCCTGCTGTGAGTGGCTGGCGAGATCAGGTGTCACCCGAGTATATAAATCGGCCCCTCCCGCGGCTCGCCACAGATGCGTTCTGACATAGCTCAGGGAAAGTGCTGTCTTGCTGGAGTTGCTGTAGGGAGAGTGTTAGGAGTATTTTAGGCTTCAAGAACCCCAACGGTCCTTCTTAGGGCCACATCTAACAGTGTGCAGTAGTGTGGAGGCTGCTTTTTGCAGTGTTGCACATTTTTTTTTTTGTATATGGGCCGTGCAGAGCATTGCACCCTGCAAAATTATTTCCTGGCTCTGTGTTGGCTGTTACATCAGCGCTGTATTCCTGTCCACAGTGCAACACTCTGCAGTTATTTTATATACTCCAGGGCCAGTAGTGCTGCTGAGGCAGGGACAGAAGACATATTTCTTGAATATAGGCAGTGGGCCTTTCCAAAAACTTTTGGGAAAAAAATTCTATTTGGGCTGCCTGTGACCGTCCTCAGTGTACTGGGTCTCTGCTGAGGGTAGTTGTCCAAATTCATACGCAGCCAGCTAAGTGTAACAGCAGGCTTGCGCAAAATTATTTCCTGGCTCTGTGTGGGCTGTTACATCAGCGCTGTATTCCCGTCCACAGTGCAACACTCTGCAGTTATTTTATATACTCCAGGGCCAGTAGTGCTGCTGAGGCAGGGACAGAAGACATATTTCTTGAATATAGGCAGTGCGCCTTTCCAAAAACTTTTGGGAAAAAAATTCTATTTGGGCTGCCTGTGACCGTCCTCAGTGTACTGGGTCTCTGCTGAGGGTAGTTGTCCACATTCATACGCAGCCAGCTAAGTGTTACAGCAGGCTTGCGCAAAATTATTTCCTGGCTCTGCTGTGCGTTCCGTAAGCGAAGTCAGCCTCCAACCACAGGCCAATAAGTGGCACATTTAATTACAGCGTTCTGTTTCTGCACTACTGGTAATACAGCATGCTGAGGGGTAGGGGTAGGCCTAGAGGACGTGGACGCGGGCGAGGACGCAGAGGACCAAGTCAGGGTGTGGACACAGGCCAAGCCAGTGCGGTGGCCAGGGGTAGAGGCAGGGCCAGACCGAATAATCCACCAACTGTTTCCCAAAGCGCCCCCTCGCGCCATGCCACCCTGCAGAGGCCAAGGTGCTCTACGGTGTGGCAGTTTTTCACAGAGACGCCTGACGACCGACAAGCAGTGGTGTGCAACCTTTGTCGCGCCAAGATCAGCTGGGGAGCCACCACCACCAGCATGCGCAGGCATATGATGGCCAAGCACCCCACAAGGTGGGACGAAGGCCGTTCACCGCCTCCGGTTTGCACCACTGCCTCTCCCCCTGTGCCCCAACCTGCCACTGAGATCCAACCCCCCTCTGAAGACACAGGCACTACCGTCTCCTGGCCTGCACCCACACCCTCACCTCCGCTGTCCTCGGCCCAATCCAGCAATGTCTCTCAGCGCAGCGTCCAGACGTCGCTAGCGCCACTGTTTGAGCGCAAGCGCAAGTACGCCGCCAGGCACCCGCACGCTCAAGCGTTAAACGTGCACATTGCCAAATTGATCAGCCTGGAGATGCTGCCGTATAGGCTTGTGGAAACGGAGGCTTTCAAAAGCATGATGGCGGCGGCCCCGCGCTACTCAGTTCCCAATTGCCGCTACTTTTCCCGATGTGCCGTCCCAGCCCTGCACGACCACGTCTCCCGCAACATTGTACGCGCCCTCACCAACGCGGTTACTGCCAAGGTCCACTTAACAACGGACACGTGGACAAGCACAGGCGGGCAGGGCCACTATATCTCCCTGACGGCACATTGGGTGAATTTAGTGGAGGCTGGGACCGAGTCAGAGCCTGGGACCGCTCACGTCCTACCCACCCCCAGAATTGTGGGCCCCAGCTCGGTGCTGGTATCTGCGGCGGTGTATGCTTCCTCCACTAAAGCACCCTCCTCCTCCTCCTCCAACGCAACCTCTGTCTCGCAATCAAGATGTGTCAGCAGCAGCAGCACGTCGCCAGCAGTCGCTATCGCGTGGCGTGGCAGCACAGCGGTGGGCAAGCGTCAGCAGGCCGTGCTGAAACTACTCAGCTTAGGAGAGAAGAGGCCCACGGCCCACGAACTGCTGCAGGGTCTGACAGAGCAGACCGACCGCTGGCTTTCGCCGCTGGGCCTCCCACTAGGCATGGTCGTGTGTGACAACGGCCGTAACCTGGTGGCGGCTCTGCAGCTCGGCAGCCTCACGCACGTGCCATGCCTGGCCCATGTCTTTAATTTGGTGGTTCAGCACTTTCTGAAAAGCTACCCACACTTGTCATACCTGCTCGGAAAGGTGCGCCGGGTCAGCGCACATTTCCGCAACTCCAAGACGGACGCTGCCACCCTGCGGACCCTGCAACATCGGTTTAATCTGCCAGTGCACCAACTGCTGTGCGACGTGCCCACACGGTGGAACTCTACGCTCCACATGTTGGCCAGGCTCTATGAGCAGCGTAGAGCTATAGTGGAATACCAACTCCAACATGGGCGGTGTAGTGGGAGTCAGCCTCAATTCTTTACAGAAGAGTGGGCCTGGTTGGCAGACATCTGCCAGGTCCTTGGAAACTTTGAGGAGTCTACCCAGATGGTGAGCGGGGATGCTGCAATCATTAGCGTCACTATTCCTCTGCTATGCCTCTTGAGAAGTTCCCTGCAAAGCATAAAGGCAGACGCTTTGCACTCGGAAACGGAGGCGGGGGAAGACAGTATGTCGCTGGATAGTCAGAGCACCCTCATGTCTATATCTCAGCGCGTTGAGGAGGAGGAGGAGCATGAGGAGGAGGGGGAAGAGACAGCTTGGCCCACTGCTGAGGGTACCCATGCTGCTTGCCTGTCATCCTTTCAGCGTGAATGGCAGGAGGAGGAGGAGGATCCTGAAAGTAATCTTCCTAGTGAGGACAGCCATGTGTTGCGTACAGGTACCCTGGCACACATGGCTGACTTCATGTTAGGATGCCTTTCTCGTGACCCTCGCGTTACACGCATTCTGGCCACTACGGATTACTGGGTGTACACACTGCTCGACCCACGGTATAAGGAGAACCTTTCCACTCTCATACCCGAAGAGGAAAGGGGTTCGAGAGTGATGCTATACCACAGGACCCTGGTGGACAAACTGATGGTAACATTCCCATCCGACAGCGCTAGTGGCAGAAGGTGCAGTTCCGAGGGCCAGGTAGCAGGGGAGGAGCAGAGATCAGGCAGCATGTACAGCGCAGGCAGGGGAACATTCTCCAAGGTCTTTGCCAGCTTTATGGCTCCCCAGCAAGACTGTGTCACCGCTCCCCAGTCAAGGCTGAGTTGGCGGGAGCACTGTAAAAGGATGGTGAGGGAGTACGTAGCCGATCACACGACCGTCCTCGGTGACGCCTCTGCCCCCTACAACTACTGGGTGTCGAAGCTGGACACGTGGCCTGAACTCGCGCTGTATGGAGGTGCTTGCTTGTCCTGCGGCTAGCGTCTTGTCAGAGAGGGTGTTTAGTGCGGCTGGGGGAATCATCACGGATAAGCGTACCCGCCTGTCAACTGACAGTGCCGACAGGCTTACACTCATCAAGATGAACAAAGCCTGGATTTCCCCAGACTTCTCTTCTCCAGCAGCGGACAGCAGCGATACCTAAGCAATACGTAGGCTGCACCCGCGGATGGAAGCATCGTTCTCTATCACCATCAAAAACGGGGACATTTTTGCTTCATCAATCTGTGTATAATATTCCTCCTCCTCCTCCTCCTCCTGAAACCTCACGTAATCACGCTGAATGGGCAATTTTTCTTAGGCCCACAAGGCTCAGTCATATAATTTTTCTAAACAATTTTTATACGTTTCAATGCTCATTAAAGCGTTGAAACTTGCACCTGAACCAATTTTAATTTTAACTGGGCTGCCTCCAGGCCTAGTTACAAATTAAGCCACATTAACCAAAGCGATTAATGGGTTTCACCTGCTCTCTTGGTTGGGCATGGGCAATTTTTCTGAGGTACATTAGTACTGTTGGTACACCAATTTTTTGGGGCCCTCGCCTACAGTGTAATCCAATTAATTTTTTGCCCACCTGCATTACAGCTGACATTACCTCAGCTGTGATGGGCACTGCAATGGGATATATTTATGTGCCGCCGGTGGCTTCCTGGCATCCACCCATGCTGTCGGTCCATACAGAGTTGTAACTACATGTGTCCACTTCTAAAGAACCCAAGTCTGACTGGGGCATGCAGTGTGGGCCGAAGCCCACCTGCATTAAACATGACATTACTACCTCAGCTGTGATGGGCAATGCAATGGGATATATTTATGTACCACCGGTGGGTTCCAGGGAGCCACCCATGCTGTCGGTCCACATGGAGTTGTAACTACATATGTCCACTTCTAAAGAACCCCAGTCTGACTGGGGCATGCAGTGTGGACCGAAGCCCACCTGCATTAAACATGACATTACCTCAGCTGTGATTGGCAATGCAATGGGATTTATTTATGTACCGCCGGTGGGTTCCTGGCACCCACCCATGCTGTTGGTCCACAGAGACTTCACAATAGGGAGTTGTACCTGCCTGTGTCTATGAATTAAAAAGCCCGGTCAGGTTGGGGCATGCAGTGTGGGCCGAAGCCCACCTGCATTTAATCTGACATTAGCTCTGCTGTCCAGGGCACTGCAATGGGATACATTTATGTACAGCCGGTGGGTTCCAGGGAGCCACCCATGCTGTGGGTGCACACGGAATTCCCATTGCGGAGTTGGGGATTCCCAGTTGTACCTGCCTGTGACTATTTATAAAAAACCGCGGTCTGACTGGGGCATGCAGACACCTTGACAGAATGAATAGTGTGTGGCACATAGGTTCCCCATTGCTATGCCCACGTGTGCAGCTCCTAATGGCGGTGGCACAGGATTATATTTCTCATTGCTTCTGTACAGCATTGTGGGCTATCGCCCCGCCCCTTTTGGAGAGGGTCGCTGCCTAGCCGTGCCAACCCTCTGGAGTGTGTGCCTGCGGTTCCTCTTCATGGCAGACGCACTTATAAATAGACATGAGGGTGGTGTGGCATGAGGCCAGCGTGTGGCATGAGGGCAGCTGAAGGCTGCGCAGGGACAATTTTGTGTGCGCTGTGGACACTGGGTCTTGTGGGGGGGCGCGGGGGGGGGGGGGGGTTGGGCAGCATGTAACCCAGGAGAAGTGGCAGCGGAGTGTCATGCAGGCAGTGATTGTGCTTTGTTGGATGTAGTGTGGTGCTTAGCTAAGGTATGCATTACTAATGAGGGTTTTTCAAAAGTAAAAATTGTTGGGAGGGGGGGGGGGCACTCTTGCTGCTATTGTGGCTTAATAGTGGGACCTGGGAACTTGAGATGCAGCCCAACATGTAGCCCCTCACCTGCCCTATCCGTTGCTGTGTCGTTCCCATCACTTTCTTGAATTGCCCTGATTTTCACAAATGGAAACCTTAGCGAGCATCGGCGAAATACAAAAATGCTCGGGTCGCCCATTGACTTCAATGGGGTTCGTTATTCGAAACGAACCCTCGAGCATCGCGAAATTTTCGTCCCGAGTAACGAGCACCCGAGGTTTCCATGTGTGAAAATCTGGGCAATTCAAGAAAGTGATGGGAACGACACAGCAACGGATAGGGCAGGCGAGGGGCTACGTGTTGGGCTGCATCTCAAGTTCACAGGTCCCACTATTAAGCCACAATACCGGCAAGAGTGCCCCCCCTCCCAACAACTTTTACTTCTGAAAAGCCCTCATTAGCAAGGCATACATTAGCTAAGCACAATCACTGCCTGGATGACACTCTGCTGCCACTTCTCCTGGGTTACATGCTGCCCAACCCCCCCCCCCCCCCCCCGCACGACGCAGTGTCCACAGCGCACAACAAACTGTCCCTGCGCAGCCTTCAGCTGCCCTCATGCCACACCACCCTCATGTCTATTTATAAGTGCGTCTGCCATGAGGAGGAACCGCAGGCACACACTGCAGAGGGTTGGCAGGGCCAGGCAGCGACCCTCTTTAAAAGTGGTGGGGCGATAGCCCACAATGCTGTACAGAAGCAATGAGAAATATAATCCTGTGCCACCGCCATCAGGAGCTGCACACGTGGGCATAGCAATGGGGAACCTATGTGCCACACACTATTCATTCTGTAAAGGTGTCTGCATGCCCCAGTCAGACTGGTAATATGTACCTTAACAGTAACCGCGTTGGTGGTAATGTGGTGGTGACTGCGGACCTAGTAGCGCGGTTTTATTTTGTTGGTTTTCGGAATGTGGCCCGGATTAAGTGGGCCGTGGCGGGGGGATGTTTTTGAGGCACTACGTGTCCTCTCCACGTGTCCGTGGTTATATGCACCTTAACAGTAACCGCGTTGGTGGTAATGTGGTGGTGACTGCGGACCTAGTAGCGCGGTTTTATTTTGTTGGTTTTCGGAATGTGGCCAGGATTAAGTGGGCCGTGGCGGGGGGATGGTGGGGGGGCTCTCTTGTAGTGTCGGTAAAGGTGAAATTCTTGGACTGCCACCAGACGAACCAATGCAAAGGCATTTGCCAAGAATGTTTTCACTGTTGGAGGAGGAGGGGGATGTTTTTGAGGCACTACGTGTCCTCTCCACGTGTCCGTGGTTATATGCACCTAAACAGTAACCGCGTTGGTGGTAATGTGGTGGTGACTGTGGACCTAGTAGCGCGGTTTTATTTTGTTGGTTTTCGTAATGTGGCCAGGATTAAGTGGGCCGTGGCGGGGGGATGGTGGGGGGGCTCTCTTTTAGTGTCGGTAAAGGTGAAATTCTTGGACTGCCACAAGACGAACCAATGCAAAGGCATTTGCCAAGAATGTTTTCATTGTTGGAGGAGGAGGGGGATGTTTTTGAGGCACTACGTGTCCTCTCCACGTGTCCGTAGTTATATGCACCTTAACAGTAACCGCGTTGGTGGGAAATGGCCTCGTCGCCATCATGTCTTTGGGAAGCCTCTGTTTCCACACCCCAGAGACATACCATTAGCAGCGGTATAGGCAGAGCCCATAATTCGTAACATTTCAGCCGTAGCATTAGGACAGGCCCCTCTAACATATCACTAGCAGCATTATAGGAGGAGCGCAGTCTTCGTTCCATGTCAGTAATAGTAGCACTCAAGACAGGCCCCAGTAACAATTCCGAAGCAGCAGTATAGTGGGAGCGCAGTCTTCGTTCCATGTCAGCAATAGTAGCACTCAAGACAGGCCCCAGTAACAATTCCGAAGCAGCAGTATAGTGGGAGCGCAGTCTTCGTTCCATGTCAGCAATAGTAGCACTCAAGACAGGCCCCAGTAACAATTCCGAAGCAGCAGTATAGTGGGAGCGCAGTCTTCGTTCCATGTCAGTAATAGTAGCACTCAAGACAGGCCCCAGTAACAATTCCGAAGCAGCAGTATAGCGGGAGCGCAGTCTTCGTTCCATGTCAGCAATAGTAGCACTCAAGACAGGCCCCAGTAACAATTCCGAAGCAGCAGTATAGTGGGAGCGCAGTCTTAGTTCCATTTCAGTAGCTGCAGTATAGCCAAGGCCCAAGTTACATTTATGTAGCTAAAGTGTAGGCCAACCCCACACACACTTCTGTACCATGAGTGCAGGCGAAGAACATACAAATTGCTATGATTACACTGTAGGTGAGGGCCCAAAAAAATTGGTGTACCAACAGTACTAATGTACCTCAGTAAAAATTGGCCATGCCCAACCAAGATGGCAGGTGAAACCCATTAATCGTTTTGGTTAATGTGGCTTAAGTGGTAACTAGGCCTGGAGGCAGCCCAGTTTAACGAAAAATTGGTTCAAGTTAAAGTTTCAACGCTTTTAAGAGCATTGAAACATATAAAAATTGTTTAAAAAAATTAGATGAGTGAGCCTTGTGGCCCTAAGAAAAATTGCCCGTTCAGCGTGATTACGTGAGGTTTCAGGAGGAGGAGCAGGAGGAGGAGGAATATTAGACACAGATTGATGAAGCAGAAATGTCCCTGTTTTGGATGGTGAGAGAGAACGTAGCTTCCATCCGCGGGTGCAGCCTACGTATTGCTTACGTATCGCTGCTGTCCGCTGGTGGAGAAGAGAAGTCTGGGGAAATCCAGGCTTTGTTCATCTTGATGAGTGTTAGCCTGTCGGCACTGTCGGTTGACAGGCGGGTACACTTATCTGTGATGATTCCCCCAGCCGCACTAAACACCCTCTCCGACAAGACGCTAGCCGCAGGACAAGCAAGCACCTCCAGGGCATACAGCGCTAGTTCAGGCCACGTGTCCAGCTTCGACACCCAGTAGTTGTAGGTGGCAGAGGCGTCACGGAGGACGGTCGTGTGATCAGCTACGTACTCCCTCACCATCCTTTTACAGTGCTCCCGCCGACTCAGCCTTGACTGGGGAGCGGTGACACAGTCTTGCTGGGGAGCCATAAAGCTGTCCAGGCCCTTAAAGACTGTTGCACTGCCTGGGCTGTACATGCTGCTCGATCTCCGCACCTCCCCTGCTACATGGCCCTCAGAACTGCGCCTTCTGCCACTAGCACTGTCGGATGGGAATTTTACCATCAGCTTGTCCGCCAGGGTCCTGTGGTATAGCAACACTCTCGAACCCCTTTCCTCTTCGGGAATGAGAGTGGGAAGGTTCTCCTTATAGCGTGGGTCGAGCAGTGTGTACACCCAGTAATCCGTAGTGGCCAGAATGTGTGCAACGCGAGGGTCACGAGAAAGGCATCCTAACATGAAGTCAGCTATGTGTGACAGGGTACCTGTACGCAACACATGGCTGTCTTCACTAGGAAGATCACTTTCAGGATCCTCCTCCTCCTCCTCATCCTCCTCAGGCCATACACGCTGAAAGGATGACAGGCAAGCAGCAGGGGCACCGTCAGCAGTGGGCCAAGCTGTCTCTTCCCCCTCCTCCTCATCCTCATCCTCCTCATGCTCCTCCTCCTCCTCCTCCTGAATGCGCTGAGATATAGACAGGAGGGTGCTCTGACTATCCAGCGACATACTGTCTTCCCGCACCTCCGTTTCCGAGCGCAAAGCATCTGCCTTTATGCTTTGCAGGGAACTTCTCAAGATGCATAGAAGAGGAATGGTGACGCTAATGATTGCAGCATCGCCGCTCACCACCTGGGTAGACTGCTCAAAGTTTCCAAGGACCTGGCAGATGTCTGCCAACCAGGCCCACTCTTCAGAAAATAATTGAGGAGGCTGACTCCCACTGCGCCGCCCATGTTGGAGTTGGTATTCCACGATAGCTCTACGCTGCTCATAGAGCCTGGCCAACATGTGGAGCGTAGAGTTCCACCGTGTGGGCACGTCGCACAGCAGTCGGTTCACTGGCAGATTAAAGCGATGTTGCAGGGTGCGCAGGGTGGCAGCGTCCATGTGGGACTTGCGGAAATGTGCGCAGAGCTGGCGCACCTTTACGAGCAGGTCTGACAAGCGTGGGTAGCTTTTCAGAAAGCGCTGAACCACCAAATTAAAGACGTGGGCCAGGCATGGCACGTGCGTGAGGCTGCCGAGCTGCAGAGCCGCCACCAGGTTACGGCCGTTGTCACACACGACCATGCCCGGTTGGAGGCTCAGCGGCGCAAGCCAGCGGTCGGTCTGCTGTGTCAGACCCTGCAGCAGTTCGTGGGCCGTGTGCCTCTTATCTCCTAAGCTGAGTAGTTTCAGCACGGCCTGCTGACGCTTGCCCACCGCTGTGCTGCCACGCCGCGCGACACCGACTGCTGGCGACGTGCTGCTGCTGGTGACACATCTTGATTGCGAGACAGAGGTTGCTGAGGAGGAGGAGGGTGCTTTAGTGGAGGAAGCATACACCGCCGCAGATACCAGCACCGAGCTGGGGCCCGCAATTCTGGGGGTGGGTAGGACGTGAGCGGTCCCAGGCTCTGACTCTGTCCCAGCCTCCACTAAATTCACCCAATGTGCCATCAGGGAGATGTAGTGGCCCTGCCCGCCTGTGCTTGTCCACGTGTCCGTTGTTAAGTGGACCTTGGCAGTAACCGCGTTGGTGAGGGCGCGTACAATGTTGCGGGAGACGTGGTCGTGCAGGGCTGGGACGGCACATCGGGAAAAGTAGTGGCGACTGGGAACTGAGTAGTGCGGGGCCGCCGCCGCCATCATAGCTTTGAAAGCCTCCGTTTCCACAACCCTATACGGCAGCATCTCAAGGCTGATAAATTTGGCTATGTGGACGGTTAACGATTGAGCGTGCGGGTGCGTGGGGGCGTACTTGCGCTTGCGCTCCAACAGTTGCGCTAGCGACGGCTGGACGGTGCGCTGAACTACACTGGTGGATGGGGCCGAGGACAGCGGAGGTGAGGGTGTGGGTGCAGGCCATGAGACGGTAGTGCCTGTGTCCTGAGAGGGGGGTTGTATCTCAGTGGCAGGTTGGGGCACAGGGGGAGAGGCAGCGGTGCAAAGCGGAGGCGGTGAACGGCCTTCGTCCCACCTTGTGGGGTGCTTGGCCATCATATGTCTGCGCATGCTGGTGGTGGTGAGGCTGTTGGTGGTGGCTCCCCGGCTGATCTTGGCGCGACAAAGGTTGCACACCACTGTTCGTCGGTCGTCAGGCGTCTCTGTGAAAAACTGCCAGACCTTAGAGCACCTCGGCCTCTGCAGGGTGGCATGGCGCGAGGGTGCGCTTTGGGAAACAGTTGGTGGATTATTCGGTCTGGCCCTGCCTCTACCCCTGGCCACCGCACTGCCTCTTGCATCCTGCCCTGCTGCTGCCCTTGCCTCCCCCTCTGAAGATCTGTCCTGAGTAGGCATTGCAAACCAGGTGGGGTCAGTCACCTCATCGTCCTGCTGCTCTTCCTCCGAATCCTCTGTGCGCTCCTCCCTCGGACTTACAGCCCTCACTACTAACTGACTGCAAGACAACTGTGTCTCATCGTCATCGTCCTCCTCACCCACAGAAAGTTCTTGAGACAGTTGGCGGAAGTCCCCAGCCTCATCCCCCGGACCCCGGGAACTTTGCAATGGTTGTGCATCAGTGACGATAAACTCCTCTGGTGGGAGAGGAACCACTGCTGCCCAATCTGAGCAGGGGCCCGAGAACAGTTCCTGGGAGTCTTCCCGCTCCTGAGCATGTGTCATTGTAGTGTAGTGAGGAGGCTGGGAGGAAGGAGGAGCAACAGACAGAGGATTCGGATTTGCAGCAGTGGACGGCGCAGAACTGTGGCTGGACGATAGGTTGCTCGAAGCACTTTCTGCCATCCAGGACAGGACCTGCTCATACTGCTCATTTTCTAATAAAGGTCTCCCACGTGGACCCATGAATTGTGCGATGGATGTCGGTACGCCAGAAACGTGCCTCTCTCCTAATCGTGCAGCAGTCGGCTGCGATACACCTGTATCAGGAGTTCGGCCTGTGCCCACACCCTGACTTGGCCCTCCGCGTCCTCGGCCGCGTCCACGTCCTCTAGGCCTACCCCTCAGCATGCTGTATTACCAGTGATTTGATTTCACAGGCAGGAAATAAATTGGCGCAAGCCTGCAGGCCAAATATAATTTTTTAACTTTTTTTAAAAAGGAAAGGCCCACTGCCTCTAGTGAATGAATAATAAGTTTAATAACTGTGTTGCGGCCCTGCAAATGTGTCACAGAACTTTAGTGTAGCAGAGTTATTAACTCTGGCAAAGCAGGTATTTCCCAGTCAGGAAGGAAAATGGCGCAAGCCTGCAGTAAACCGTAGCTGGTTGCGTCTGATTTTTTTACGCTCTCCACGCAGCACACACGTACCCAGAGCCCTTAGGACTGACACAGGCAGACCAAATATACTTTTTTCACTTTTTTTTAAAAGGAAAGGCCCACTGCCTCTAGTGAATGAATAATACGTTTAATAACTGTGGTGTGGCCCTGCAAATGTGTCACAGAACTTTAGTGTAGCAGAGTTATTAACTCTGGCAAAGCAGGTATTTCCCAGTCAGGAAAGAAAATGGCGCAAGCCTGCAGTAAACCGTAGCTGGCTGCGTCTGATTTTTTTACGGTCTCCACGCAGCACACACGTACCCAGAGCCCTTAGGACTGACACAGGCAGGCCAAATATACTTTTTTCACTTTTAAAAAAAGTAAAGGCCCCACTGCGTATATTCAATGAATAATAACTGTGTTGTGGCCCTGCCTACACAATTCTGTGCCTGTAGTATCAATGGAGGGTGCGATGCTCTGCACAGCCGATTTTGAGAAAAAAAAATACAACACAGCAACAGCAGCCTGCACAGTACTGCACACGGTTAAATTTGGCCCTAGAAAGGACCGTTGAGGTTCTTGAAGGCTACACTCACTCCTAACACTCTCCCTGCCTAAGCACCACTTCTGTCCCTAATGCCGGGTGCAATGCTCTGCACTGCAGATTTTGAGAAAAAAAAAAAAGAACACTGCTAACAGCAGCCTGCACACAGGTAGATGTGGCCCTAAGAAGGACCTTTGGGGTTCTTGAAGCCTACACTAACTACAAACACTCTCCCTACAGCAACTCCAATACAACAGCACTGTCCCTAAGCTAACTCACAAGGCATCTGAGGCGAGCCGCGGGAGGGGCCGACTTTTATACTCGGGTGACATCTGATCTCCCCAGCCACTCACAGCAGGGGGGTGGTATAGGGCTTGAACGTCGCAGGGGGAAGTTGTAATGCCTTCCCTGTCTTTCAATTGGCCAGAAAAGCGCGCTAACGTCTCAGAGATGAAAGTGAAAGTAACCGGAACATCGCGTGGTGCTCGTTACGAGTAACAAGCATCCCGAACACCCTAATATTCGCCCGAGCATCGAGCTCGGACGAGTACGTTCGCTCATCTCTAATAATAAACTAAAATAAATAACTATATTATATTTTTTCTAAAATTTCATTAAGCCCGGACGGTTGTAGTGTTTGCAATCTATAAATCCAGAACATTTCTTTTCGTTTCAATTCATTTATAGATTTACTGAATACCTGCTCTAACGGTGTAATTTTTAGGTTCGGGATTGGCATTTATGCTTTTCTGCAAAGTGCCTAGACACACTATGTTTATTAAAGCCTCATTTTATATTAAATTTATGATTTGCTAGACGAGCACGGACTGCGTTTTTAGTTCTCCCTACATATTTTAAACCGCATTCACACTCAAGGAGGTATATTATGTGTGTACTATCGCAATCAATTTTATTATTATATTGAACGTTAATATCCTTTCCATCTATATTTAATACAAGTGTTTCTCTCTGCTGTTGAATGTGAACACAGCATTTACATCTAATTTTATGGCATTTAAATACTCCTTTCTCTGATTTTTTTGCTGTTATTTGGTTAGTGGAAATATTTTTATTTTTATTCTTTAGTTCTGCTTTAGATGGTGCAATTATACCTTGTAATGTTCTATTCTTTCTAAAAAGTAATCTTGGGTCTATTTCTAAAAAAGGTTTTAAAACAGGATCACTTATCAACACTGGCCAATGTTTTTTTTAGGATGTTTCTTATTTTACTGGCTTGATTATTATATTTAGTGATAAAAGATGTCTTTTTAATAAAATTATTTTTATCTATATCTTTTTTACTTCTTTCTATGGGGATTTTTTGTGTATGTTCTCTTTCTTTTAACACTCTTTTGTGGGCCGCATTTATCAGAGATTTTGGATATTTTTTCTCTAAAAATTTATTTTTTAAAATTTCTGATTGTAGGACATAGTCTGTAGTTTTTGTACAATTTCGCCCGATCCTTTTATATTGTCCATATGGAATATTTACTTTCCAATGGCGGGCATGACAACTAGTAAAATCTATATAATCATTACAGTCAACTTTTTTAAAATGTGTAAGAGTAAAAATTCCATTATTTTCCTGATTTAGTTCTAGGTCTAAAAATGTCAATTTTTTATTATCTATGTTGACTGTAAATTTTAAATTGTGATCATTTAAATTAAGGTCATGGGTAAATTGCTCTAATTCTTTTTCTCCTCCGTCCCAAATAATTAAAACATCGTCTATGAATCTTTTATGTTAAATAATCCTACTATCTAAAAATCTACTTTCTTCAAACGCACCAACGTATAAATTTGCATAGGTTGGTGCGAATTTGCAGCCCATCGCTGTCCCCCGTACTTGATTAAAATATCTATTACTGTAAGTAAAATAATTATTTTCTAAAAGGAATAAAATGGACTTTGTTATAAACTATACTTGAGATGCAGGCATTAGTGGATCTAATTCTAAATACTTTTTAACTGCCTGAATGCCTTTATCGTGTGGGATACAAGAGTAAAGCCCCTCTACGTCTAAAGAACACCAAATATATGCGTCTTTCCATTCAATGTCTTTAAGTATTTCTTTTAGGTGTCCAGAGTCTTTTATATATGTAGGTGAATTCTGCATATATTTCTGTAGTTGCCTATCAATGTACTCTGCTAGTCGGCTTGTAACAGATTGCAACCCCGCAATTATGGGTCTGCCGGGAGGGTCTAAATTATTTTTGTGAACTTTTGGCAGGTGATGAAAATATGGGATTTCAGGCTGTATTTGCATTATATATTTCCCTTCCAATTTTGTGATACCCTGAATATCAATGCCTTCCTGAACTAATGCATCTAAAGATTTTTTTATATTATTCGTGGGATCTATTTTTAATTCAATGTATTGTTCCTTGTTTTCTAAAATGTTTAAACTCTCTTTATTGTATCTTGCTAGATCCATAAGGACTATCCCTCCTCCCTTATCCGCTTTTTTTTATAACCAACTCACTATCGTTTTTAAACTGTTTTATGGTGTTGATTTGTTCTCTAGTTAAATTCTTTTTAGTATTTTGTTTTTACTTTTGGCTTTACTCTTGTATCCCACACGATAAAGGCATTCAGGCAGTTAAAAAGTATTTATAATTAGATCCACTAATGCTTGCATCTCAAGTACAGTTTATAACAAAGTCCATTTTATTCCTTTTAGAAAATAATTATTTTACTTACAGTAATAGATATTTTAATCAAGTACGGGGGACAGCGATGGGCTGCAAATTCGCACCAACCTAGAAAGTAGATTTTTAGATAGTAGGATTATTTTACATAAAAGATTCATAGACGATGTTTTAATTATTTGGGACGGAGGAGAAAAAGAATTAGAGCAATTTACTAGAGATGAGCGAACGTGTTCGTCCGAGCTTGATATTCGTGCGAATATAAGGGTGTTCGGGATGTTCGTTATTCGTAACGAACACCATGCGGTGTTCGGGTTACTTTCACTTCCTTCCCTGAGACGTTAGCGCGCTTTTCTGGCCAATTGAAAGACAGGGAAGGCATTACAACTTCCCCCTGTGTTGTTCAAGCCCTATACCACCCCCCTGCTGTGAGTGGCTGGGGTGATCAGGTGTCCGCCGAATATAAAAGTCAGCCCCTCCCGCGGCTCGCCTCAGATGCCGTGTGAGTTAGATGAGGGACAGTGCTGTTTGTACCGGAGCTGCTGTAGGGAAAGAATTGGTAGTTAGTGTAGGCTTCAAGACCCCCAAAGGTCCTTATTAGGGCCACTGATAGCTGTGTGTTGGCTCCTGTTAGCAGTGGCAATTATTTTTTTTCTCAAAATCGCCTCTGCAGAGCGTTGCACCCGGCATTAGGGACAGAAGTGCTGCATAGGCAGGGAGAGTGTTAGGAGTGAGTGTAGCCTTCAAGAACCTCAACGGTCCTTTCTAGGGCCATATTTAACCGTGTGCAGTACTGTGCTGGCTGCTGTTAGCTGTGCTGCATTTTTTTTTCTTCTCAAAATCGCCGCTGCAGAGCATCGCACCCTCCATTGATACTGCAGGGAAAGAATTGTGTAGGCAGGGCCACAACACAGTTATTATTCATTGAATATACGCAGTGCTGCCTTTTGGTGGCAAAAAACTGAAAATAATTGTATTTGTCCTGCCTCTGTCCGTCCTAAGGGCGGTGGACACGTGTCGGCTGCGTGTGCAACGTTTAAAAATCAGACGCACCCAGCTACGTTTTACTCCTGGCTTCGCCATTTGCTTTCCTTAATTGGGAAAAAAAAAAACCTGCTCTGCCAGAGTTAATAACTCTGCTACCCTCACGTTCTGTGCCACATTAGCAGGGCCACAGCACAGTTATTAAACTTCTCATGTTCATTGAATATACGCAGTGCTGCCTTTTGGTGGAAAAAAACTGAAAATAATTGTATTTGTCCTGCCTCTGTCCGTCCTAAGGGCGGTGGACATGTGTCGGCTGCGTGTGCAACGTTTAAAAATCAGACGCACCCAGCTACGTTTTACTCCTGGCTTCGCCATTTGCTTTCCTTAATTGGGAAAAAAAATACCTGCTCTGCCAGAGTTAATAACTCTGCTACCCTCACGTTCTGTGAAACATTAGCAGGGACACAGCACAGTTATTAAACTTCTCATGTTCATTGAATATACGCAGTGCTGCCTTTTGGTGGAAAAAAACTGAAAATAATTCTATTTGTCCTGCCTCTGTCCGTCCTAAGGGCGGTGGACACGTGTTGGCTGCGTGTGCAACGTTTAAAAATCAGACGCACCCAGCTACGTTTTACTCCTGGCTTCGCCATTTGCTTTCCTTAATTGGGAAAAAAAATACCTGCTCTGCCAGAGTTAATAACTCTGCTACCCTCACGTTCTGTGACACATTAGCAGGGACACAACACAGTTATTAAACTTCTCATGTTCATTGAATATACGCAGTGCTGCCTTTTGGTGGAAAAAAAACTGAAAATAATTGTATTTGTCCTGCCTCTGTCCGTCCTAAGGGCGGTGGACACGTGTTGGCTGCGTGTGCAACGTTTAAAAATCAGACGCACCCAGCTACGTTTTACTCCTGGCTTCGCCATTTGCTTTCCTTAATTGGGAAAAAAAATACCTGCTCTGCCAGAGTTAATAACTCTGCTACCCTCACGTTCTGTGCCACATTAGCAGGGCCACAGCACAGTTATTAAACTTCTCATGTTCATTGAATATACGCAGTGCTGCCTTTTGGTGGAAAAAAAACTGAAAATAATTGTATTTGTCCTGCCTCTGTCCGTCCTAAGGGCGGTGGACACGTGTCGGCTGCGTGTGCAACGTTTAAAAATCAGACGCACCCAGCTACGTTTTACTCCTGGCTTCGCCATTTGCTTTCCTTAATTGGGAAAAAAAATACCTGCTCTGCCAGAGTTAATAACTCTGCTACCCTCACGTTCTGTGACACATTAGCAGGGCCACAGCACAGTTATTAAACTTAGATTATTCATTCACTAGAGGCAGTGGGGCCTTTCGTTTTCAAAAAAGGGAAAAAATTATATTTGGCTGCAGTCTTGCGCCAATTTATTTCCTGCCTGTGAAATCAAATCACTGGTAATACAGCATGCTGAGGGGTAGGGGTAGGCCTAGAGGACGTGGACGCGGCCGAGGACGCGGAGGGCCAAGTCAGGGTGTGGGCACAGGCCGAGCTCCTGATCCAGGTGTGTCGCAGCCGACTGCTGCGCGATTAGGAGAGAGGCACGTTTCTGGCGTCCCCACATTCATCGCCCAATTAATGGGTCCACGCGGGAGACGGTTATTAGAAAATGAGCAGTGTGAGCAGGTCCTGTCCTGGATGGCAGAAAGTGCTTCGAGCAACCTATCGTCAACACGCAGTTCTGCGCCGTCCACTGCTGCAAATCCGAATCCTCTGTCTGCTGCTCCTCCTTCCTCCCAGCCTCCTCACTCCACTACAATGACACCTGCTCAGGAGCGGGAACACTCCCAGGAACTGTTCTCGGGCCCCTGCTTAGATTGGGCAGCAGCGGTTCCTCTCCCACCAGAGGAGTTTATCGTCACTGATGCCCAACCATTCGAAAGTTCCCGGGGTCCGAGGGAAGAGGCTGGGGACTTCCGCCAACTGTCTCAACAACTTTCTGTGGGTGAGGAGGACGATGACGATCAGACACAGTGGTCTTCAGAGGGGGAGTCAAGGGCATCAGCAGGGCAGGTTGCAAGAGGCAGTGCGGTGGCCAGGGGTAGAGGCAGGGCCAGACCGAATAATCCACCAACTGTTTCCCAAAGCGCCCCCTCGCGCCATGCCACCCTGCAGAGGCCGAGGTGCTCTAAGGTCTGGCAGTTTTTCACAGAGACGCCTGACGACCGACGAACAGTGGTGTGCAACCTTTGTCGCGCAAAGCTCAGCCGGGGAGCCAACACCAACAGCCTCACCATCACCACCATGCGCAGACATATGATGGCCAAGCACCCCACAAGGTGGGACGAAGGCCGTTCAGCGCCTCCGGTTTGCACCCCTGCCTCTCCCCCTGTGCCCCAACCTGCCACTGAGATGCAACCCCCCTCTCAGGACACAGGCACTACCGCCTCAAGGCCTGCACCCACACCCTCATCTCCGCTGTCCTCGGCCCCATCCAGCAGTGTAGTTCAGCGCACCGTCCAGCCGTCGCTTGCGCAACTGTTGGAGCGCAAGCGCAAGTACGCCGCCACGCACCCGCACGCTCAAACGTTAACCGTCCGCATAGCAAAATTCATCAGCCTTGAGATGCTGCCGTATAGGGTTGTGGAAACGGAGTCCTTCAAAAGTATCATGGAGGCAGCGGCCCCGCGCTACTCAGTTCCCAGTCGCCACTACTTTTCCCGATGTGCCGTCCCAGCCCTGCACGACCACGTCTCCCGCAACATTGTACGCGCCCTCACCAACGCGGTTACTGCCACGGTCCACTTAACAACGGACACGTGGACAAGCACAGGCGGGCAGGGCCACTACATCTCCCTGACGGCACATTGGGTGAATTTAGTGGAGGCTGGGACAGAGTCAGAGCCTGGGACCGCTCACGTCCTACCCACCCCCAGAATTGCGGGCCCCAGCTCGGTGGTGGTATCTGCGGAGGGGTATGCTTCCTCCACTAAAGCACCCTCCTTCTCCTCCTCCTCCTCCTCTGTGGTTCAGCGCTTTCTGAAAAGCTACCCACGCTTGTCAGACCTGCTCGTAAAGGCGCGCCGGCTCTGCGCACATTTCCGCAAGTCCCACACGGACGCTGCCACCCTGCGCACCCTGCAACATCACTTTAAGCTGCCAGTGCACCGACTGCTGTGCGACGTGCCCACACGGTGGAACTCTACGCTCCACATGTTGGCCAGGCTCTATGAACAACGTAGAGCTATAGTCGAATACCAACTCCAACATGGGCGGCGCAGTGGGAGTCAGCCTCCTCAATTCCTTTCAGAAGAGTGGGCCTGGTTGGCAGACATCTGCCATGTCCTTGGTAATTTTGAGGAGTCTACCCAGGTGGTGAGCGGCGATGCTACAATCATTAGCGTGACCATTCCTCTGCTATGCATCTTGAGAAATTCCCTGCAAACCATAAAGGCAGCTGCTTTGCGCTCGGAAACGGGGGCGGGGGAAGACAGTATGCCGCTGGATAGTCAGGGCACCCTCCTGTCTATTTCTCAGCGCGTACAGGAGGAGGAGGAGGAGCATGAGGAGGATGAGGAGGAGGGGGAAGAGACAGCTTGGCCCGCTGCTGACGGTACACCGGCTGATTGCCTGTCATCCTTTCAGCGTGTATGGCCTGAGGAGGAGGAGGAGGAGGATCCTGAAAGTGATCTTCCTAGTGAAGACAGCCATGTGTTGCGTACAGGTACCCTGGCACACATGGCTGACTTCATGTTAGGATGCCTTTCTCGTGACTCTCGCGTTGCACGCATTCTGGCCACAACGGATTACTGGGTGTACACACTGCTCGACCCACGCTATAAGGAGAACCTGCCCACTCTCATTCCCGAAGAGGAAAGGGGTTTGAGAGTGTTGCTATACCACAGGACCCTTGCGGACAAGCTGATGGTAAAATTCCCAGCCGACAGCGCTAGTGGCAGAAGGCGCAGTACCGAGGGCAAGGTAGCAGGGGAGGTGCGGAGATCGAGCAGCATGTACATCCCAGGCAGTGCAACAGTCTTTAAGGGCCTGGCCAGCTTTATGGCTCCCCACCAAGACTGTGTCACCGCTCCCCAGTCAAGGCTGAGTCGGCGGGAGCACTGTAAAAGGATGGTGAGGGAGTATGTAGCCGATCGCACGACCATCCTCGGTGACGCCTCTGCCCCCTACAACTACTGGGTGTCGAAGCTGGACACGTGGCCTGAACTAGCGCTGTATGCCCTGGAGGTGCTTGCTTGTCCTGCGGCTAGCGTCTTGTCGGAGAGGGTGTTTAGTGCGGCAGGGGGAATCATCACAGATAAGCGTAGCCGCTTGTCAACCGACAGTGCCGACAGGCTAACACTCATCAAGATGAACAAAGGCTGGATTTCCCCAGACTTCTGTTCTCCACCAGCGGACAGCAGCGATACGTAAGCAATACGTAGGCTGCACCCGCGGATGGAAGCTACGTTCTCTCTCACCATCCAAAACGGGGACATTTCTGCTTCATCAATCTGTGTCTAATATTCCTCCTCCTCCTCCTGCTCCTCCTCCTGAAACCTCACGTAATCACGCTGAACGGGCAATTTTTCTTAGGGCCACAAGGCTCACTCAAATAATTTTTCTGAACAATTTTTATAAGTTTCAATGCGCTTAAAAGCGTTGGAACTGTAACTTCAACCAATTTTTCGTTACACTGGGCTGCCTCCAGGCCTAGTTACCACTTAAGCCACATTAACCAAAGCGATTAATGGGTTTCACCTGCCCTCTTGGCTGGCCATGGCCAATTTTTGGGATGTACATTAGTACTGTTGATACAGCAATTTTTGTGGGCCCTCGCCTACAGTGTAATCAAATTAATTTTTAGCCCACCTGCATTCCAGCTGACGTTACCTCAGCTGTGTTGGGCAATGCAATGGGATATTTCTATGTACCGCCGGTGGCTTCCTGGCACCCACCCAGGCAGTGGGTCCACAGGGAATTATAAATGCATCTGTTTCCACTTGTAAAGAACCCCAGTCTGACTGGGGCATGCAGTGTGGGCCGAAGCCCACCTGTATTACGCACGACATTACTACCTCAGCTGTGTTGGGCAATGCAATGGGATATTTCTATATATTTTTAGAAATAGACCCGAGATTAGTTTTTAGAAAGAATAGAACATTACAAGTTATAATTGCACCATCTAAAGCAGAACTAAAGAATAAAAATAAAAATAAAAATATTCCCACTAACCAAATAACAGCAAAAAAATCTGAGAAAGGAGTATTTAAATGCCATAAAATTAGATGTAAATGCTGTGTTCACATTCAACAGCAGAGAGAAACACTTGTATTAAATATAGATGGAAAGGATATTACCGCCAATCCCGAACCTAAAAATTACACCGTTAGAGCAGGTATTCAGTAAATCTATAAATGAATTGAAACGAAAAGAAATGTTCTGGATTTATAGATTGCAAACACTACAACCGTCCGGGCTTAATGAAATTTTAGAAAAAATATAATATAGTTATTTATTTTAGTTTATTATATTTAAATGGACATAAATTATTGATGGGATATAAATATAAATTTGATATGTAAAAATAGGATAGAATAATCAAGTATTTTAGGTTAGACTGTATCAGTTATAATTTTTATTATGGTATATTTCTGATGATGATTTTTATGCATATTTAATGATAGATGTTTTTTATGAATATTTATATAATGATTATTTGTGTGGAGGTCAAAATATTGATAAATTTAGAATTTCTACTATGGCTATGAATAGATAGGATATGAAGGTAAAAAATTATAAATGTATATATTTATTTATAGATAGGATTTTAGTTATAAAAATGGAAAGGGATTAAGTGATGTTATAGAATGTTTTAAAATGAAATAGTTGAAAGAAATTTGAATATAAGTAAAAGTAATGTCCGAACAACAAACAGGTTGAAAACAAACGAATGCCGGTTTTTATGAATGAATACTGGTAGTAGTAACGGGACAGATCACATGATGTTGAGAATGACGTGGAGAACATGTGACTATTACGTATGATCGGATGTGACCGCAAGATGGCTCCGGCAAGCGGCGTCCACGGATCCATGTGAGTGGAAATGAAATGTATAAATGTATGTTTGTTAAATGTTTATTTTATGCTTGAAGAGGGCGGTTCAGTCCGCCGAAACGCGTAGCAACTGTTAATTAAATATAATTATATTACATGGCCCTTTGTGTCCTTTGATATCCTGGGAGACCGCGAGCGCTGGGGATATTTTTATTGGTTTTTATTACGTGTATTTTAGATTTATACAATATAAGAGATGTAGCCGCGGGAGTGGTGGTTTCCGGCCCACAGCAAGAAATATCCTTCTCCATGCATGTAAAAAGAGCATTACCTTTAGGGCAGTTTATAAGAACAAGAGGAAATTGTTCAACTGAGGATGCATGGAATAAGGAAAAGAGAGTAATAAGTGAACATTTAAAGGAACATGGATACCCTAAAGGGTTAATAGAGCGAGCTAAATTTAAAGCCGCAATGAAAGAGAGAAAATCTTTACTGGATTAGTCTTCTCCACGCATATAGTTCAGATTTTGGTTGCACTAAAGTGTTTTTTTTTAACTGTCTACCTATTTTGAGCCAGGATAGGATCCCAGATAATTTGGTTAAAGATGGAGTAAAATGTATTTAAAAAAGGGCTCCTACTTTGGCACAAAAACTATCTCAAAGTTTGTACTCTGAAAACAAGAAAACTTGGTTGTCAGTAAGGGGATGCTATGGGTGCGGCCACAAGATTTGCAAAGTATGTAAACACATGATGAGAACTGACACTTTTGCATCTTGCAATGATGGTAGACATACAAAATAAGGGCGCATTCAGATGGCCGGGTATTCACGACAGCCAGTAAACGGCGTCTCTCTGTGCAGGGGGGGAGGCTGGAAGAGCCAGAAGCAGTGCTCTGAGCTCCTGCCCCCTCTCTGCCTCCTCTCCACCCCCTTTCCGCCCCTCTGCACTATTTGCAATGAGAGGAGGCGGGGCATGGGCAGGGCTAAGTTTCGGGGGAATTAGCTCCACCTCGTCCCGCCTCTCCTCATTGAAAATAGTGCAGGGGGGTGGAGAGGGGGCAGGAGCTCAGAGCACTGCTCCTGGCTCTTCTAGCCTCCTCCCCCTGTAGAGAGAGACGCCGTATATCGGCTGGGGGTGAAAACCCAGTCGATATACGGTCGTCTGAATGCACCCTAACATGTTATATTAACTGATCAAAATAAACGTTACTTTTCTCCTGGTATCCACAGATGTGCCGGAGGTTTGTGTTTTCTATTACTTCAAAGCTCCCTTTCAGCAATCAGTTTTCCTAGATGCTGAAAAGCATTTAACCCT
The DNA here is from genome assembly GCF_035609145.1 of Eleutherodactylus coqui. NCBI lineage: Eukaryota > Metazoa > Chordata > Amphibia > Anura > Eleutherodactylidae > Eleutherodactylus > Eleutherodactylus coqui. The sequence continues at coordinate 237,233,331 of NC_089842.1, forward strand.
TCCACCTGCAAACTATACAGCAGTGTTGCAAAACCACATGGGACTAAGACCATACCTCACATGGCTACTCTCCCCTTTCATGTTACCTGTTGATATCTACTTACAAACTTCTAAAAGTCAAGGGCTCTAGTGAAGATATATAACCCATAAAATGCTGCTAATTGTTAAACTTCTGGCAATGTCCTTCAAGCAACTAGACCTTGCTATACCCAGCAATCTTCCCGCTCATAGTGACTCTTCACTCTTCCCAGAATGCACCTGGAGCTTTAATTTGTCATTCATTTTCTTAATGGACTATGTGCTACAGTGCGCATCAAGAGCTGGTGTCACTGTTTCCGCATTCTACTAAGTACAGTTTGCCTATGGAGGACTGACCCATGGCCCCGACCCAGCCTCAAAAAATGGTGGTAAATTAGTACATACACTGTCTTCTTCTTCTCCTTCTGGTTGTTTGGGCTGCCTTGTTGACATCTATCAGACTGAATGATCAAACAGCTCCTCAGACTGATCTATGCAGACTGCTTGGCAGTGTGCAGGGAATTCGGCAGGGGATGAAGCAGAGGGAGGATGCTAATGGCCAACTGGTGCAGCTTAATGAATTATTTTTTTTCAGGTGATTTGTAGATTTTTATATCATTTTGAGGTATAAAAACTTTTTGATTGCTTTTTATTTCTGTTTTGGGGAAAAGATTAGAGATGAGCGAGCACACTCGTCCGAGCTTGATGCTTGTTCGCGCATTAGGGTACTCGAGATGCTCGTTACTTGAGTCGAACACCACGCGCTTCCCTGCATATTTAGCGTCATTTTCTAGCCAATAGACATGCGGGGAAGGCATTACCACTTCCTGCTGTGACGTGCCATCCCTATCCCACCCCACAGCAGTGAGTGGCTGACGAGATCAAGTGACCGCCAAGTACTTAAAGTGGTCTCGCCCGCGGCTCGCCTCAGACACATGCTGGCAGAGGTTAGGGAAAGTGCTGCTGCTCATTCAGGGATAGTGTTAGCGTAGGTCCTGTCTTCAAGAACCGCAACGGTCCTTCTTAGGGCTACATTTGACCGTGTGCATTACTGTTGTGGCTGGTTGGGAGCAGTAGTGCACCATTAATTTCTCTTCATCTCGGGCTGTGCAGGCCATTTCATCTATAGCATTCTCAGTCTGCAGTGTATTATACAGAGGATAGGGAATGTGTTAGAGTAGGATCCTGACTTCTAAAACCCCAAAGCTCCTTAGTTGGGCTACATCTGACCGTGTGCATTATACTTGTGGCTGGCTGAGAGTTGCAGTGCATCCATTTTTGTATTATGCATCTAGGCCTGTTCCCAGCCTTTCAGTAATAGCTGCAGTGACGTACAACCAGCTCTCACCGTGAAACTGCACTCAAATAATTCCTAGCCTTCTGTAAATGACTTCAGTTATACCGTCCTGTGTCTGCAGTGCATTATACAGAGGTCTCACCGCTAAATAGTACTGTTATATTACCTAGGCCACTGCAAAGTATTTCAGCTCTGCCGCTGTGCAGAGCGTCTCACAATACCCTTTCCTTGGTGGGGTTGAGATAGCCACAGTTACCAGCACTATCCACTGGCTTTAGAGTCTTCTCCCACTCCAAACAGCCTCTACTATCTACAAGTCTCTGCGAGCAGTAAATTACCCCTAGGTACCAGCGCAAGACAGCGGGATAATTTTTTCAGGTCACAGCATAGAGCCTCCGCTATCTAAAAATCTCTGTGTGCGGTGGATTAAGCCACAGTTGTCAGTGCTGTACAGTGGGGTAATTTATTTGGGCCCTGCTCTATTCTTAATCCGCCATGATAAGGAGTAAGGGTAAGGATCAAGGATGTGGACGTGGACGTCCAAGTGAGGGTGTGAGCACAGGTTGTGGTGAATCACAGCCGGCTACTGTGGGATTAGGAGAGAGGCAAGTTTCTGGGGTCCCCAGCTTCATATCACAATTTATGGGACCGCGTGGTAGACCTTTATTACAAACAGAGCAGTGTGAGCAGGTCCTGTCGTGGATGGCAGAAAATGTGTCCAGCAATGTATCGACCACCCAGTCTTCTATGCAGTCCATTACTCCCGGCCTAGGGACTGCAACTCTGAATCCTCTGGCTGCTGCTCCTCCTTCCTCCCAGCCTCCTCACTCCATGAAAATGACATATTCTGATGAGGAGGCAGACTTCCAGGAACTGTTCTCGGGTCCCTGCCATGAGTGGGAAAAAATGGTTCCCCTCTCACCTGAGGAGTTTGTCGTGACCGATGCCCAATCTTTGGAAAGTTCCCAGAGTCTGGGTGATGAGGCTGGGGACTTCCGGCAACTGTCTCAAGAGCTTTTTGTGGGTGAGGATGATGATGAGATACAGTTGTCTGTCAGTGAGGCTGTAGAAGGGGCAGTAAGTCCGAGGGAGGAGCACACAGAGGATTCAGAGGAAGAGCAGCAGGATGATGAGGTGACTGACCCCACCTGGCTTGCTAAGCCAACTGAGGACAGGGCTTCAGAGGGGGAGGCAAGTACAGCAGCAGGACAGGTTGGAAGTGGCAGTGGAGTGGCCAAATGTAGAGGCAGGGCCGGAGTGAAGAATCCCTCAACTGTTTCCCAAAGCACCCCATTGTGGAAAGCCTCGGTGCAGAGGGCTAGGTGTTCAAAGGTGTGGATGTTTATTAGTGAGAGCGCGGATGACCGACGAACAGTGGTGCGCAACCTGTGTCGCACCAAGATCAGCCGGGAAGCCACCAGTACCAGCCTCACCAGCATGCGCAGGCATATGTGGCCAAGCACCCCACAAGGTTGGACGAAGGCCATTCACCGCCTCCGGGTCACACCACTGCCTCTTCCCTTGTGCCACAACCTACCACACAGATCCAATCCACCTCGCAGGACACAGACACAAGCACCTCCCGGCCTGCACCCACACCCTTACCTTCACCATCCTCCACTCCATCCAGCAATGTCTCTCAGTGCAGTGTTCAGCTGTCGCTAACACAAGCGTTGGAGCGAAAGCGCAAATACACCGCCACCCACCCACATGCACAAGCTTTAAATGTGCACATTGCCAAATTAATCAGCCTGGAGATGCTGCCGTACAGGCTTGTGGAAACAGAGGCTTTCAAAAACATGATGGCGGCGGCGGTCCCACGCTACTCGGTCCCCAGTCGCCACTACTTTTTCCGGTGTGCCGTCCCAGCCCTACACCAACACATCTCCCACAACATAAATCGTGCCCTCACCAACGCAGTTACTGGGAAGGTCCGCTTAACCACAGACACGTGGACAAGTGCTGGTATCTGCGGCGTTTTATGCCACCTCCTCCAAACCCTCCCCCCTCCTCCTCTTCCTCCACCTCTACCTCTACCTCTCAATTACAAAGTGTGAGCACGTCGCCAGCAGTCCGTATCGCGTGGCGCGGCAGCACAGCGGTGGGCAAGCCTCAGCAAGCCGTGCTGAAACTAATCAGCTTAGGTGACAAGAGGCACATGGCCCCCGGACTGTTGCAGCGTCTGACAGAGCAGACCGACCTCTGGCTTTCGCCGCTGAGCCTCCAACCGGGCATGGTCGTGTGTGACAAAGGCCGTAACCTGGTGGCAGCTCTGCAGCTCGGCAGCCTCACACATGTGCCATGCCTGGCCCACGTCTTCAATCTGATGTTTCAGTGGTTTCTGAAAAACTACCCCTACTTGTCTGACCTGCTCGGCAAGGTGCGCTGCATCTGCGCACATTTCCGCAAGTCCACCATGGACGCTGCCACCCTGAGGACCCTGCAACATCGGTTTAATCTGCCAGAGCACCGACTGCTGTACGAGCAGCGTAGAGCAATAGTGGAATACCAGCTGCAACATGGGCGGCGGAGTGGTGGTCAGCTTCCCCAATTCTTTACTGAGGAGTGGGCATGGATGGCAGATATCTGCCGGGTCCTCGGAAACTTTATGGAGTCTACTCAGATGGTGAGCGGCGATGCTGCAATCATTAGCGTTACCATCCGCTGCTTTGCCTGCTGAGAAGTTCGCTGCTAAGAATAAAGGCCGACGCTTTGCGGTTGGAACAGGAGACGGAGAATGACAGTATGTCGCTTGATATCCAGACCACCCTCATGTCTATCTCAGAGCGTTTTAGAGTAGGAGTAGGAGGAGGAGGAGGGGAGGAGCAGAAGGAAGAGGGGTCAGAGACAGCTGGGCACACTGTAGAGGGTACCCATGCTGCTTGCCTGTCATTTGTTCAGATTGTATGGGCTATAGAGGAGGAGGGGGAGAATCCTGAAAGTCATCTTCCTTGTGAGGACAGGGATGTGTTGTGTACTGGTACCCTGGCACACATGGATGACTTCATGTTAGGCTGCCTTTCTCGTGACCCTCGCATTAGACGCATTAGGCCAACACGGATTACTGGGTGTACACCCTTCTCGACCCACGGTATAAGGAGAACCTTTCCACTCTTATTCCCGAAGAGGAAAGGGGTACGAGAGTGATGCAATACCACAGGGCCCTGGTGGAAAAAGTGATGCTAAAGTTCCAATCTGGCAGCGCTAGTGGCAGAAGACGCAGTTCCGATAGCCAAATAGCAGGAGAGGCACGGGGATCAGGCAGCATGTCCAGTGCAGGCATGGGAACACTCTCCAAGGCCTTTGCCAGCTTTATGGCTCCCCAGCAAGACTGCGTCACCACTCCCCTGTCAAGGCTGAGTCGGAGAGGGCACTGTAGGAAGATGGTGAGGGAGTACGTAGACGATCGTACCACCATCCTCAGTGATGCCTCTGCTCCATACAACTATTGTGTGTCAAAGCTGGACATGTGTCACAAGCTTGCGCTGTACGCCCTAAAGGTGCTGGCCTGCCCTGCCGCTACCGTCTTGTCAGAGAGGGTGTTTAGTGCAGCTGGGGGAATCATCACGGAAAAGCGTACCCGTCTGTCAACTGCCAGTACCGACATGCTTACACTCATAAAGATAAACAAAGACTGGATTTCCCAGACTTCTCTTCTCCACCGGCGGAGAACAGCGGAACCGAATGATTATTTTCGCTGCAACCGCAGAAAAAAAGCATTCTCTATAACCGAAAAAAAAGGGGGAATTAGCCTTCTCAATCACTCTCGGATATTACTACTCCTCCTCCTACTCCTCCCCCTAAAACAGCATGTCATCACGCTGAACTGCCAATTTTTTCTGCGGCCCAAAAGGCTCTGCTTACAATTTTTTTTACAATTTTTCAAAGTTTCATAAGTATTGTATTGATACTTTAACAGAAACCATTTTTTTTTCACAGGGCTGCCTCCAGCCTCTGTTACAAACTAAGCAACAGTGAGCTGTATCTTTAAAAAATGTTTATTGGTTTCACCTGCCGTCGCGGTTGAGCAATTTTTCAGTAGTACACTTGTACTCTTAGTGCAACAATTTTTCTGGCCCTCGCCTATACTGTTATCTAACTAATTTTTCCAGCCTTCGCCTACACTCATGGTACACCAATGTTTCAGGGGTTCGCCTATACTCTCGCTACAGAAATGTTACAGGGGTCTGCCTATAATTCTGCTACAGATATGTTACAGGGTTCTGCCTATACTTCTGCTACAGAAATGTTACTGGGATCTGCCTGCACATTTGCTACAGAATTGTTACTGGGGTCTGCCTATACTACTGCTACAGAAATGTTACTGGGGTCTGCCTATACTACTGCTACAGAAATGTTACTGGGGTCTGCCTATACCTTTGCGACAGGAATGTTACTTGGGTCTGCCTATACTTTTGCTACAGGAAGGTTACAGGGGTCTGCCTATACTTCTGCTACAGAAATGTTACTGGGGTCTGTCTATACTTTTGCTACAGGAATGTTACAGGGGTCTGCCAATACTTCTGCTACAGAAATGTTACAAGGGTCTGCCTATATTTCTGCTACAGAAATGTTACTGGGGTCTGCCTATACCTTGGCTACAGGAATGTTACAGGGGTCTGCCTAAAGCTTTACTACAGAAATGTTACTGGGGTCTGCCTATACTATGGGTGCACAAAGACTTCCCAACGTGTTTTACCTATCTGGCACAAATACACTGTCTGACTAGGGCAGAAATGTGGGCCGAGGCCTAGGTCCTTGGCGAGGTGAAAGTCTGCCATGTTTGGGCACTCTGATTTCTTCCTGTGTAATAACATCTTTGTGCACTGACAGACTAGGTGAGTCCAAGGACGTCAAAGACTTCCCATTGCGGTGTTGAGCTATCTGACATCTACACAGAATGAATAGTATGTGGACACATGGATTTCCCATTGCTATGTAACTCAGGGCACCTTGGGTCACACAAGGTGGAGGCTGGGACCGAGCCTGCCCCCGGGCCCGCTCACGTGCTTCCCACAGAGACTATAGCGGGTCCTACCTCGGTCACGTTTTTTTGGCCTTGTTATGCCACCTTCTCCACCTGCTTGGGGTCAGGGAATCAGCACTGGGCAACATGTATTTTCTCTTGTGTTACCAAAGTTATCTGAGACACTGGTTTAGGCCAAACAAAAGGAACGTTACTGCATTAATGAGACGTTCACAGCTGTACTAGCATCGGAGTCCGCTTTATGCCCACGATTACTGAGGGTGTGGGCAGAGGCCGAAGTCCTGGGGGAAATGCAACTGTGCCAGATTTGGCCCGTGGAACTCCTTCCTGGTTCATCCAGTCTTTGGAGCGATGAAAGCAACCGCAACTAATTAAATGAGACGTTCACAGGTGTACTAGCAGCGGAGTCCGCTTTATGCCCACGATTGCTGAGGGTGTGTGCAGAGGCCGAGGTCCTCAGCGCAGTGAAGGTCTGCCATGTTTGGGCATTGTAATTGCTTCATGTTTAATACTTTCCTTGAGTTCCTTTGGCTCGCCTGTGCTGTGAGTGCACAAAGACTTCCCATAGCGGTGTTTTACCTGTCTGACAGAAATACACTGACTGACTAGGGCAGAAAAGTAGGCCGAGGCCCTTAGCAGGGTGAAACTCTGCCGTGTTTGGGCACTCTGATTTCCTCATGTGTAATACCATGCTTGTGTTCCTTGGGCTCGCCTATGCTGTGAGTGCACAAAGACTTCCCATTGCGTTGTTTTACCTGTCTGGCACAAACGTACTGACTGACTAGGGCAGAAATGTAGGCCGCGGCCCTTAGCAGGGGGAAACTCTGCCATGTTTGGGCGCTCTGATTTCTTCTTGTGTAATACCATCTTTGTGCAGCGACACCGTAGGCAAGCACAAGGAACTCAAAGACTTTCCATTGCGGTGTTGAGCTAACACCTACACAGAATGAATTGTGTTGGGACACATGGATTTCCCATTGCTATGCAACTCGCGGCACCTTGGGTCACACAAGGTGGAGGCTGGGACCGAGCCTGGGCCCGCTCACGTGCTTCCCACACAGAGTATTGCTGCATTGTGGAGATGTGTAGAAGTGCTGGCACCTGAGTCCCCTTTATGCCCACGTTTGCGGCTCCTGACAATTTTGTGACGGAGTTGGCACAGGATTGGAATGATGATCGTACATCAGTTTATCATCAATTCTCAACAGCATTGTGGGCTATCACCCACACTTTCAAAGAGGGTCGCTGCCTGGCCCTGCCAACCCTCTGCAGTGTGTGCCTCCGGTTCCTCCTCAACCAGTACGCACTTATAAATAGACATAAGGGCGGTTTGGCTATGAAGCGAGCGTGTGGCATTAGGGCAGTGAAACGCTGCGCAGGGACAATTGTGTGCGCTGTGGACGCAGGATCGTGCGGGTGGGATGGACAGCAATGTCAGTATGTAACCCAGGAGAAGAGGCAGCGGTGTCACCCGCAGGCAGTGATTGCCCTTGGTTGCAGGTAGTGTGGTGCTTAGCTAAGGTGTGCCTTGCTAATGAGGGTCTGTCCTAAGTAAACATTGTTAGGGGGGTGACGCCAGACTCCTTCCCCCATTTTGGCTTAATAGTGGGACCTGGGAGCCTTAGATGCAACCATGCATGCTGCCCCTGCCCTTCCCTATTCGTTTTTGTGGTGTTTCCATGACTTTCTGATGTTTTCTGGTGTTTGACAAGGCATCAGCTATGCGGAGCATCGGTCCCCTACGAAAAAGCTTGCGTCGCCCATTGACTTCAATGGGGTTCGTTACTCGAAACGAGCTCTCGAGTATTACGGAAAGTTTGACTCGAGCAATGAGCACCCGAGCATTTTGGTGCTCGCAAATCTCTAGAAAAGATAAGTGTGATTGTTCCCAGTAACAGAAACCAAGAAATCTTGTAGATATGATACTTTTTAATGGCTAACAACAATACATGATGTTACAGCAAGCTTTTGGGAGATCGTCCCTTCGTCAGTCTATTGAATGAAACTAGTTTGGATGGCACATAATTATAACATACAGATGCAAAGGGGAGGGGGATAGACCCCTCTTGATCTAAATAAATGTTCAAACACAGAAATTTTAGAATAAAAAAAAACACAAGACAGTCTGAGCAGAGAGACAAACACTAAATCAGTCCATGGAGCTGAGGAATGCGACAGATTTATCATGCCTCTTATCACTAATGCACACATAAGAAGATAGATGAAGATGGGGTGGAGCCTGACTGCTGAGCTGGATGGAAGTCTAAGTGCAGAGCTCCATCTCAGTGGCACCTTCAGGTACCCTGCACACTGGCTAGCAGCAGCAAAGGATGGGAAAAATCGGCAAGGAGAGAGGGGGAGATCTGCAGAGCACTCCCCAACCAAGTAGAGAACAAGCTGACATGCAGCGGTACCTTAAGGAACGGAGCACCCGCTCCCCGCTTGCTCGCTGTAAGATGGTGCCGGCTCAGGAGATGACTGCTTCTCACAGTAAGGAGGGGGAAGAAGGGGCTTCAACAGATGGGGAGGATGGAGAGCTAATCTCCAGAGGATTCATGAGGGACCTGTTCTCTCAAGCCCTGTACCCGGTGAGATCAGATCTGGCTGAAATTAAGGAGGAACTTAAACATATGGGCCGTTGGGGGGAAGAACTAGAAGTTACCTCTTCCTCCATTACCTCTCACTCCTTGGAGCTTGAACAGGCATTTAAGGAGCAACATGCTCAGATAAGTAAAACTCTAAGAATGCAAGAAGATTTAGAGAGCATAAATAGGCACAGAATCGTGGGCAGGAGACTGTTTGGCTAAAGCGTCTAAAGAAGTTTTTGAAATGCTTCTTGAATCTGATAGTTCAGCTGTTATTGTTATTGAGCGCATCCATAGAGCCCTTAGACCTTTACCTATAGCATCAGAAACTTTGAAAGATGTTGTCTGCAAATTGCTCTTGATGCAGTAGCTATTCTGAAAGCAGTAAGACATTATAAAGATCCTTGCTATGTTGACGCCCCATTACAAATATTTCAGGACCTGGCCCCTTCTACCCTGGCAAAACACCAGCTGCTGAATCTGCTCTTAGATGTTCTAAAGGACAAGGGCATAAAATATGCATGGCTACTTCCATTTGGTCTGGGAATTACAGAAGCAAATTTTTCGTTCGCCTGGAGAGAAAAAATGCTGGCAGTTTCTAAACATTCCATGATTTCAATCATTTTACCATGATGGCTCCCTCTTCCTAATCTACCAAGGATCTCCAGGCTGGCAACCTCTGAAGGATAGCAGTCAAGGGGCAACCATAAGTCACCCAAAAGCAAGAAAAAGAAGACCAGAGATGAATCTGTGGAGATGGACACCTGAGGACAGTCATTCTCCTAAAGGCACTGATTGGTATCTCTGAAGTCTCATAATTGGCACCTATCTTTATCTTAGACTTAGTCAAAACTGTGTGGTTGTAAGTGCATGGGTGGGCATCTGCATCTGTCACCCCAGACCATTTCTCCCCTCGAGTGGGGGTCTGGCATAATGAAAGCGGACCGCGCTCTGTGCCCTTTGGGGATTGCTGTTTCCTTCCCCGCTCTCACTTTCTCTTTCTATATCTTTTTCGCTTGATTGCTCGAGTTTTTAGGATAGATATTTTTTTACAATAAATGATCTATTTGCATTTTCCTATTCACAATGGAAAGGGTCCTAGACCATGCCTGCCAAGTCAGGCAGTGTGAAATTTTCTCCTTTTTCTCGTTACTGCTGTCACAGTATCTTGTTATGGCTCACCCACATTTCAGAGAAGGTTGCAGGTTTAAATAGGACCGTCTCAAACTTTGAGTGTTAATTAAGACTCACTGGTTACCCAGTGAATACCTGTATTTCTCTTGCATTCCCTCTATTATCTTACCCCCACCCTCCTTTTCCCTAGCTCTTTTTCCTCTCTGGTGTGGGTGCTCACCCTATGTTTGCCTCTAAGGGGGTGTCAAACCTTTTCCACAAAACCCTTAATTTCATTTGTGAATCCCAATATACAGATGAGGAGGGCAGAGTGCTGTTTCTCAAAGGGGTAATTAATAATACAAAAATTACCATCGCCAACCTATATGCTTCTAATTGGAGATGAGGTAGCACCAAAATGCTCGGTTGCACGGTACTCGAGTCGTACTTTTCGTAATACTCGAGAGCTCATTTCGAGTAATGAACCCCATTGAAGTCAATGGGCGACTCGAGTGTTTTTCAGGCTGACCAATGCTCGGCATAGGTAATGATTTGTGAAACACCTGAAAACCCCAGACAGTCATAGAAACACCACAGAAATGGATAGGGAATGGCAGGGGCAGCATGCATGGCTGCATCTGAGCCTCCCAGGTCACACTATGAAGCCCAATTGCGGGCAAGAGCCTGGCGGTCACCCCCCCAACAATTTACTTGGGGCAGACAATCATTAGCAAGGCACACGGGCTGGCACATCTTAGCGAAGCACCACACTAGCTGCAACCAAGGCCAATCACCGCCTGCGGGGTGACACCGCTGCCTCTTCTGCTGGGTTACATGCTGCCATTGCTGTCCAACCCCTCACACGAGCCTGGGTCCACAGCGCACATAAAAAATTTTCATGTGCAGCGTTTAGCTGCCCTCATGCCACACGCTCGCTTCTTAGCCACACCACCCTAATTTTGATTTATACGTGCGTACTGGATGAGGAGGAACTGGAGACACACACTGCAGAGGGTTGGCAGGGGCAGGTAGTGACCCTCTTTGAAAGTGTGGGCAACAGCCCACAATGCTGATGTCAATTGATGAGGAATTGACGTACGATCATAATTCCAATCCCGTGCCACCTCCGTTAGAAAATTGTCAGGAGCCGCAAACGTGGGAAAAAAGGGGACTCAGGTGCCAGCACTTCTACACATCTCCACAATGCAGTAGCGCATACTAATACCTAAGATTGGTTTGAAGAAGGAAGTGTCGCAAAAGTAGCCACCACAGGTATACAGTGACCCTGTGAAAGTCTCATGAAATCTGTTATGCTTCCTGTGAATGCTTCAATCCAGTATCTCAGATAACTGTAGTAATTTGTAGCACAAGAGATAATACATGTCGACCAGCGCAGATCCTCAGACCCCAAGCAAGAGGAGGAGGTGGCATAATAAGCCCAAGAAACTGTGACCGAGGTAGGACCCGCATTACTGTGTGTGGAAAGCACGTGAGCGGGCCCAGGGTCAGGCTCGGTCCCAGCCTCCACCTTGTGTGACCCAAGATGCCGTGATTTACATTGCTATCCATGTTTCCCCCACACACTTCATTCTGTGTAGGTGTCAGATAGCAGAACACCGCAATAGGGGAAGCCTTCTGCGCCCTACCCTAGACATTCAGTGTATTTGTGGCAGACAGGTAAAACACCGCAATGGGAAGTCCGTCTGCCTTCTGCCCTAGTAATTCAGTGTATTTGTGCCAGATAGGTAAAACACTGCAATGGGAAGTCCGTCTAACTTTTGCCCTAGTTATTCAGTGTATTTGTGGCAGACAGGTAAAACACTTCAATGGCAAGTCCGTCTGCCTTCTGCCCTAGTCATTCAGTGTATTTGTGGCAGATATGTAAAACACCGCAATGGGAAGTTTTTGTGCACCCACAGCATAGGCAAGCCAATGAAACTCAAAGACAGTATTATACATGAAGAAATCAGGGAGTCCACAAATGGCAGAGTTTCACCCCGCCCAGGACCTCGGTCCACACTTCTGCCCTAGTCTTTTAGTGTATTTGTGGCAGATAAGTAAAACACTGCAATGGGAAGTCCGTCTGGCTTCTGCCCTTGTAGAGTATAGGTGTACCCCTGAAACATTTCTGTAGCAAGAGTATAGGCGTACCCCTGAAACATTTCTGCAGCAAGAGTATAGGCGAATCCCAAAAACTTTTCTGTTGCAAGAGTATAGGCGAACCCCCTCAAATCTTTCAGTAGCAAAAGTATGGGCGGACCCCGGAAATATTTCTGTAGTAGGAGTATGGGTGGACCCCTCAAACCTTTCAGTAGCAAGTGTATAGGCGGACCCCTGTAACATTTCTGCAGCAAGAGTATAGGCGGACCCCTGTAACATTTCTGTAAAAAATGTATAGGCGGACCCCTGTAACATTTATGAAGCAAGTGTATAAGCAAACCCCTCAAACATTTCAGTAGCAAGTGTATAGGTGGACCTCTGTAACATTTCTGTAGCAAGAGTGTAGGCGAACCCCTGAAACATTGGTGTACCAAGAGTATAGGCGAACACCTGAAAAAACTTGGTTACCAAGAGAATAGGCGAAAGCCAGAAAAATTAGTTTTCTAACTGTATAGGCGAGGGCCTGAAATATTGGTGTACCAAGAGTACAAGTGTGCCCCTGAAAAATTGCTGAACCCTGAGGGCAGGTGAAACCCCTAAACATTTCTTAAAGGTACAGCTCGCTGTTGCTTAATTTGTAAAAGAGCCTAGAGGCATCTCTCTGAAAAAATTGGTTTAAGTAAAACTAGTAAAACTTTTAAAAATTTTAAAACTTTTAAACAGAGCCTTTTGGGCAACAGAAAAATTGTCAGTTCAGCGTGATGACATGCTGTTTTAGGAGGAGGAGTAGGAGGAGGAGTAATAATATGCGTGTGGGATAGACAAAGCTAATTCTCCCTTTTTTTGGGGTGATGAAGGATGCATTTTTCTCCTGTTGCAGCGAAAAGAATCTTTAGGATCCGCTGCTTTCCTGCTGGTGGAGAAGTGAAGTCTGGGGAAATCCAGCGTTTGTTCATCTTTATGAGGGTAAGCATGTCAGTGCTGTCATTTGACAGGTGGGTACGCTTACCCATTATGATCCCCCCAGCAGCACTAAACACCCTCTCTGAGGGCAGGCCAGCACTTCCAGGGCGTACAGCGCAAGTTCGTGCCACGTGTCCAGCTTTGACACCCAATAGTTGTATGGAGCAGAGGCATCAAGGGGGATGGTGGTACAGTCGGCTATGTACTCCCTCACCATCTTTTTACAGTGCTCCTTCTGACTCAGTCTTGACTGGGGAGTGGTGACACAGTCTTGTTGGGGTGCCAAAAAACTGTCGAAGGCATTGGAGAGTGTTACCCTGCCTGCACTGGACATGCTGCCTGATCCCCGCGCCTCCACTGCTAGATGGACCTCTGACCTGCGTCTTTACCACTAGCGCTGTCAGATGGGAACTTTAGCATCAGTTTTTCCACCAGGGCCCTGTGGTATTGCATCACTTTCGTACCCCTTTCCTCTTCGGAAATAAGGATGCAAAGGTTCTCCTTATACCGTGGGTTGAGAAGAGTGAAAACCCAGTAATCCGTGTTTGCCAGAATGCATTTAATGTGAGGGTCACGGGAAAGGCAGCCTAACATGAAGTCAGCCAGGTGTGCCAGAGTCCCAATATGCAACACATTGCTGTCCTCACTAGGAGGATGCTCCTCCTCCTTCTCTTCAGCCCATACACGTTGAACTGATGAGAGGGAAGCAGCATGGGTACCATCTGCAGTGTGGCCAGCAGTCTCTTTCCCCTCCTCCTCTTCCCCCGTCTCCTGCTCTAATGGCAAAGCATCAGCCTTTATGCTTAGCAGTGAACTTCTCAGCAGGCAAAGCAGCGGGATGGTAACACTAATTATGGCTGCATCACCGCTCACCATTTGGGTAGACTCCTCAAAGTTTCCGAGGACCTGGCAGATGTCTGCCATCCATGCCCACTCCTCTGTAAAGAACTGCGGAGGCTGACTATCACTGCACTGCCCATGGTACTCCACAATTGCTCTACGTTGCTCATACAGCTTGGCCAACATGTGCAGCGTAGAATTCCAGCGCGTGAGCACGTCGCACAGCAGTCGGTGCTCTGGCAACTGAAACCGACGTTGCAGTGTCCTGAGGGTGGCAGCATCTGTGGTGGACTTGCAGAAGTGTGCACAGACACGGTCGAGCAGGTCAGACAAGTGGGGGTAGTTTTTCAGAAACCGCTGAACCATCAGATTGAAGACATGGGCCACATGTGTGAGGCTACCAAGCTGCAGAGCTGCCACCAGGGTATGGCCGTTATCACACATGACCATGCCCGGTTGGAGGCCCAGCGTCGAAAGCCAGAGGTCGGTCTGCTCTGTCAGACCCTGTAACAGCTCGGGGGCCATGTGCCTCTTGTCACCTAAGCTGATCAGTTTCAGCACTGTTTGCTGACGCTTGCCCACCGCTGTGCTGCTGCGGCACACGCTAATGACTGCTGGCGATGTGCTCACACTTCCTAATTGAAAGGTGGAGGTGGAGGAGAATAGCGCGGGACTGCCGCCGCCATCATGTTTTTGAAAGCCTCAGTTTCCACAAGCCTGTACGGCAGCATCTCCAGGCTGATTAATTTGGCAATGTGCACGTTTAAAGCTTGTGCATGCGGGTGGGTGGCATATTTGCGCTCTCGCTCCAGCGCTTGTGTTAGCGACAGCTGAAAGCTGCGCTGAGAGACATTGCTGGATGGAGTGGAGGATCATGGAGGTGAGGATGTGGGTGAAGACCAGGAGAAGCTGGTGCCTGCGTCCTGGGAGGGGGATTCGATCTGTGTGACAGGTTGTGGCACAGGGGAAGAGGCCGGGGGGATTGGACCCGGAGGCGGTGAATGGCCTTCGGCCCACCTTGTGGGGTGCTTGGCGATCATATGCCTGCGCATGCTGGTGGTGGTGAGGCTCCCTGGCTGATCTTGGTGTGGCACAGGTTGCACACCACTGTTCCTCGGTCGTCCACACGCTCACTAAAAAACATCCACACCTTTGAACACCTAGCCCTCTGCACAGAGGCTTGCCGCGAGGGGGTGCTTTGGGAAGCAGTTGGGGGATTATTTGCTCTGGCCCTGCCTCTCCCCCTGGGCACCCCACTGCCTGTTTCAGCCTGTCCTACTGTACTTGCCTTCCCCTCTGAAGCCCTGTCTTCAGTAGGCTTAGCAAGCCAGGTGGGGTCAGTCACCTCATCTTTCAGCAGCTCTTCCTCCGAATTCTCTGTGTGCTCCTCCCTTGGACTTACTGCCCTTACTATTACCTCAACGACAGACAACTGTGTCTCATCATCCTTATCGGCAAAAAGCTCTTGAGACAGTTGACGCAAGACCCCAGCCTAATCACCGGCACTCTGGGAACTTTTCAAATATTGGGCATCGGTCACGACACACTCCTCAGGTGAGAGAGGTACCAGTTTTTCCCACTCAGGGCAGGGACCCGATAACAGTTCCAGGGAGTCTGCCTGCTCAGAATCTCTTATTTTCCTGGAGTGATGAGGCTGGGAAGAAAGAGGAGCAGCCAGATAATTCAGAGGTGCAGTGCCTAGGCTGGGAGTAGTGGACTGCGTAGAAGACTGGCGGAGGTTGATTCATTGCTGGACAAGTTTTCTGCCATCCACAACAGGACCTGCTCGCACTGCTCTGCTTGTAATAAAGGTCTACCACGCATACCCGCAAATTGTGATATGAATCTGTGGACCCTATGGACTTGGCGCTCTCCTAATCCCTCAGCAGCCGGCTGTGACTCACCCCAGCCAGTATCTTGGCCTGTGCCCACACCCTCACTTGAATGCCTGCGTCCAAGTCCTCGACCCTTACCTCTACTTCTCATCATGTCGGATTAAAGACAGAGAAGGCCCCAAATAAATTACCCCACCGTACAGCGCTGAGAACTGTGGCTAATTTACCGCACACAGAGACTTGTAGATACCGGAGGCTCTATGCTGTGACCGGAAAAAATTAGACCGCTGACTAGCGCTGATACCTAGGGGTCATTTACCGCTCACAGAGACTTGTAGAGAAAAGAGGCTGTATGGAGTGGGAGAAAAGTAGAAAGCCAGTTGATAGAGCTGGTAACTGCGGCTACCTCAATCCCCCCAAGGAAAGGGTATTGTGAGACGCTCTGCACAGGGGCAGAAAACTCTAAAGCCAGTGAATAGTGCGAATAACTGCAGAAACTTCACCCAACACAGAGAATGGTATCTGTGAAATGCTGTTCTGCAGTGGCAGAAGAAATATTTGCGTATTCTTTAGCGATGAGAGTGAGACTTCTGGCTAATGCACTGCAGACATAGAACGCTATAGCTGAAATGATCTGCAGTGGCCCAGGAAATATTAGAGTACTGTTTAGCGTTGAGACCTGTGCCTAATGTGCTGCACACATAGAACAGTATAGCTGAAATGGCTTGCACAGGCCTAGATGCTTTAAAAAAATGGTGCACTACTGCTTCCAGCCAGCCACAACAGTAATGCGCAGAATGAGGAGTAGCCCTAAGAAGGACCATTGGGGTTCTTAAACAGAGGATCCTACTTTAACACTTTCCCTATATCAGCATCAGCACTTTCCCTAACCTCTGCCAGCATACGTCTGAGGCAAGCCATGGGCAGGACCACTTTAAGTACTCGGCGGTCACCTGATCTCGCCAGCCACTCACTGCTGTTGCCGGGCAGAGGGCTGGCGCATCACAGCAGGAAGCGGTAATGCCTTCCTTGCATGTTTATTGGCTAGAAAATGGAGCTAAACATGCAGGGAAGGGAAATGAAATTGACTTGTGTACCACGTGTTGTTCGTCTCGAGTAACGAGCATCTCGAGTACCCTAATACTCGATCGAGTATGAAGCTCGCACGAGTGTGCTCGTTCATCTCTACTGTTGATCAGGTCCCCTGGTTGCTCAAACAACTGGAGGTCTTGAAACACTTTGCAGTGATGTATTTAATACTTGGGGGAGATTTTAACATCACTCTAAACCCTTTACTCGACCCCTCTGTGGGTCGCTTTCAGATATCTCAGATTAGGTTGAGGAAACTCAACCGATGTCTACAGTAATTGGGGATTGTAGATGCATGGCGCCTCCTTCACCCAACATCAAAATATTACTCTTTTTTTAACCAGGTCCATTCCCCATTCCAGAGACTGGACTATATATTTGTCCCCTATGGCCTATTCACACTGCTTGACAGGGCTATAATAGATCCAAGTCTTTGACCATGCCGATATTCATGTGGTTCTTTGACCCCTTTAATAGAATCCTAGAGAGTGGAGATGGAGACTTAATGCGACTCTCCTAGATTCAAAAGAGGAGAGAGCTTCTCTGTCCAAACTTATTGAGGATATATTTTGAGTTTAATTCCGGTGGGAACATCGGCCCATAAAGCCTATGTAAGTGGGCTGCTGACCGCTATTAGAGATGAGCGAGCGTACTCGCTAAGGCAAACTACTCGAGCGAGTGGTGCCTTATGCGAGTACCTGCCCGCTTGTCTCCAAAGATTCAGGTGCCGGCGGGGGAGAGCGATGAGTTGCGTACTGAGCAGGGGGGAGGGGGGGGAGAGTGTGAGAGAGATCTCTCCCCCCCCCCCCCCCGTTCCTCCCCAGCCGCTCCCCGCCCCCCGCCGGCACCCAAATCTTTTGAGACGAGCAGGCAGGTACTCGCATAAGGCACTACTCGCTCGAGTAGTTTGTCTTAGCAAGTACGCTCGCTCATCTCTAATCGCTATGGGTTCTAGGGCTAATAAACGCTTAGAGAAGGAGATTGATGATAGACTTAGAACAGGCGGTAAAGCTCTCGCAAACAAAATCAAACCTGGAGAGATTGACAGAACTGAGGAGAGATCTGCGGCACTGCCTTGAATCCAAGTTTTTTTTTTTTATTAAATCAAATTTTTTATTAAGTTTTCACAAAAGAATACAGGGAATCAGACATCAGCCTCTACAGCGGCAGACATTCCGACGAACTATAGTCCGTCGCGTAACGACATTCCAACAGCATAATACCGTAAACAACACAGTTTTCCCAGTTAGGTAATTAATACGAATATAAACTACTAGAGTAGCCACCTGGGGAACTATATCGCCCCGCAACGGGCTGAGCTCAGCAGTCAGCCTTAAACTGTCTGCACTAAGTACGTTGAGAAAAGAGAAGGACTAACATAGAGAGAACATTAAGGGGGGGGGAGGAGGGAGGATAACACAGGGAAGGGGGGGGAGGCGGAGATGTTACATAGCGGGGGGTTTAAGGGGACCACGTCTCATACATCCCATGATGCCGTTGATCTCACCTCACGCCAAGGCGCCCAAGTCACAATGAATTTATCATAGGTATTATTCGACTAACTGTGTAGTTCCTCCAAGGAGTAAAGGTTGTCGACTCTCTCCCTCCAGAGACCCAACGATGGTGGCACACTCTGAAGCCACTGACAGGGAATCAAGGATTTGGCAGTGTCTATTAGTAGGGCTATTAGTTTGTTTTTCTTTGGATGGAAATGTTTATTCGGTCTCCACAGAAAAACCAGGTCTGGGGTAAGGCAGACACCAGGCGCGATCTTTTCAACGATTTTCCCCACTCCCCTCCAAAAAGGGGCTAGCACCGGGCAGTCCCACCAGATATGGAGATATGAGCCTGTCTCCCTTTTGCATCTCCAGCAGGAGTCTTGTGGAGAGAGCTTGTGCTCAAATAGCCATTGTGGCGTCCGGTACCACCTGACAAGTAGCTTATAGAGCGCCTCTTGTGCTATTACACAGGGGGTGAGGCCAAAAGACGTGTCGAGGATTGTCCCGGTCTCCTCCTCCGTGAGCCGGATACCCAGCTCCTTCTCCCATGATGTAAGGAAGGCCGGTTTGTAGGGTTGGAAGGGGGAGATAAAGGATCTGCGAATGAACGAGATCTTTTTATGAGAGGTTTTATTGTCCGACCACGATCTCTCAAACCCAGAGAGGGGTCTGGTTGACTTATACTCACTGAAGAATTCTTTGAAGAATCCTGCTAATTGGGCACTCTCCAGGAAGGAGAATGATTCTGTGGGGAGAAGTTTTTGAGGGATCGTGGAGGGGGGCAGGTGAGAGAGGGCTTGCAGTTTGGCTATGGAAATCGACCTACACTTTCTCCATACCGGCGCCCGGGGTCGGTCCCCATGCGGATTCATTACTCTGGGAATCACTTCTATGGGGGAGACAGGTGAGGGAGACGGAGCAAGGTCTGTTCTGAGCTTGTCCCACACTTCGCATGGACCCCTGAGGAGGGGGTTAAAAGTTTTAGCCTGATATTGAGCGCTTCTGGGTAGCCATAAAGCCTCAGTCCGAGGTGTGTTGCTGAACTCTACTATCAACCTTGAGAGAAGATCGTTGTCCCCCAACTTAGAGAGGTCCCACCAGTAGCGGAGGTGGGCAGCGCAGTAGTAATCATATAGATTAGGGAGATCAACTCCCCCCTCCCTTCTCTTCCTAATCATTAGACCTTGTGCCAATCTCGGTCTCCTCTGTCTCCATACAAAAGCCGAGAAGATCCCGCGCATTAGTTTGAAGAATTTCATGGGTAGATGAATAGGAAGCATTCGGATCTTGTAGAGTATGAGAGGAAGTATATATGACTTAATGATATTCTTCCTCCCCAGCCAGGAGATATAGGGGATGTCATAAGATTTAAGGAGTTGTTTGACCCGCGTGATTAGGGGGATAAAGTTAGTGACATATAGGTCTTCCGCTTTTTTAGTCAATTTAATCCCCAGGTACTCCAGATGGGAGGATGACCAAGAAAAGGGGGAATTACTTCTCAAAATGTCATATTGCCTTAGTGGAATGGAAACGTTCAGGGCCGTTGATTTCGTGAAATTGATCTTAAAGTTTGAGAACGACCCGAATTATTCGAGAAGCTCAGAGAGTCTAGGGAGACTCTTCTGGGGATCAGTGACCACAAAGGCAATATCATCGGCAAAAGCCGCCGCCGAGATTTGCTGTTCTCCCACCCGCAGGCCCTTGACCCCTGGGTCCTGTCTGACCCTCTGGAGAAGGGGTTCTAGAGATAAAATAAAAAGCGAGGGGGAGAGGGGGC
This sequence comes from Eleutherodactylus coqui, assembly GCF_035609145.1. Lineage (NCBI taxonomy): Eukaryota > Metazoa > Chordata > Amphibia > Anura > Eleutherodactylidae > Eleutherodactylus > Eleutherodactylus coqui. The sequence continues at coordinate 237,253,434 of NC_089842.1, forward strand.
AACCCTGCCGAGTGCCGTTTCTTATAAGGAAGGGAGGGGAGAGGATCTCATTAATTTTCAGCCTAGCATGCGGGCAACCGTAAAGCGAAAAGATCGCTCGTGTGAACTGCACCGGAAGGCCGAAAGAAAGCAAAACTCTCTCCATGTACAACCAGTCTACCCTATCAAAGGCCTTTTCGGCATCTGTACCTACTAGGGCGAGTGGAATCTTGTGGTGTTGGGCGTACCTGGCTGCATGGAGGAGCTTGATGCAGTTATCTCTCCCCTCCCTCCCCTTAACGAAGCCCGCCTGTTCGGGGTTAATCAACCCGGGTATAAACGGCTCTAATCTCTTTGCTAGCAATTTTGCCCACAGCTTCATATCTAAATTAATCAGAGATATGGGGCGATAACTGCCGCACATTTCTGGGTCCTTGTTGTCTTTGAGAATTAGCGTAATGTGGGCTTCTTGGGATTGCCGCGGCAGGGATGCCCCCCTTAACAGGTCATTGAACAAAGATGTCAGTTTTGGTTTTAGTATAGGGAGGAAGGTTTTGTAGTAGTGTAGCGGGAGGCCGTCCGGCCCCGGGCTTTTGTTGGGGGGGCTCGAGACGATCAGCGCCTCCACTTCCTCCTGTGAGACCTCTGTAACCAGACTTGCGGCCTCCGCCGAGTTCAGTTTCGGCATACTAAGATGTTCCAGGAATTTATCTACATGGTCCGCGGGGTTCTCTCCCGGAAGGGTATTATGAGTGTCTCGGAGGTTGTACAAGTTCGCGTAGAACCTCTGAAACTCCGCTGCAATATCTCCGGAGGTGGTCAGGGTCGCCCCGGCAGGGGATTTGATCGCTCTGATTAGGTTTTTTGCTCTGGCCTTTTTAATCAGTGACGACATGAGCTTGCTGCCCCTATTACCCTGGGCGTATATTTTATGACGGAAATGCAGCTGTTTTTTGTTATATTTCGAGTTGAGCAGGAGTTTCAGATCTGCTCTTGCTGCCGCAAGTTCAGCTCCATTCTGTACTACTTGGGAAAGTTTCGCAGTCAACTCCAAACTGGCGATACGTGAAAGCTTCTCATCGATAGCTTTCTGTTTTTTTTTCTTTATGCGTGAGCCCAGGGCAATAAGGAGGCCACGGATGTAGGCCTTATGGGCTTCCCAAACCAGAGGCGACCCCGACTCTTTTGTGGAGTTGAGGCGGAAGTATTCTTCCAGATGTTTAGATAAACACTCTCTGTCCTCTATATCATCTAAGAGGGAGGTGTTCAGTGACCATCTCCACTCCCTGGCTACTGGTTGAGGGAGACGCAGAGATGTATGAACCGGAGCGTGATCGGAGATCGTCATAGTATCAATGTTCGATCCAATCAAGGACGGGAGTAGGGAGGAGGAGACCAGGACATAATCTAACCTCTGAAAAGTGGAGTGCACAGAGGAGAAAAATGAAAAATCTTTTGTGGAGGGGTGCAAGGTGCGCCAGGTGTCGACCAAACCCAACTCTTGAAATCGTTTGCCCAATTTTTTCAGTTTCCCTTGGGATACATGCGAGCGGCCCGAAGAAGAATCTACTGTGGGATTAAGAGTGACGTTAAGGTCACCCGCCAAGATAATCTGGCCTTCGCTAAAGTGTTTTAAGGTCTCGAGTTGCTTAAGCAGCCAAGGGATCTGCTCTGTATTTGGGGTGTATAAATTGGCTAATGTAAGTTTTGTGTTATTCAGAGTGCCCCTGATGAACAGAACTCTGCCCTCGTCGTCTCCAAACCGGGCCTCCTCGACAAAATTAATTGTTCTATGGAGAAAAATGGAGACCCCCTTCGAGGCCGACGAGGGATGAGTGCAATGGAATGCCCGAGGGAATGATTTCCCAGGTAGGGGGAAAGTTTTATTACCTTTGTAGTGGGTCTCCTGGAGGAAGAGAATCTTAGTGTCGTACCTCCTCAGAAGTAGTTTAAAGCTGTGACGTTTGGAGGGCGAGTTAAGACCTTTGGCGTTGAAGGAGGTGAGACGTAGTTCATTCATGGTGGAGTCCCTGTACTAAATGGGGGAGAAAACGCACGTGAGAAAAACAATGACGTAATCGCCGTTGATGAGAATAAAATGAGTTTCCGTAAGTGCTCTCCTTCGCCGTCCCCGGTTTGGAGGCAGGGAGTGGGATAGGGGGGGGGAGTGGTAGGTAAGACAGGAGGGGAAGAAAGATACAAGAAGGTAGGGTTACGCACAAATTTAAAACAACAAAACAAATAATGCAAGGTAAATCTCCGCAACAGAGCCACTGCTGGCAAAGGGAACCTATGCGAGTGTGCCCCGGGGGGGTCCGTAGACTCCCCACTAGGGTCCACACGTGGGGCAGCCTACTGAGATCCCACCGAGAAACGGTTCTGATGGGATGTCAGAGAATTAGTTACGGCCTGGACGGAACAGGCCCCACAGCCCGCTAGCCAGTAAAACGAGATATACAACCAGCGAAACATAAGAGCAAATAGTTCCAGCAACTTGCAACAATGACAGATAATAAACGTCCTATGAAGGCATGCTCACAATCTTCTACATAGTCCCTGGCTCGAGCAGTGCGATATGCGATATCGTAACCTGAAAGAGGGGTGTCCTGAAGTCACGAAATCAAAGGGCTACCAGGTCTCTTGTATGACTCCGACACGATCCGATGTACCGCTCAACTCCAGCCGTACGTTGTAGCATGCTGTAGGCATAAAAGGTTAATAAGAAACAGATTATAACATCAATTGCCATAGGGCTATCCTCCCCGCCGCATGTAAAATGGCTATAGGAGGGATAGACCCCGTGGCTAGTCCCATATTTGAGGGCAAAACAGGAGAGGACACTCTCCGGGATCAGCGGATCACGAGTCCTGCTTGGGCTTTTTCTTCTTCCCCTTAGGGGATTTTGTGCTGCCCGCCAGCAGCCCGACTTCTGGGTTCTCTAGCGACTGAAAATGAGGAAGGTCCGGGAGAGGTTGCCAATTGGAAAGTTCGATCGGGTCTATTTCCAGGAGGGACCATAGCTCCGTCATCTCCTCTTGGGTGCGGATATTGACCCTCTTACCCTTGATGGTCACGCTGATGCCGAAAGGGAACAACCACGCGTATCGGATGTCGCGGTTTTTCAGAACATCCAGCAAAGGGCGTAAAGCGCGGCGCTTTGCTAGGGTAGAGGGCGCCAGATCCTGGAATATCAGAATAGATGAACCTTCGAACTTCAAATCCTTAAAAGATCTGGCCGCTCTAAGGACCGTGACTGCGTCCGGGAAGGACAAAATTTTGCATATTACGTCCCTTGGTTGTTCAGAGGGACCTGCCGGCGGCCGAAGAGCACGGTGTATTCTTTCCACGCAAATAGTGGTCGCTCTCTCCTCCCCCAACAAGGTGGCGAAAATAGCTTTGGCGATTTTTTCAAGGCAATCGTTTGCATACGATTCAGGGATGCCTTTAAAGCGTAGATTATTGCGCCTGTTCCTATTTTCTAAGTCTTCCTGGAGCAGAAGAGATCTGTTTAAATACAGGTGCTGTTCCCTTAAGGCTTGTTCCAATTGCAGAGAGTGGGAGGTAATGGCAGCAGAGGAGGACTCTAAATCTTCCACCCTGTGCCCCACTAGTTTAAAATCTTCTTTTATCTCTGCTAAATCAGCACTAATGGGGCGCAGGGCTTGTGTCATCAGGTGCTTCATAAAGCCCCTGGAAACGGACTCACCATCCTCCTCCTCTGAGGTCCGTTCTTCATCCTCTCCATGGCTGAGAGCTCGTGCCGGCGCCATCTTAGCAGGGGGCCGCGGGGAGCGAGAGGAGCGATCCCTGAAGAAACCCCTCATGTCAGCCTGCGTTTTGGTCGGGCGAGGGGTGCCCTGCAGGTCAGTGGACTTCTCTTTATTTGTTTTGCCCATGCTTCTTTCGTTTGTCAGCCGCTGTAAGGTGCTGTGGGTGCCTGCTTGTGGGAGCGCAGCTCTCAAGCAGCCATTGCGCTCGTCGTCCAGGCTCCGCCCCCCCGAATCCAAGTTTAACAAAAAACACCTACATTTGAAACATGCAGTATATGCGCAGGGTAACAAAGGAGCAAATTCATGACCTCGTTAATTAAAAAAGCCCAGGCAAAAAATGTGATTAACTCCATAAAAACTTACACGGGTACGTCTGTTACCTCCCCCAGAGATATAGCTAAGGAATTTTAGCTATTTTATTCCCATTTATATAACCTTCAATGTCACATAGTGCCTGAGGAAGCAACAAAAGTAAAGGAGCTGATAGACTCCTTTCTGCAACAAATACCTTTACCCAAACTGAGCAATAGTGAGGCGAGTTCCTTGATGATACCTGTGTCGCAGGCGGAAGTCGAAAAATTATTAACTTCCTGCCCTTCTAACAAAAGCCCAGGTCCTGATGGACTAACCCTACCTTATTATAAATCTTTCCAATCAATTCTAGTCCCTAGATTGAATGAACTCTTCAATGCCCTTCTATCAGAAGCATCTTTACCTAAACAAGCACAGGAAGCTTACATCACTTTGATCCATAAAGAGAATAAAGACCCTGAACTATGAGGAAGCTATAGACCCACTTCTCTAATTAATTTTGATGTTAAGCTCTGGGCAAAACTCCTGGCCAAGAGATTTGAGGTTTTCATCCCATCATTGATTAATGAGGAACAAGCTGGTTTTGTTGGGGGGAGGGCAGAGACAACTGCCGTAGGCTACTCCACGTGGCCCGTTATGCTCAGCATCACAATATCCCTTTGGCCCTTGTAGGGACTGATGCTGAAAAGGCATTTGACAGGGTCAATTGGAACAATGTGAAGAGGGTTTTACTCCAATATAATTTAGCATCATTTTATGTCTCTGCCATCTTTTTCCTATATGCCAGTTCTTATGCGAGACTAAAGATAAATGACATCTTGTCTCCTCCATTTAATATTAGAAATGGCACCCATCAGGGATGCTCCCTCTCCCCCTCACTTTTTATCTTAGCACTGGAACCCCTTCTTTTAAAGGTCAGACAAGACCTAGTTGTCAAGGGCTTAAACCTCGGGGATGATTCATTGTCCACAGCAGCTTTCACGGACAATATTGTATTTCTAGTACCAAACCCAGAAAGGGGACTTTGTTAACTTACTGAGCTCTTGGATGCATTTGAATCGATCCCCAACTTTAAAATCAATTTCCCTAAGGCTACAGTTCTAAACATCTCCATACCCATGTCTCGCTGCAGAGCTCTTAGAGCTATCTCCTTCTTTGCGTGGTCAGAGATCTCATTGGACTATTTGGGAGTTAAGTTAACTAAAAGACAGAAGATTTATAAGCTGCTAATTTTGTACTATTGCTTGGTCAATTCAAGAATCTTCTGAGATCTTATTATATCCTGTTCATCTCATGGTTTGGCAGGAAGAACATTCTGAAATCTTATGTACTTCTGATAGTATTATATTAGATTCGGATACTTCCTATTCATTCACTAGCGAGTTTCTTTAAGATCCTTTGTTCCACCTTTTCGGGCTTTGTGTTGAGGCAGAGGAGACTGAGACTGGCCTACAGCCTAATGATAAAGAGAGGAATGGAGGGGGAGCGGAGTACTTCCTGAGGGCTCCTGCTTGGAGACAGCTCTGAGAAGGTTTCCTGCTGCTCTCTGAGCTCCCCGCAAGTGAGAAATCCCACCGCTGGCTCCATAACACAGGGAGGAACAAATTGAGACCTACCGTGAACCTCCGGGCTGAGGTGGAGGAGCGCGGCCTACCTGGGGAGTGCATCCCCGAGCTAAATTTGGGGGCGCGGCCGGCTGGAAGTCGAGAAGGAGACCCAGCTGCGAAGGACAATGAGAGGGGGACATTTGGCAGACAGAGAACTGGGAAGGAGGCACAGCTGCCAACAGGAGAGTGACTGGTGTGAAACTGGAGGAGAGGACGTTCGAGAGACTCGGGCCGACAATACCGTGGAGGTATATCAGGAAAGAATTCGGTGCAGCTGCTAAGGGGGACTCCGCTTCTCCCTCCTATCTGGGGTTTGCAGGAGAGCTCCCCGGTATGGACTGTGGGCAGTGGGGAGCAGGAGACATCTGGTTGGGCCAGGAGGCTCATGGCACAGAAATTCAGAGTCTCAGTGAGGCTCCATAGAGATCTCCCCCTTCCTCCACTACATCTGACAGCCAGCCAACCAGAGGGGGAGGTAGTCCAATACATGGGCACAAGCTGCAGTGGTTAGAAGAAGCAAGCAAACAAACCTCCAATGCTGAGTGCCTCTGAGTGGAGTTAATCTTAAAGGCACTAAAGAGTCAAAAATGCCCATGAAGCCATCACTGACTCGCTCTCCACTGCAATAGAGAGAGTGACTGTGTCCTTACACAACCTATAATCTCCTTCCATACCACCTCTGCACCACAGGCACAGCTCCTACATTCCCACACCAGTCAGGAAAAAACAGAGAAGAGCCAAAATGCCTTCCTTTAAGGAACGCTATACAACAGAAAACATGTTCAACTAACAACCACTTAGATGCCACCGAGACTTTGAGATTATAGCACAACTTAACGCACAGACCAAAGCAAGATGGGTAAAATTGGGAAAGATAAGAGCAGAGACATGGTTGACACACTGGGGCAGAGCAAGAGTCAATCGGACATGGATAAGTACTTAAAGAAAAAGCATTTCTCCCCGGCTGCGCGAAAGTCAAAATTATACGAAAACCCTCCAGATCAAGAAGCAACAGGCTCTAGTATAGAATGCGCATTAATAAACTCAGACCACGGTGAGGACCAAGAACAGGGCCCAATTTCTCGCTCCTTCCTCAAAAAGGTTCTGTCACAGTCTCTCTCTCCGGTTCTTAAAGACCTCGCTGATATCAAAGCAGATGTTAAGCATATAGGCTGCAGAGTAGAGGACCTTGAAACCTCCCATAGTGAAACCCAACATAGTGAGGAAGTTAAAAAAAAACTTACTAGCCCAACAAGACTATCTATACCCGGCCTTTTCAATGATAGAGGATCAAGAAAACAGGAATAGGGGGAAGAATATCAGATTGAGAAGTCTCCCTGAATCTACAGCAAACAAAGCCCTCAGATCAACAGCCTTACAGATTTTTCAATCCCTGTTGGAAAGAGAGAAGGCGGAAAATATAAGAATTGAACGCATCCACATAGCTCTTCGCCCAAGGCCTACACTATCAGCCACTCCCCGAGATGTCATCTGTGGATTGTTAAATTATGTGGACACGGCAGCTATCCTTCAAAAATCAAGGGAGACACCAGAAATTCTATTTGAACATAACAAAATCCAACTTTTCCCAGATCTGGCACCAAGCACACTGGCCAAGAGGTGTATCCTGAAACCCCTCAGGGACACCATGAGGGTGAAGAAGCTCCCAGTCAAGTGGCTCTACCCCTTTGGCCCTGCCACATTTAAAGAATGCCAGCAGATTACAATGAGATCCCTCGAGGACCTAAAAGATGCTTGGGAAAAGATGGGAATTCCTCCTATCGAGATTCCTTCCTGGCTGCCTGTTCAATCTCAACACCAGATACCTTAACTCCCAAAGGCGGATAGCTTGAGTCTCAAATTGAAGACCAAGACATCCAGAATTACTTAAAATCTTGCCCATCCCGATGTTGGCCCCCATTGTTCCCTCACGCGGGCTTTCATGATCGAGGCGATGAGTTCTGGCTGGGGCTGTTTTCCCATTATCTAAAACTGTTAAGCTCTTGCTCTTTCTTAGCTTTTACTCCCAACTGCCAGGAAAGACAGAGAGATCAGAGGCTCATCGGTGAGAACTCTTGACGAAACCAAGGACACAGAATTTTTAGCTGGTCTTGGGGGTCAAGGAAATACTGAGTTGGAACTTTTGCCCCTGCGAGGATCTCCTACCCCAGCTCAGGGAATGTGCAATATTCCCATTTGGAGTCAGGCTCACTTGGCCTTCCTCTGGCTGGGTTCCCCTTGTACCTCTCGGGGTCCCGCCTATGCGGGGTCCCCTGGAGGGGGGGGGGGGGGAGTTCTGGCCAGGAGGATGCAAATCCACGACAATTGCTGGCCACCTCTGCTTGGGCTGGGAGAATATTATGGGTCTTGGCTCTGATCTGATTTTTTCTCATTGCCAAAGTTGAAATTGCGTTCTGTTTAAAGAATTTACTAATTACAAGGTTAACAACAAACACAAGAAATACACCCATGCACTCACAAGTTAATATTAAAGTTTTTTTTTATCAGAAAATAGAGAAACTCAACATTAAGTAAAATAGAAAAAATACTTTCTTACAACCACACTCTAATTTAAAGGGGTTGTCCAGCGCCGAAACGGGTTTTGTTTTTTTTCAATAGCCCCCCCGTTCGGCGCGAGACAAACCCGATGCAGGGATAAAAAAAAAAAACGGATAGTACTTACCCGAATCTCCGCGGTCCGGCGTCTTCATACTTACCTTGTGAAGATGGCCGCCGGGATCTTCACCCTCGGTGGACCGCAGGGCTTCTGTGCGGTCCATTGCCGATTCCAGCCTCCTGATTGGCTGGAATCGGCACACGTGACGGGGCGGAGCTACGAGGAGCCGCTCTCCGGCACGAGCGGCCCCATTCAGCAAAGGAGAAGACCGGACTGCGCAAGCGCGTCTAATCGGGCGATTAGACGCTGAAGATTAGACGGCACCATGGAGACGGGACGCTAGCAACGGAACAGGTAAGTGAATAACTTCTGTATGGCTCATAATTAATGCACGATGTATATTACAAAGTGCATTAATATGGCCATACAGAAGTGCTTACCCCCACTTTGTTTCGCGGGACAACCCCTTTAAGGTCTGTATAAGACTCTGCTTTATCAACCAAGAAATAAATAACAGACAAGTTCGTCGCAATTTTTCAAATCTCTATTGAAGTTTTATCAGGACCTGGTCAATTAAGCCTTGGTGGTCTACTCGAGGTCTATGGAGTATGTCCACCCCCCCCCCCTCCTCCCATATATGTGGGCAGGGGACTGAGCCTTTAATAGATCCTCACAATAAACGCACAAGGGAAGGCGCAGAGAAGTTCACCCCATCCGGTTGGGCCCCTTTCCTGTCCGAGTTTACTCGTCGATTTTCGAGACGAGTCTTGTACATAGGTTTCTTAATGTCAAAGAGACGATCTGTCAACTAATCTCAACATTAAAGACTGATCATAAGCATTTTGAATATCTGATATACAATCACAATTGCTAATATTAAATACACATTGTTTAATGTTAGAGGAATGAACACACCCCAAAAAAGGAGCCAAATTTTTTCCTTACTAAAAAAATGAAAATCAGATAGTGTTTTTACAGGAGACCCACCTAAGACACAACCATGTACCCAAGCTACCTTCCTATGCTTTTAATCAATGATTCCATAGCACTTATTCCTCAACCTCAAGAGGGGTTTCCTTTGCAATTGGGAAAAACATTTCCTTCATCCCTTCACTTCAAAAAAATAAATAAAAAATAAAAATCGACCCTAGTGGCAGATATATTTTCTTAAAAAGGCACAATAGTTAATAGTAGGGTTTTCTTTGCTAACCTATATGCACCAAACCAAAATCAAAACCCGTGGTTAATTTGCACCCTGGAGAGATTCTCGGAATTCACAGAGGGCTTAATCATTATAGGTGGAGATTTTAATTAGGCAATGGACCCCTCCATAGACACTACATCAACTATCCAATCAATTCCACAAATTCACAAGCTAAAAAGCACCTTATCCGAACTGAACCTCCAAGACTCACGGAGGATTTTACTCCCTGAAGACAAGGAATACACCTTTTTTTCTCACATACACTCAAGCTTTCACAGAATAGATTACTTGCTAATATCTGAGAAACACATTCAATCTGTTAAGGAGGCAGACATCAGTCACATAACAATTTTGGACCACGCATCAATTTCTATACTAGCCCCAATACATAATTTCCCTCTCAGAAAGTGGTCCTGGCACTTAAATTGCACATTAATAAGTACTGAAAAACATTGCTCTACACTTTCTAGAAAATTAGAAGAATTTTTTAAAATGAACAGCACCCCAGACATTTCTACCCTGATCCTCTGGGAATCACGCAAAGCATTTATCAGAGGAGAACTAATAGCCCTGGGGTCGGAGGTTAAGAAACAAAAAGAAAAAGAAATAGACTCTCTGCTAGCACAGATCTCAAGCTTAGAGAAAATGCACACAAACTCTTTAAATAAAGACACCCTCCAAGAATTGAAGAATCTTAGAGAAAAACTTAAGAATAGCCTCAATATAAAAGCTGCAAAGAATCCCCTCTCCTCTAAATATGAGATATATATGCATGGAGATAAGGGATATAAAACCCATGTCAAAATTAATTAAAAAACAAAAAGATAAAGCTTTTATCGTCAAAATAAAAACAACATCAGGTAGCATAGCAAAATCTACAAATGAAATAGCCACTGAATTTGAGAAATTCTATAAAAGCCTCTACAACCTCTCTACAGACACTCTGATGGCAGAACACAATCGTATCGCTAATACAATGCTAGCTTTCTTAGAAACTCTCAATCTACATACATATCTAATGAGGACAAATCTACCCTACTCAACCTTTTCACTATTTCTGAGGTGGAGGAGGTGCTTAAATCTAGCCCCAATGGAAAGAGCCCAGGACCAGATGGTCTCCCAATCATCTACTACACAACATTCTTCAAACTACTTCTTCCAATCTTCACAGACTTATGCAACTCACTTCTATCAGGAGAAAGTCTCCCCAAACAATCCATGGAGGCCTTTATAACTTTTATACCGAAAGATGGTAAAGATCCAGAACACTGTAGCAACTACCGCCCTATATCATTACTAAACGTAGATCATAAAATTTGGGCAAAACTTCTAGCCCAACGTATATCCCCTTTACTCACTAAGCTTATCCACCCAGATCAGGTGGGTTTTATCTCACATAGAGAAGGAAATTTTAGTACATCTTGCATTATAAATGCAATTCATTATGCTAGAAATAACAAAATAGCATTAGTACTTTTGGGAACAGATGCCGAAAAGGCGTTTGATAGAGTGAGCTGGGACTTCATGGTAAACTTGTTAATAAAATTAGCCCGTACACTTCACACAAAAAAAACTACAGATGTAGTTTTGTGACAGACTGAGAGACCCGCTTTGGTTCGAAATATATATATCTTTACCCGAGCGACCACGGAAGCTCATGAAACAACTGTATAAGGGTTTGTTACTGAGTACCTCACCTGGAAAACCGCAGTTTCTCAGAGTCTGGAAAAAGGAACTAGGTGTCACTTTAAATAAAAAAGACACCAGGAGAATCCTTCACGATTCCCACAGTTTCTCTCAGTGTGTCCGAATACAGGAGAACTCGTACAAAATTCTAACTCGCTGGTACAAGACCCCGGTTACACTATTTAAAACTAATCTCTCACAGACAGATGTATGCTAGAGATGCAACTCGCACAAGAGAAACCTATTGAACATTTGGTGGCATTGCCCAATAACTAAACCTTTTTGGCAACAGATTATGATACAGATAAACAAAATATGCGGCACATCACTTGCTCTCACTCCTGAAGAGGTGCTACTATGGATGCCCTCTGGACAGTTAATTCCTTCAAAAAGACACTCATCCACCATTCTGATTGCCGCAGCAAAACTACTTATACCACTTTTCTGGAAAAATAAAACAACTCCTACACTATCCCATTGGAGGGATAAGGTGTCTCAAATACACTGTTTTGAAAAGATTGCTGCTTGGGAATCTGGCTCTAGATCCAAATTTCTATCACCCTGGTCACCATGGGTATTATACTTAGGGAAACAACCCTCATAACATACTTGGCACACTCGCACGAAACTGATACCTCAAGTTTTTTTACGCAGGTAAATGCTCACCATGACAGCCTCTCGTTGACAAGTCTTCCCTTTTTGTTTCCCTCCGTTTTGTTCTATGTTCACAATTAATATTCACAGGGATGTTTAGGAGCCACAATATGATGCCATAGCCACCCCAGCGCTTGACAGCTAGAAGTTTTTATATAAGTATAAAGTGGGCAGTGGAGTAGTTAGACACTCCTACCACTTGATTCTTAAACTAGACTCTAACATATTTGGTAAAATACCACTACCCCAGAGACTGATTCTCATAAGCAAGAGGGAGAAATAGACTAAGTCTGCTTAAGATGCACACAAAGGATCATACTACTTTGTATAGCATTAAAGGCTAGCAGAATAAGATATCTAAATTCACAGCTTTGCCTTTAGTATGTTAGCTAAATAAAAACTCATAACTACATATCTTTCCAATTGCTATACTTGTTCTGTCTATTGAACCTGCGAGTCCAAATGTGTTCCAATCTGATTGTGATCTGTAAGAATGTGCCAACTCACTCGATTGTTTTCTTTACATCCTTTGAATAAAAAAAAAAAAATCCAAAAAAGAGAGAAACAGAGGGTGGCATTGATCTCCTCAATGTCTCCGATTTCTACCGGGCTTCCCAGCTGGGTTATTGGATGGACCTAGTTTCAGCTATAAAAGATTACTCCCTTTGCTGGCTGCGGACTATAATAGCGACACTTTTATGGAAGACGTATCGTTTGCTGTGGGGAACAGATACAGATCTAAGGGATTTAGCCTCTTGCTAAGAGACCCTTGTGAGGTGTGGGACAGCTTGAGGGGAGACTTAGCACTGTGCAATTTATACAGATTGTTGTGTTTGTCCTCGGACCCATGCACTGCCTCGATATGGAAGAAATTTAGAGACTTTAATCTAAGGGATCTACAGAACTTAGCTCATTTATCCCCGACAGAAGTATTATACTCCCTCTTCCTATCTCAAAACCTCTCCTTTTTGCATCGAGCACTAGAGGCTGGAGTGCTCTGAGATTTCCCTAAAGCATTCAAATCTACCAGAACTCGGACACTCTTTGAAAGATTGTTGAGGGAATTCAATCCTAATTCTAGGAAAATTTCCTCTCTATGCAAACAATTTATCATTCCTCAGGTATCAACTAAGCCTGCCTTTATTACTTCATGGGAGAAGGAATTGGGTATTTGTCTGTCTCAGAGGGACACTAAATTATTTTAGGTACGTCCTTCGGTCTCTCCCTGTGCATCTTAGCACAGGAATCCCACTACAAACTCTTGGTAAGGTGGTATAAGACACCGCAATGGCTTTGTGCCTGTAAATTAACGCCACATGGAAGACGTTAGAGATACGATGGAGAGGAGGGTTCTTACCTCCACATATGGTGGAGGTGCCTGATCTTGACACCTTTTTGGGGGGAGTAGAGAAGGTGCTGAGGAGGATATCACCAAATTTTTCGCTCTCTCCCAAGATGGTGTTCCTTTGGAGGCCATCCTCGGCTTTCATCCTCTTAAGAATAAGCTGATGATGCATCTTATTGATGCAGCTAAAGCCTTGATCCCTTTACACTGGCAATGGGATATACCGTCATCTTTGGCACAATTGAAGGAGAAGGCTGACATGATTTTTAACCTTGAAGAATTATCAAGATGGAATAGGAATTTTTATGATAAATTTCTACAGATTTGGAGTTCTTGGCTAAATTTGAGGCATCTAGACGTTTTTGTGCATTGAGACGATGCACTCCCCCCCTCTTTGTCCTTTATCCACTTGTACTCTATCCTCTATTCCCTTTACTTCTCTCTCAATACTTCCCCACTTCCACCCTCCTCATTATTACGTGATATGTTATTTTAGTATTGTTTCTCAAAAACCATACTGATTGTTTGCTGGCATGTCTGTTAGTTTGTTAGCCAAATATACTATTTAGGTTTTTCTTTAGCGGACATGACTCCTTTTTCTATTTGAATGAAACATTGTTTCTTTACAATTTATACTGCTCTGATTGACGATTGTATGTATATTGTAATGTAAAAACTTTAATAAAAATTGATTTAAAAAGAAAAAAAAGAAGATAGAAGAAGATAAAAATACTACCTCAACAGCACCAAGAAAAGATATGAACATAAAAAAGCTATCTTGGCGTTGTATTTATGTATTTATGAATAGCGTTTAGGTGCTGCATAAATTAAATAATAATTTATAGCATTGGTTGTTAAGAAAGTGACAATACCAAAATGTGTAGATTTTCTTTTTTTGTTCTTTTTTTTTTTTTTTAGTTCAATAAGTTTTTATTTAGTCTATCAGTGAAATACAGTGAATGCAATTTAGTGAAACTAGGTATCAAATAAACATTGTTGACATACAAAGTATTTGTCGTCATTTTTCAGATTACATTTTCGCTTCTCTTGAGTTAGCTTGTTTTAACTGTAGAAACACTTTTACGTGACTCTTGTAACGTTTATCAATAGCATACTAATTACTTACTAATTACTTAAACATAGACCAGTATGCTGATATGAAAAAGAACAAAAAGGAAAAAACCCAAAGTGGACTATGTTTTAGAACAGATCTCGAGTCAATTGCTATTGGCAAGTTTCTCAAACTTTTTGTTAACACTTATTATTATAACTAAACCTCAGAGGTTTGTTTGTGCCTCAGATGCATACGGGAAGCCGGGGGTTCTCACCCACTCCTGTAGCATGGGTCTTGTTGATACTATTCTTACTTTGCATCTTCGGTTTTGCTATTAAGGAGAGGGGAAAGAAAAAAAGAAGGGGGGGGGGAGCATAAGGGGTATAAGAATGGGAGGAAGGGGGGAGATATCCAGGGGGAGAGGGATAGAGGAGCCACTAGGGGCTCTGGGAAATGAGATTAGAGGGGGGTTCTGGTCAGCTCGGCAGGAACCACCCACTGTTGGACACTGTCTGGGGCAGTGTCCCATGGTAGTTATATTCAGGTCGGCACCACTCTGCTATTTAACCATTGATTGAATTTGTCAGAGGAACGAAAGCTTATCCATATCGCCCATGTAGCGTAATAAGTAGAAGATTTAGCATCATCCCTGGCTTTTTATTTTTTTTTAATATTCAAAGAACTATTTAGGTGAAAAATTTTTTAAATCTTTTTTTCTGTAAAAACAGTCATCATGGTAAGCAATGACTTCTATGTGACACTTGGGGAGTTAAATCAGTAAAAAGAAGTAGATAGATGAGCAAGCACTCATCCTTTCGCTCTTTTCTAGAAATAAAAACCTCATTTGTGACAAAGAGCAAACATGCTCTCCAATTGATAAGCTGTGTGTGGGGGGTTAAGATGAACAAATAAATGCGTGTTACCTCTCCCCTGGAGAAGGGATGCAGATGGGAGAAGCACAGAAGAAGCTGCTTGTTTCCGCTTGCTTTCTTCCGCCCAAGCTGTAAATTCACCATTCCTGACCCCACATCAAACGGCTGTTGCTTTGGTTTTATCAGTGCTTCGGAGATGCTCCTTGGATTTAAAGTGTCATTAAAGGCATGTTGGTAACATTATAGAACCGGAGCTACAGCCATTTGAATTAGAAGAGGCTCAGTTAATTCAATATTGTAATGTCCTTTTCCTGTAGAATGAGCTCTGTTCAGGGTAAACTGTAGGGCGGGTAAAGAAGTTATCTGGTATTTTGAAAGAAAAACCAGGACAAATCTTATAAAATAAGAAAAAAAGCAATATTTAAATCTAAAATACCTTGAAAATCCTGCACAGATGCTGAGTGTTTCCGGCAGTTGATTTATAAAATCCACAACATTGGTGATGTTATATGAATGATCATCTTACATAAGTATCACATACCTTTACATTCTATAGCAGGGGGATTTTGTTTGGTGCAGTTTCCTTCTATGTCACGTCTTAAGCAGTCCGATAGCCTGGACTCATTACCAACACAATGGATTTGCTCTCTCCATATTGGTCCAGGTCTTCTTGTGTAGTTCAGTAATGATGGCACTGCATCTCCACATCTGAGCTCTCTACAGACGACATTGGCTGTTTCTGGCTCTGCATCAATTTCACAAACAGATCCCCAAGTATCACCATTTCTTGCTTCTAAATAGCCGGAACATGGATGAGGCCCGTTAACTAATCGGTATTCTCTGTGACCTAAAGAATGATAAACCAAAACTCACTGAAATATTTAAGATTAAGCAATATCTAAATAATGGTGTTCTATATATATATATATATATATATATATATATATATATATATATATATATATATATATATATATATATATATATATATATATAAATAACCTATACAAACAAAATGAAACATCTTAATTAGAGATGAGAGAGCGTACTCGTCCGAGCTTGATGCTCGTTCGAGCATTAGGGTGCTCGAGGTGCTCGTTACTCGAGACGAACACCACGCGGTACTCGAGTCAATTCCATTTCCTTCCACGCATGTTTAGCGCAATTTTCTAGGCAATAGACATGCAGAGAAGGCATTATCACTTCCTCCTGTGACGTTCCAGCCCTATCCCACCCCCCAGCAGTGAGTGGCTGGTGAGATCAAGTGACCGCTGAGTACTTAAAATGATCCCGCCCGCGGCTCGTCTCAGACACACGCTGGGAGAGTATAGGGAAAGTGCTGCTGAGATATGGAAAGTGTTAGTGTAGGATCCTGTCTTCAAGAGCCCCAACGGTCCTTCTTAGGGCCACATCTGACCGTGTGCATTACTGTTTTGGCTGGCTGGGAGCAGTTTCGCATAATTTTTTTTTTCATCTCGGGCTGTGCAGGCAATTTTAGCTATAGCGTTCTCAGTCTGCAGTCTATTATACAGAGTATAGGGAAAGTGCTGCGGAGATAGGGAAAGTGGTAGTGTAGGATCCTGTCTTCAAGAACCCCAACAGTCCTTCTTAGGGCTACATCTGACCATGTGCATTTTACTGGGTAGCTGCTGGAAGTTGTAGTGCTTCCTTTATACTATTACGCAGCTAGGCCTGTTTGCAGCCTTCCGTAATATTTTTTTCTGGCTCGAGTGTGCATTAAAATACCATTCTCAGCGTGAAAGAGTACGCAAATAATTCCATACTTATTTATACCGGTCTCTGTCTGCAGTGAATTAGACGCACAGCGTAGGGCCACCACAGCCACTTCTACAGGAAAGGTGATATACACTATACAGCCTCTGTCCTCTGTCCAAAAAAAACAAAAGCTCCTTCGTTGAGCTACATCTGACCATGTGCAGTTTACTGGTTGACTGCTGGGAGTTGTAGTGCTTCCATTATACTACTGCGCAGCTAGGCCTGTTTGCAGTCTTCTGTAATTTTTTTTTCTGGCTGGAGTTTGCGTTACAATACCGCAGCTCTCAGCGTGAAAGTGTACGCAAATAATTCCATGCTTATTTATACCGTTCTCTGTCTGCAGTGAATTAGACCGCGGTCTCACCGCTAAACAGTACTGTAATATTACCGGGGCCACTGCAAAGTATTTCAGCTCAGCCGCTGTGCAGAGCATCTCACAATACCATTTCCGTTGGTGGGGTTGAGATCGCCGCAGTTACCAGCACTATCCACTGGCTTTACAGTCCTCTCCCACTCCAAACAGCCTCTATAATCTACAAGTCTCTGCAAGCAGTAAATTACCTCTAGGTATCAGCGCAAGACAGCGGGTTACTTTTTTCCTAGTCACAGAGCCTCTGCTATCTACAAGTCTCTGTGTGCGGTGAATTAAGCCCCAGTTGTCAGTGCTGTACAGTGGGGTAATTTATTTGGCCCCTGCTCTATTCGTAATCCGCCATGATAAGGAGTAGGGGTAAGGGTCGAGGACGTGGACGTCCAAGTGAGGGTGTGGGCACAGGCCGAGTTTCTGGTCCAGGTGAATCACAGCCGGCTGCTGCGGGATTAGAAGAGAGGCAAGTTTCTGGGGTCCCCAGCTTCATATCACAATTTATGGGACCGCGTGGTAGACCTTTATTACAAACAGAGCAGTGTGAGCAGGTCCTGTCGTGGATAACAGAAAATGCATCCAGCAATGTATCACTCAGTCCTCTATGCAGTCCACTTCTCCCGGCATAGGGACTGCAACTCTGAATCCTCTGGCTGCTGCTCCTCCTTCCTCCCAGCCTCCTCACTCCATGAAAATGACATATTACATTGAGCAGGTAGACTCCCAGAAACTGTTCTCAGGTCCCTGCCATGAGCGGGAACAAAATGCCCAACCTTTGGAAAGCTCCTGGGGTCCGGGTGATGAGGCTGGGGACTTCCGGCAACTGTCTCAAGAGCTTTCAGTGGGTGAGAAGGACGATGATGATGAGACACAGTTGTCTATCAGTGAGGTAGTAGTAAAGGCAGTAAGTCCAAGGGAGGAGCGCACGGAGGATTTGGAGGAAGAGCAGCTGGACGATGAGGTGACTGACCCCACCTGGTTTGCTAAGCCTACTGAGGACAGGGTTTCAGAGGGGGAGGCAAGTGCAGCAGCAGGACAGCTTGGAAGAGGCAGTGAAGTGGCCAGGGGTAGAGGCAGGGCCACAGCCAAGAATCCCTCAAATGTTTCCCAAAGCACCCCCTCGCACCAAGCCTCCGTGCAGAGGGCTAGGTGTTCAAAGGTGTGGATGTTTTTCAGTGAGAGCGCGGACGACCGACGAACAGTGGTGTGCAATCTGTGTTGCACCAAAATCAGCCGGGGAGCCACCACTACCTGCCTCACCACCACCAGCGTGCGCAGGCATATGATGGCCAAGCACCCCACAAGGTGGAACAAAGGCCATTCACCGCCTCCGGGTCACACCACTGCCTCTTCCCCTGTGCCCCAACCTGCCACTGAGATCCAACCCCCCTCTCAGGACACAGGCACAAGCGCCTCCCGGCCTGCGCCCACACCCTCACCTCCACTGTCCTTCACCCCATCCAGCAATGTCTCTCAGCGCAGCGTTCAGCTGTAACTAGCACAAGTGTTGGAGCGAAAGCGCAAATACGCCGCTATGCACCCGCAAGCTTTAAAGGTGCACATTGCCAAATTAATCAGCTTGGAGAAGCTGCCGTACAGGCTTGTGGAAACAAAGGCTTTCAAAAACATAATGGTGGCGGTGGTCCCGTGCTACTCGGTCCCCTGTCGCTACTATTTTTCCCGGTGTGCCGTCCCAGCCCTACACCAGCACGTCTCCCGCAATATAAATCATGCCCTCACCAACGCGGTTACTGGGAAGGTCCACTTAACCTCGGACACGTGGACAAGTACTGGTGGGCAGGGCCACTTTATCTCCCTGACGGCACATTGGGTGAATTTGGTGGAGGCTGGGACCGATTCAGAGCCTGGGACCGCTCACGTCCTACCCACGCCCAGAATAGCGGGTCCTTCCTCGGTGCTGGTATCTGCGGCGGTTTATGCCACCTGCTCTAAACCCTCACCCTCCTCCTCCTCCTACGCAAACTCTACCTCTCAATTAAGAAGTGGGAGGAGCATATCGCCAGCAGTCAGTGTGGCGCGGCAGCACAGCGGTGGGCAAGCGTCAATAGGCCGTGCTGAAACTACTCAGCTTAGGTGACAAGAGGCACATGGCCCCCGAGCTCCTGCAGGGTCTGACAGAGCAAACCAACCTCTGGCTTTCGCCGCTGAGCCTCCAACCGGGCATGGTCGTGTGTGACAACGGCCGTAACCTGGTGGCGGCTCTGCAGCTCGGCAGCCTCACACACATGCCATGCCTGGCCCACGTCTTCAATCCGGTGGTTCAGCCGTTTCTTAAAAACTACCCTCACTCGTCAGACCTGCTCGGCAAGGTGCACCGTGTCTGCGCACATTTCCGCAAGTCCACCATGGACGCTGCCACCCTGAGGACCCTGGTTTAATCTGCCAGAGCACCGACTGCTGTGCGACGTACCCACACGCTGGAATTCTACGCTCCACATGTTGGCCAGGCTCTATGAGCAGCATAGAGCAATAGTGGAATACCAACTCCAACATGGGCGGCGTAGTGGTGGTCAGCCTCCTCTATTCATTACCAAGAAGTGGGCATGGATGGCAGATATCTGCCAGGTCTTTGGAAACTTTAAGGAGTCTACCCAGATGGTGAGCGGTGATGCAGCAATCATTAACGTTACCATCACGCTGCTATGCCTGCTGAGAAGTTCGCTGCAAAGCATAAAGGCCAACGCTTTGCAGTGGGAACAGGAGATGGGGGATGACAGTATGTCGCTTGATAGCCAGACCACCCTCATGTCTATATCTCAGCGCGTTTTGGAGGAGGGGGAGGAGCAGGAGGAGCAGGAGGAGTGGGAAGAGGCAGCTGGGCACACTATGCTCCTTGCATCTCATCTGTATAGCGTGTATGGGCTGTGGAGAAGGAGGAGGATCCTGAAAGTCATCTTCCTAGTGAGGACAGCCATGTCTTGCATACTGGTACCCTGGCACACATGGCTGACTTCATGTTAGGCTGCCTTTCTCGTGACCCTCGCGTTAGACGCATTCTGGCCACTACGGATTACTGGGTTTACACCCTTTTCCACCCGAAGAGGAAAGGGGTTTAAGAGTGATGCAATAACCCTGGGCCCTGGTGGACCAACTGATGGTAAACTTCCCGTTTGACAGCACTAGTAGAAGACGCAGTTCCGAGGGCCAGGTAACAGGGGAGGCGCGGAGATCAGGCAGCATGTTCAGCGCAGGCAGGGGAACACTCTCCAAGGCCTTTGCCAGCTTTAAGGCTCCCCAGCAAGACTGCATCCCCTCTCCCTAGTCAAGGCTGAGTCGGAGGGAGCACTGTAAAAAGATGGTGAGGGAGTACGTAGCCGATCGTACCACTGTCCTCCGTGATGCCTCTGCTCCATACAACTATTGGTCCTCCTCCTGCTACTCCTCCTCCAGAAACAACATGTCATCACACTGAACAGCCAACTTTTCTGCGGCCCAAAAGGCTCATCTAACAATGTTTTTACAATTTTTAAAAGTTTCAAAAGTATTGATAATTTAACATGAACCAATTTTTTAAACAGAGCTGCCTACAGGCTCTGTTACAAATTAAGCAACAGCGAGCTGTATCTTTCAAAAAATATTTGTGGGGTTCACCTGCCCTCTTGGTTGATACATTTTTCAGAGGTACACTGGTACTCTTGGTACACAAATTTTTCCGGCCTTCGCCTACACTCATGGTACCCTAATGTTTCAGAGGTTGGCCTATACTATTACTACAGAAATTTTACTGGGGCCTGCCTGCATATACTTCTCCTACTAGATTGTTACTGGTGTCTGCCTATACTTCGGCCACATAAATGTTACAGGGTCTGCCTATACTTCTGCCACATTAATGTAACAGGGGTCTTCCTATACTGCTACTACATAAATGTTACAAGGGTTTGCCTATACTGCTGCCACTTAAATGTTACAGGGGTCTGCCTATACTTCTACAACAGAAATGTTACAGGGGTCTGCCTATATTTCTACAACAGAAATGGTACTGGGGTCTGCCAGTACTGCTGCCACGTAAATGTTACAGGGGTCTGCCTATACTTCTGCCACGAAAATGTTACAGGGGTCTGCTATACTGCTGCTCTATAAATGTTACAGGGGTCTGCCTATACCTCTGCCACTTAAATGTTAAAGGGGTCGGCTTATACTGCTGCCATGTAAATGTTAAAGGGGTCTGCCTATACTTCTGCCACGTAAATGTTACAGGGGTCTGCCTATACTTCTGCTACTTAAATGTTACTGGGGTCTGCCTATGCTTTTACAACAGAAATGATACTGGGGTCTACCTATTATGCTGCTACAGAAATGTTACAGGGGTCTGCCTATACTGCTGTGGCTTAAATGTTACAGGGGTCTGCCTATACTTCTACTACAGAAATGGTACTGGGGTCTGCCTATACTGCTGCCACGTAAATGTTACAGGGGTCTGCCTATAATTCTGCCACTTAAATGTTACAGGGGTCTTCCTATACTGCTGCTACAGAAATGCTACAGGGGTCTGCCTATACTTCTGCTACAAGAATGTAACTGGGGTCTGCCTATACTGCTGCCACGTAAATTTTACAGGGGTCTGCCTATACTACTGCTCCATAAATGTTACAGGGGTCTGCCTATACTTCTACTACAGAAATGGTACTTGGGTCTGCCTATACTGCTGCCACATAAATGTTACAGGGGTCTGCCTATACTTCTGCCACATAAATGTTACAGGGGTCTGCCTATACTGCTGCTCCATGAATGTTACAGGGGTCTGCTTATACGTCCGCCACGTAAATGTTACAGAGGTCTGCCTATACTTCTGCCACATAAATGTTACAGGGGTCTTCCTATATTGCTACTACATAAATGTTACAGGGGTCTGCCTATACTTCTGCCACGTAAATGTTATAGGGGTCTGCCTATACTGCTGCTCCATAAATGTTACAGGGGTCTGCCCATACTTCTGCCACGTAAATGTTACAGGGGCCGGCCTATACTGCTGCTCCATAAATGTTGCAGGGGTCTGCCTATACTGCTGCTACAGAAGTGATACTGGGGTCTGCCTATACTGCTGCTACATTAATGTTACTGGGGTCTGCCTATATTGCTGCCACTAAATGTTACATGGGTCTGCCTATACTGCTGCTACATAAATGTTACAGGGGTCTGCCTATACTTCTACAACAGAAATTGTACTGGGGTCTGCTTATACTCCTGCTACCAAAATGTCACAAGGGTCTGCCTATACTCCTGCTACCAACATGTTACAGGGGTCTGCCTATACCTCTACTACAGAAATGGTACTGGGGTCTGCCTATACTATTGCAACCAAAATGTTACTGGGGTCTGCTTATACCTTTTCTACTGGAATGTTACTCGGGTCTGTTTATACTGTGGGTGCACACAGACTTCTCATCGTGGTGTTTTACCCATCTGGCCCAAAAAAACTCACTGACTGGGGCATCAATATTTTCTCTCGTGTTACCACAGTTATCGGAGAAACTCGTTAAGAGGAGCGTTACTGCTTTAATGAGACGTTCACAGCTGAACTAGCATCGAAGTCCACTTCTTGCCTGTGATTGCTGAAGGTTTGTGCAGAGGCCTATGTCCTCGGCGCAGTGAAAGTCTGCCATGTTTGGGCACTCTGAATTCTTCATGGTTCATGTCTTGGGCCGCCTTGCACCCACCTATGCTGTGGGTGCACACAGACTTCCCATTGCGGTGTTTTACCTGTCTGGCACAAAGTCACTGACTGACTTGGGTAGGGTGCAGAGTGCAGATGGCTTTCCCCTTGCGGTGTCGATTGAGCTATCCGACACCAACACAGAATGAATAGTGTGAGGGGACCCGGATTGCCCATTGCTATGTAACTCGCGGCACCTTGTGTACCACAGTGTGTTTGCTGGGACCGAGCTGGACCAAGGGCCCGCTCACATACTTCCCACACAGGCTACAGCGGGTCCTAGTCATGGTTTCTTGGCCTTGTAAGGCCACCTCCTCCTCTTGCTTGGGGTCAGGGGATCAGCACTGGGCATCATGTATTTGCTCTCGTGTTACTACAGTTATCTGATACACTGGTTTGGGCCAAAGAAAGGGAGAGTTACTGCATTAATGAGACGTTCACAGCTGTACTAGCATCGAAGTCCGTTTCATGCCGGCAATTGCTGAGGGTGTGGGGTGAGGCCTATGTCCCGGGGGAACTGCAACTGCGCCAGGTTGGGCCTGTGGAACTTTTTCCTGGCTAATCCAGTCATTGGAGCGGTGAAAGAAAACGTAACTGATTTACTGAGACCTTCGCAGCTGAACTAGCATCGAAATCTGCTTCATGCCTGCGATTGCTGAGGGTTTGTGCAGAGTCCTATGTCCTTGGCGCAGTGAAAGTCTGCCATGTTTTGGCACTCTGATTTCTTCATGGTTCATGTCTTGGGTCACCTAGGACCCACCCATGTTGTGGGTGCACACAGACTACCCATTGCGGTGATTTACCTGTGTAGCATAAAGACACTGACTGACTTGGGTAGGGGGCAGAGTGAAGATGGCTTTCCACTTGCGGTGTCGATTGAGCTATCCGACACCAACACAGAATGAATCGTGTGTGGGCACATGGATTCCCCATTGCTATGTAACTTGCAGCACCTTGGGTCACACAAGATGGAGGCTGGGAACGAGCTTGACCCTGGGCCCGCTCACGCGAAGATCGAACGTCAATTTCTCATCAATTCTCAATAGCATTGTGGGCTATCATCCACCCCTTTCGAAGAGGGTCGCTGCCTGGCCCAGCCAACCCTCTGCAGTGTGTGCCTCCAGTTCCTCCTCATCGCAGACGCACTTGGAAATAGACATGAGGGTGGTGTAGCTATGAATCGAGTGTGTGGCATGAGGGCAGCTGAAGGCTGGGCAGGGAAACTTTTGTGTGCACTGTGGACGCAGGGTCGTGCGGGGAGTCGGGCAGCATGTGACCCAGGAGAAGAGGCAGCGGTGTGACCCCCAGGCAGTGATTGTGCTTGGTTGCAGGTAGTGTGGTGCTTTGCTAAGGTGTGCCTTACTAATGAGGGTTTGTCCAAAGTAAAAATTGTTGGGGGGGGGGGCAGACTCTTGACCCTATTGTGGCTTAATAGTGGGACCTGGGAGCCTGAGATGCAGCCCTGCATGCTGCCCCTGCCCTATCCATTTCTGTGGTGTTTCCATGGATTTCGGATGTTTTCTGTTTTTTCACAAGTAAAGACCTATCCGGAGCATCGATCATATACAAAAATGCTTGAGTCACCCATTGACTTCAATGGGGTTCGTTACTCGAAACGAGCTCTCAAGCATTGCGAAAAGTTCGACTCGAGCAACGAGCACCCGAGCATTTTGGTGCTCGCTCATCTCTAGTATATACGGTATGCTTTATATACTTCTCACCTCCTATATATACAGTGTGAGTATAATTAAAGTATCCCTATTCAAAGATGTCTAGAAAGAGATACACCGGGTGTAACTGAACCAGACTCAATAATAATACTCTCCTGGATATATGTAAGCCATCTATGGGAGGAAAAAAAATCTTAACAATAAACAGAAGAAGTTGGTGCCGATGTTCTTGAGAGGTCTATGGGGAATCTGCAAGGAGCAA
Organism: Eleutherodactylus coqui; assembly: GCF_035609145.1. Taxonomy (NCBI): domain Eukaryota; kingdom Metazoa; phylum Chordata; class Amphibia; order Anura; family Eleutherodactylidae; genus Eleutherodactylus; species Eleutherodactylus coqui. Next base: position 237,278,280 of record NC_089842.1, read on the forward strand.
GCAGTGCAGGTGATGATTTTACAGAAAGTTTGACATGATACAGTTAACAATGCTGAAAATCCTGTTTCTGGTGGTGAGATTTGTAACAGTTTTTTTCACATGAATCTCTTCCTCATGTCCTGGCATTGGTACAACCAGCAGAATTTCATAAAACATGGCAGTCATCCACAGTCATACCCAGAATAAATGTAGGCAAATTGGAATTAATGAGACGGTTTAATCCTGTTGGGTACAGGCTTCAACAAGTAGGGCGCCCACCATGAGCACCTATACACTCATTAAGTGTTCAGATATATTGTTGGGGTCTCTCCATGCCTGCATGACTTGTACAGTCAGTTGTTATACAGTATGTGGCGGGGGGCTGTATGACATGATGCGTCTCAAATAGAGATGAGCGAACGTACTCGTCCGAGCTTGATGCTCGGGCGAATATTAGGGTGTTCGGGATGTTCGTTATTCGTAACGAACACCACACGATGTTCGGATGTTCGGGTTACTTTAACTTTCTTCCCTGAGAAATCTTTTCTATATGCGCTCAATGGGGCCGGCGGCAGCAGCGCCAACCCCATTGAGAACATATAGAAGACAAATCCTTCTTCTCTGCCACAGCTGTAACAGCTGTGACAGAGAAGAACGATGTTTGCCCATTGAATTCAATGAATTCATGAATGGGTGAGTGAGGGCTGGCCTCTGATTGGTCAGGCTGTGACCATTCAGAGGCATCTTATTCAGCAGGCGGGGATTTTAAATCCCCGGCTGCTGAATACTACTCACAGCTGTTCAGAGCAGTTCAGGAGAACTGCAGCCTGCCGCGCTGAACTCCGTCTGCCGGCACCACGTGAGTATATATATATTTTTTATTTTTACACATTTCTGGATGAATTGCAGGAAAGGGCTTATATATTTAACCCCTTTCCGACAATTCATCCCGCGATCGCCGGCAGCTCATTGCATTCAGTGGAGTCGGCTGTATTGACGGCTCCATTGAATTCAATGGGCTAACATCGTTCTTCTCTGCCACAGCTGTTACAGCTGTGGCAGAGGAGAACTTGCTGTGTCGTTCCCATCATTTTCTTGAATTGCCAAGATTTTCACACATGAAAACCTTAGCGAGCATCGGCGAAATACAAAAATGTTCCGGTCGCCCATTGACTTCAATGGGGTTCGTTATTCGAAACGAACACCCGAACATCGCGGGAAGTTCGTTTCGAATAACGCGAACCCGAACATTTTGGTGTTCGCTCATCTTTAGTCTCAAACAAGCTCTATTGGGGATAAATCTTGGGACCGTGCAAGCTAATCCAAGGTCGTTACATCGTACAAGACGTGTCTTGTGATTTCTGCATTAAGCGGATGGTCATTATCCTGTTGGAAGATGCTATCTTGAAAGGATTGACAACAGGGTGCATCACTCTGTCTACATACTAGTGGGCAGTCATTGTGTCAGAACAACCACCAACTAGTCCTGCTGTTTTAACCCCTTCACAACCCCTTTTTTTTTCCATTTTCATCCCCCCCCCCTTTAAAAAAAATCGTAACTCCTTTATTTATCCATTGACGTCACTGTATAAGGGCTTGTTTTTTGCGGGATGAGTTGAATTTTTCAATGGTGCTATTTAATGTACCATATAATGTACTAAAAAACTTCTAGTGGAGTAAAATGAAAAAAAAAAAACGACCTTCCGCCATCTTTCAGTGCGTCTTGTTTCTACGGCGCACAAACTGCAACAAAAACGACATGACAACTTTATTGTATGGGTCAGTATGATTGCTATGATATCAAACTTGCATCGTTTTTTTTTACTATACTACTCTTTTTTTTCAAAGACATTTAATTTTTTTTCAATTTTTTTTCTATGGTCATCTTGTGCGCAATAACATTTTTATTTTTCCGTTGATGTAGTTCAGCGATGGCTCGTTTTTTGTGGGATGTCCTGTAGTTTCCGTTAGTACTAATTTGGAATACATACGACTTTCTGATTGACTGAAAAAGTGCATTTCTGATGTTCTTTATTTATTTTTTCGGACGACGTTCACCAAGTGGGGTAAATAATGTGCTACTTTGATAGATCGGACTTTTACGGATGCGGCGATACCAAATATGTATTTTTATTTTATTATTTAGACTTTTTAATGAGAGATATGGCAAAAAGGGGGTGATTTAAACTTTTATTACTTTTTTTTTTACAATTAAAAAAAAACTTTATTGCTCTTTTTTTTTAACTTTACTTTTAAGTCCCCCTGGGGACTACAATATGTGATACTTTGATTGCTCCTGCAGTATGACGTAATACTTACGTCATACTGCATTTTGACAGGCAGCCTATCAAGCCACCCCACGTGGATGGCTTGATAGGCAGTCTGCTAAGGCAGCCCTGGGACCTTTCAGAAAGCCCCCGGCATCCATGACGCCTGCATGGCTCCCCCAATCTCAACGTGGGGGTGCTGTACGGGACCCCCGAACAGCATTTAGGGTCTTTAAATGCTGGTCAGAATTGACAGCAGCAGTTAAAGGATTAATAGCTGCAATTGTCCGACCGCGGCTATTAACAGCTGACGCCTGCGCAGTATGCAGAGAGGTTGCCCCGCGACTGGAGCGTGAAGGGGTTAAATGTGTTGTCTGAGGTATAGAATTTCTGTACAAGCAGCTCCCCATACTCTAACATAAGGACAGAACTACAAGTTCCTGCTTTCTCTCACACAACTGCTGACATCCTGTAGGGAAGACTTCATAACTTCACATAATACAAAGCACCTCTCTCTCATGTCAAATGACAATGACATCATGGCAGCTCTGCCACCACCACCTATCCTCAGTACTGCTAAGCTCTGTCCTCATGCACAGGTCACATGATTATATCATCCCAGGTCCTTCACCTCCACCTATTCTGAGTACTGCTGAGCTCTGTCCTCATGTACTAGTTATATAAATATATCACCACAGCTTCTTCACCAGCACTTATTCCCATTACTGCTGAGCTCTGTCCGTCCCTGCACCCAGCTGATATGTACAGCTGATAATTGCGACATATCATAATGTATGTGACAAATGGACAACAGTAATGAGGCTGACATTTATAGAGCTTGTAACTGAGTAATTGGCATCTCACCACCGGCAGATCTCACCTGCTCCAGCACAACTCATACCCAGAACTACAAGTCCCATCATACACACAGGGATGATGTTACAATCATGTGGGCAACCTAAGCACGGCAGCCCACACGATCGCACCCTAAAAGGGAGAGATAGAATGGATGGGATGGACGCACACTGGTAGCACCGGGGTCACACGGGATTCACACAGGTTACAGGCAAACTGACCCTGTTCTACGCGAGAGGATAGCATGGCCCTACCTAAGCGGGGAACATTGCCCCACTAAGGGCAGCCCAGCGGTCTTCGGATCTGGGCCCTAGCTAATCCTAGGAGCCACGCCACAGAACAAGAGACAGACACATGCTACATGACAGAGACAGAACCACAGGATACACAGCATACAGCAGCCACAATGCAACCACTAGAACAGATGATAAGCTGAATATAAATACCAGGTATTGGTTGACATTTTGTACAAAACATGGAAGCTAGCGGGCCACTTGACGGCTCCTGGTTATACCGCTAGTCCCTACACTAACCAGGAGTCCAGCAGAATCGGACAGAGTTCACACAGAAAGCTGCAACAGGACAAAACACAGATAGCAGGTCACGCAGCAAACTGACACAAAACTGACAGAATTTAAACGTACAAACGGACATGAACCAGCAAGACAGAGATCACTCAGCAAAGCTTGCAACAGGACAGAACAGAGCACTGGACACAACAGCCAGCTGCATCAGGAACAGGCCAGAGTACAGGGCACACAGCCAGACAGACTCCACTTAGAGATCACATGCACAGATGAAACTCACAGCAAGTCTATGTGTCCTCATACCAGGGGAAATAGACAGTGAACTACACAAGCTCACATAGGGAACAGTGTCAAGTTACACCAACTGACACACAGAACAGACAGTCAACTACACAAGCTGACATAGGGAACAGTGTCCAGTTACACCAACTGACACCCAGAACAGACAGTCAACTACATAAGCTGACATAGGGAACAGTGTCCAGTTACACCAACTGACACCCAGAGTAAGACATAAGACCTTTGGAGGCTGCACCTGTACAGGGGGAAGGAAAAGGGGGCTGCATGTATTGCAGACTAGGACTACAGGTGTCCAAACAATCTTGGGGAAGCAGAGAGACAATAGACCTACTTGCAAACACAGATCAGAGTGGGAACAAGCTGAACATGACTGATAACAAGTTACAGGACACAGAACTAACATGAGTGCTCACCCTAGGGTCCAGCCAGAGACTGACCAGGAGCTGGGTTTATATGTGAGCACAGATCCAGGAGATTGGCTAGCAGGAAGTACCACATCCAGCCAGCTCAATTAACCCTTAACCACCTGACTGTGCTGCTAGGAGTACATAGTACAACAAATCCCAGCAGCACACGTAACAGATGTACACTGAGGCTCCATTACACCAGTATAATAACCCTTCATGAAGGGACTGTTGGCTAACAGAAAACGTCTTTGGTTGAAGCTGCTGCAGGTTGATATTTAGTGTCATTCTCTCAGCAGTAGTTGGTGCAGTTATTGTACATGTTGTCAGGTATAATGCTGTAACTGGTCCAGTGTGTGATGTGTGGAGAGGAAAGAGATGTCTCTTACCTGAACATTTCAATCCAATCAGACGTGAAGAAAAAGATCGACCACCATAGATAGAATATTTACACTGTGACAAGTATGACTCTACTCCTGTACATTGTGGATTCATCATCCTCCTGTAATTAGCCACATATATCTCCCCTGTGGTCACACGATGTTGTACATTTGCAGTATTACATCCCAGCTCTCTACAAACCATATTAGCAATGTTTTCTCTGTATCGTGTGTTATATTCCACTCCCCACCATTGTCCTTCATATGCCACTTCCACTAATCCTTCACATTTGCTGTTGCTTCTAGAAAGTCTCACTGGAACTGTGAAAATAAACAGAAATAAATATACAATCCATGAATATAAGGAAATACTAATATAAAAGCTCTCGTATAACAGCTGATTGTCATGGACTAGAGAAGCCGGAGCCAATTTCTTATAACAGCAGTCTTCATGAGAGAATCACTAAGAGCAGCAACCAACAGTAATGTCTAATTAATAGTAATATCTAATAGAATTAGCAGATGTGCTGCTTGTTTTAAAAGCAATGACATTGAGTTTGCAAATTCTACCAAGTGAACAGAGCAACCAAGCACGGGCCTGCTCCAAGGAAAACTATAGAGCACATGTGTCAGACACAAGGCCCGTGGGCCGAATCCGGCCCTCTGCCCCATTTTATGTGGCACATGGTATGCCGACGGCCGCTCACCACTGAAGCGATTACCAGCTGGGGTGCCACAGCTCCCCGCTGGTAATCACTGTTAGCGCTGATCCCGGCGCACACACTGACATCAGTGTGCAGCCAGGATCCTCCTCCCCTGAGTCCTCTGCTCCTCAGTTCCCAGGAGAGGACTCAGGGAGGAAGCATGCCCGGCACATATTAACTTTTTCCACAACACTTCTGCTCTATTCAGCAATACCAGCAACCTGATTGATTGTTTGGGTTGGCTGATTCAACAAACAACCAATCAGGTTGCTGGAATTGCTGAATAGGGCAGAAGAGTTGTGGAAAAAGTTATTATGCGTGATGTCCGTGTGCACCCGGGGATCAGCGCAAGCAGAGGGGGAGCGGAACTAACAGCAAGCAGGAGGTAAGTATATGGGTTGTGGGGGGTTTATAATACTGAGGGGGAGTTAATATTACTGATGGGGATAATATTATTACTGAGGGAGGTTAATATTACTATGGGGGGTTAAATATTGCTGAGGGGTATGATATTATTGTGGAGGGGGATAGTTTTACTGCTGGGTTATTACTACTGATGGGGTTAAAGGGGTTGTCCCGCGAAACAAAGTGCGGGTATACACTTCTGTATGGCCATATTAATGCACTTTGTAATGTACATTGTGCATTAATTATGAGCCATACAGAAGTTATCAAAAGTTTTATACTTACCTGCTCCATTGCTGGCGTCCTCGTCTCCATGGAGCCGACTAATTTTCGGCCTCTAATGGCCAAATTAGCCGCGCTTGCGCAGTCCGGGTCTTCTGCTGTCTTCAATGGGGCCGCTCGTGCAGGTTGCCGCCTCCGTGTAGCTCCGCCCCGTCACGTGCCGATTCCAGCCAATCAGGAGGCTGGAATCGGCAATGGACCGCACAGAAGCCCTGCGGTCCACAGAGAGAGAGGATCCCGGCGGCCATCTTCAGCAGGTGAGTATGAAGACGCCGGACCGCCGGGATTCGGGTAAGTACTGCCCGGTTTGTTTTTTTAACCCCTGCATCGGTGTTGTCTCGCGCCGAACGGGGGGGGGGGGGGGGGTTAAAAAAAAACAAAAAACCGCTTCGGCGCGGAACAACCCCTTTAATATTATTACTGTGGGGGTCGCTATTACTACTGGGGCCACTGTGGGGGTTGCTATTACTAATTTGGCCACTGTGAGGGTTGCTATTATTAATTTGGCCACTGTGGGGGTCGCTTTTACTAATTTAGCCACTGTGGGGGTTAATATTATTACTGGGCCACTATAGGGGTTACTATTACTACTGCGACCACTATAGGTGTCACTATTAGGGCTCGTTCACACGGGTGTAATCGTATTTCGCTCACACAATTACGCTGCGTATTTGCGCCATCGAAAATCACTTATGCCTGCATATTTGGGCAAGCAAAAAATAACGCAGATGGGCCCACTTAAGTGGTGTGCCAATATGCAGTGAATACATAGGTTTCCTGCACATGCACCACGTATTTGCACGGCCCATTTACTTCAATGGCCTGTTGGGGTGCATAGTAAACAACAAAATAGGTCATGTTGTATAAAAATATACATCATGTGAATTAACTCATTGAGATTAATGGTTTCTATTCACTGCATATTATGTATGCAAATACGCTTGTGTGAACGAGCCTTTACTGTACAATCGGCCCTTTAAAGGTCACCATAAGCCTGATGAGGCCCTCGGTGAAAATGAGTTTGACACCCCTGCTATAGGGCTACAGCTGTTTCTTGCACTTTAGAACCACCTTTGGGCATGAGCCTGAACTACTCGCGCTGGTGCCTGAAGTGGAGAGGATCCCCTCGAGGCCCACAGTTCCTTTTCTGTAGGCCAAAATGCTCCAGCTTCTAGCGGTGGAGCCACCACTGCCGTTGCTAAATTTTCACTTTAGGATAAGGAGGGGAAGGAGTAAACATTGCGGTAGCAGGAGAAGGAGAACAACAGTTTTTCTAACACCAGTAGCAGCACCCTGAAGGCACTGTGTGTTCCTTGGGAAAACATGAGAGCTGTAGCTTTGTATTTCCATATTGACATCTTTCATTTGGGTGGAAGTAGGAGGAGGAAACATGGCAAAAGTAGAAGGAGAACAGCACCACCACAATTACCAACAACACCTCGAGAGTATACTGTGGTCTTTGATAAAAATCTAAGCTTAGTCATAAGTGCTTAAAATTTGTAAACTAATTAATCAGTGGAACCTGCCATGGAGGTGCAGAAGTCAGGTGAAATAAATGCCTGGTTTATTTTTATAAATGTCAGGCAATCCACATTGTCTGAGGTGAGGCAGATTCGTCTGTCTGTTTTCACACCACCAGCTGTGCTGAATATTAGAGATGAGCAAACATACTCGTCCGAGCTTGAGTTCGCTCGAGTATTAGGGTACTCGAGATGCTCGTTACTTGAGATGAGCACCACGCGGTACTCGAGTCAATTCCATTTCCTTCCCTGCGTGTTTTGTGCTATTTTCTGGCCAATAGACATGCAGGGAAGACATTACAACTTCCTCCTGTGACGTTCCAGCCCTATCCCACCCCCCTGCAGTGAGTGGCTGGCGAGATCAAGTGACTGCCGAGTATTTAAAGCAGTCCCGCCCGCTGCTCGCCTCAGACACACGCTGGCAGAGATTAGGGAGAGTTCTGTTCCTGCTATAGGGAGAATGTTAGGCTACTGTCAGTGTCTTCAAGAACCCCAACGGTCCTTCTTAGGGCCACATCTTACCATGTGCATTACTGTTGTGGCTGCTAGAAGCAGTTTTGCACCTTTTTTTTTTTTTTTCCATCTTGGGCTCTGCAGACTATTGCGTTCTCAGTCTGCAGCCAATTATACAGAGTATAGGGGCAGTACTGGTCAGGCAGGGACAGTGGTAGTGTAGAATCCTGTCAACAAGCACCCCAAAAAAGCTCCTTCTTAGGGCTACCTGTTACCGTGTGCATTACTGTTGTGGCTGCTAGGAGCAGTTTTGCACCAATTTTTTTTTTTCATCTTGGGCTCTGCAGACTATTGCGTTCTCAGTCTGCAGCCCATTATACAGAGTATAGGGGCAGTACTGGTCAGGCAGGGACAGTGCTAGTGTAGAATCCTGTCAACAAGTACCCCCAAAAAGCTCCTGCTTAGGGCGACCTGTGACCGTGTGCATTACCGTTGTGGCTGCTGGGAGTTGTAGTGGCTCACTACTAGGTAGCTTGGCATTTCTGCAGCCTAGCGTATAATTTTTTCGGCCTACAGTGTGCGTTACATAACCGCTGTGATCCTCCAAGTGCAGGCCAATAATTGCCTAATTTTTTACACCGCTCTGTGCGTCCTGTCAACTTCACACACAGCATATGGCCACAGACGCTGATAGAGGGAAATACATATACACGCTATCTAGGCTGCTGTTTTTTTTCAAAGAAATCTGAAAAAAAAACCCTCCTTAGGGCTACCTGTGAGCGTGTGCATTTTACTGCGTGGCTGCTGGGAGTAGTAGTGGCTCACTATTAGCCAGCTAGGCCTTTCTGCAGGCAAGCGTATAATTTTTTCAGCCTACAGTGTGCTCCATAACCGCTGTCAGCCTCCAAGTGCAGGCAAATAATTGCCTGATTTTTTACACCGCTCTGTGCGTCCCGTCAACATCACGCACAGCGTACGGCCGCTCATAGAGGGAACGACATATACACGCTATATAGGCAGCTGTTTTTTTCAAAAACATCTGAAAAAAACTCCTCCTTAGAGCTACCTGTGAGCGTGTGCAGTTTACTGCGTGGCTCCTGGGAGTTGTAGTGGCTCACTATTAGCCAGCTAGGCCTTTCTGCAGGCAAGCGTACAATTTTTCCGGCCTACAGTGTGCGTTACATTACCGCTGTCAGCCTCCAGGGGCAGGCCAATAATTGCCTAATTTTTTACACCGCTGTGTGTCTGCTGTATTCGAAATACACCATGCTGAGGGGTAGGGGTAGGCCAAGAGGACGTGGCCGTGGACGCGAGCGAGGACGCTGAGGTCCAAGTGAGGGTGTGGGCACAGGCCGAGTTCCTGGTCCAGGTGAATCACAGCCGGCTGTTGCGGGATTAAGAGAGAGGCAAGTTTCTGGGGTCCCCAGCTTCATATTACAATTTATGGGTTCACGTGGTAGACCTTTATTACAAAATGAGCAGTGTGAGCAGGTCCTGTCATGGATGGCAGACAATGCATCCAGCAATGTATCGACCACCCAGTCTTCTACGCCGTCCACTGCTGCAACTCTGAATCCTCTCGCTGCTGCTCCTCCTTCCTCCCGGCCTCCTCACTCCATGAAAATGACACATTCTGATGAGCAGGCAGACTCCCAGGAACTGTTCTCGGACCCCTGCCTCGATTGGGACAAAATTGTTCCTCTCCCACCTGAGGAGTTTGTCGTGACCGATGCCCAACCTTTGGAAAGCTCCCAGGGTCCGGGTCATCAGGCTGGGGACTTCCGGCAACTGTCTCAAGAGCTTTCAGTGGGTGAGGAGGTCGATGATGATGAGACACAGTTGTCTATATGTGAGGTAGTAGTAAGGACAGTAAGTCCGAGGGAGGAGCGCACAGAGGATTCGGAGGAAGAACCGCTGGACGATAAGGTGACTGACCCCACCTGTTTCGCTAAGCCAACTGAGGACAGGTCTTCAGAGGGGGAGGCAAGTGCAGCAGCAGAACAGGTTGGAAGAGGCAGTGGGGTGGGCAGAGGTAGAGGCAGGGCTAGCGCAAAGTCTCCCCCAGACTTCTCTTCTCCACCGGCAGAGAGCAGCGGAACCGAAAGATTATTTTCGCTGCAACCGCAGATAAAAGCACTCTCCTCTATATCACCGGTTAAACGGTGCATTTAGCTTTGTCAGTCTTTCTCTGACATTAGTCCTCCTCCTGCTATTCCTCCTCCAGAAACAACATGTCATCGTGCTGAACGGCCAATTTTTCTGCGGCCCAAAAGGCTCATCTACATCTACCAATTTGTTTTACAATTTTTCTAAGTTTCAAAAGTATTGAGACTGTAACATGAACCAATTTTTTAAACAGGGCTGCCTACAGGCTCTGTTACAAATTAAGCAACAGTGAGCTGTACCTTTAAAAAAATGTTTATGGGTTTCACCTGCTCTCTCGGTTGATACATTTTTCAGAGGTTGACTTGTACTCTTGGTACACTAATTTTTGGGGCCCACGCCTACACTCTTATCCAACTAATTTTTCCAGCCCTCGCCTACGTATCCCAATGTTTCAGAGGTTGGCCTATACTATTACTACAGAAATTTTACTGGGGTCCGCCTGCCTGCCTATACTTCTGCTAGAAGACAATTTCAGGTGTCTGCCAATACTGCTGCTACTTACATGATACAGGGGTCTGCCTATACTGCTGCCACTTGAATGTTACAGGGCTCTGCCTATACTTCTGCCACATAAATCTTACAGGGGTCTTCCTACACTGCTGCCACAAGGATGTTACTGGGGTCTGCCTATACTGCTGCCCCGTTAATTTTACTGGGGTTTGCCTATACTTCTGCCACGTGAATGTTACAGGGGTCGGCCAATACTTCCAACACGTAAATGTTACAGGGTCTGCCTATACTTCAGCTACAGAAATGTCACTGGGATCTGTCTATAGTGTTACTACAGAAATGTTACAGGGGTCTGCGTATACTTACGCTACAAAAATGTAACTGGAGTCTGCCTATACTGCTGCCACGTAAATTTTGCAGAGGTCTGCCTATACTTCTACTGTCGTAGAATTCCTTTGCGGAATCACGGCTTACTCAATTTGGAATGTTTACAGCCCTCCATATTAATTCTGAATTGATAATGCGCATAAGAAGTTCCCACACTGACACGAAGTTCAGCATGCATAGCTTCCTCAATTCTAACTTTAATGATCGGCGTGTAGCCTATTTTAAGAGTTTAACAAATCCGCCCATCTGGGCAGGTCAAATATTACATGCATACAACGTATTGTTTAATTATTGGATAAGCATCTTGCAATTCTTCCATCCTCCGGTCATCTGTGATTGGCCATCAGGTGGTGGATGAAATGAGTGGGTTGTCTTGGAGCCACGTGGGGTTCCTTCGATATGATTGGATGTTACATCATGAACTATAAATTGCACAAACCTCCCATGTTATTTGCATACGTTTCCAGTAAAGTCGCTGGGGAAATTTCTGCGGTTGTCCATGTCTGATTCCTAGTTCCGTATTAGTGCATGCAGCTGGACAGTCAAATATATTTATACATGTTGGTTACGGGCTAAATTGCTAAATTCCATCTTTGTCAGCAGAGTTTATAAAACAGATATTTCATATAAGCGGAAGTACCTATTGCATAACTTGTAGCAAGACATTATATTTGTAGCAAGACAGAAATATGTATACAGAATGTTCAATTGACAACTGTCTACTGCCAAAGCCCACCGATCCATAATATAGGAATACTGGACTTCCACCACACTACTACAGAAATGGTGCTGGGGTCTGCCTATACTGCTGCTACAGAACTGATACTGGGGTCTGCCTATACTGCTGCAACATAAATGTTACTGGGGTCTGCCCATAAGTCTGCCATGTAAATGTTACAGGGGGTCTGCGTATAGTTCTGCTACAAAAATGGTACTGGGGTCTGCCTATGCTTCTGCTACATTAATGTTTCAGGGGTCTGCTTCCACTGCTGCAACTGAAATATTACAGGGGTCTGCCTATACTTCTACTACAGGCATGTTACAGGGGTCTGCCCATGCTTGTGCTACATAAATGTTACAGGGGTCTGCTTATACTGCTGCTACAAAAATGTTACAGGGGTCTGCCTATCCTGCTGCTACATAACTGTTACAGGGGTCTGCCTATACTTCTGCCACATAAATGTTACAGGGGGTCTGCGTATACTTCTGCTACAAAAATGGTACTGGGGTCTGCCTATGCTTCTGCTACATAAATGTTTCAGGGGTCTGCTTCCACTGCTGCAACAGAAATATTACTGGGGTTTGCCTATACGTCTACTACAAGCATGTTACAGGGGTCTGCCTATGCTTCTACTACAGAAATGGTTCTGGGGTCTGCCTATACTGCTGCTACAGAACTGATACTGGGGTCTGCCTATACTCTGCAACATAAATGTTACTGGGTCTGCCCATAATTCTGCCACATAAATTTTACAGGGGGTCTGCGTATAGTTCTGCTACAAAAATGGTACTGGGGTCTGCCAATGCTTCTGCTACATAAATGTTTCAGGGGTCTGCTTCCACTGCTGCAACAGAAATATTACTGGGGTCTGCCTATACTTGTGCTACATAAATGTTACAGGGGTCTGCTTATTCTGCTGCTACAGAAATGTTACAGGGGTCTGCCTATACTGCTGCCACAAGGATGTTACTGTAGTCTGTGTATACTTCTGCCACATAAATGTTACAGGGGTCTGCCTATACCGCTGCCACTTAAATGTTACAGGAGTCTGCCTATACTATTGCCATGTAAATGTTACAGGGGGTCTGCATATACTGCTGCTACAAAAATGGTACTGGGGTCTGCCTATGCTTCTGCTACATAAATGTTTCAGGGGTCTGCTTCCACTGCTGCAACAGAAATATTACTGGGGTCTGCCTATACTTGTGCTACATAAATGTTACAGGGGTCTGCTTATACTGCTGCTACAGAAATGTTACAGGGGTCTGCCTATACTGCTGCCACAAGGATGTTACTGTAGTCTGCGTATACTTCTGCCACATAAATGTTACAGGGGTCTGCGTATACTTCTGCTACAAAAATGGTACTAGGGTCTCCCTATGCTTCTGTTACATAAATGTTTCAGGGGTCTGCTGATACTGCTGCAACAGAAATGTTACTGGGGTCTGCCTATACTTCTGCCACATAAATGTTACAGGGGCTCTGCGTATACTTCTGCTACAAAAATCGTACTAGGGTCTGCCTATGCTTCTGCTACATGAATGTTTCAGTGGTCTGCTTATACTGCTGCAACAGAAATGTTACTGGGGTCTGCCTATACTTCTGCCACATAAATGTTACAGGGGTCTGCCTATACTGCTGCCACTTAAATGTTACAGGAGTCTGCCTATACTATTGCCATGTAAATGTTACAGGGGGTCTGCATATACTGCTGCTACACAAATGTTACAGGGGTCTGCCAATACCGCAGCTACATAAATGTTACAGGGGTCTGCCTATACTTCTGCTAATGAAATGTTACTGGGGTCTGTCTATACTGTTACTACAGAAATGTTAATGGGGTCTCCCTAGACTTCTGCAACATAAATGTTACTGGGGTCAGCTTATACCTTTGCTACAGGAATATTACGGGGTCTCTGTATACTATGGGTGCACTAAGTCTTCCCATCGCGGTGTTCTACCTATCTGGGCCCCCCAAAAAACCCAGACTGACTAGAGCATGGATTGTGGGCCGAGGCCAACATGTATTTCCTTTCACGTAACCTCAGCTCTCCGGGGCACTGCAATGGGATTTCTTTATGTACCGTCTGTGTGTTCCTGCTAGCCACTCATGCTGTGGGTGCACACAAACTTGCCAAAGCGGAGTTGTACCTGCCTGGCAGTTTAAAAAAAAAAAAGAATGTCTAGGGCATGGCGTGTGGGCCGCAGCCAACATGTATTTCCTCTCACGTAACCTCAGCTATCCGGGGCACTGCAATGGGATTTCTTTATATACCGTTTGTGGGTTCCTGCTAGCCACCCATGCTATGGGTGCACACAGACTTCCCATAGAGGTGTTTTACCTGTCTGTCCCCCAAAAACTGCGTTGTCAATGAGGTATCCGACACCCAAAGAGAATGAGTAGTCTGTGGACACATGGAGTCCCCATTGCTATGTCACTTGCAGCACCTTGGGCCACACAAGGTGTTTGCTGTGACAGAGGCTGACCCAGGGCCCGCTCACATACTTCCCACACCGAGTATTGCTGCATTGTGGAGATGTGTAGAAGTGCTGGGCTGGCAGCTGAGTCCCCTTTATGCCCACGTTTGCAGCTCCTGACGGAGGTGGCACAGGATTGGAATGAAGATCGAACATCAATTTCTCATCGATTCTCTACAGCATTGTGGGCTATCACCCCCCGCCTTTTAAAGAGAGTCGCTACCTGGCCCTACCAACCCTCTGCAGTGTGTGCCTCCGGTTCCTCCTCATGGCAGACGCACTTATAAATAGACATGAGGGTGGTGTGGCTATGAGGCCAGCTGAAGGCAGCGCAGGGACACTTTTGTGTACGGTGCGGACGCAGGGTCATGCGGGGGGTTGCGCAGCATGTAACCGAGGAGAAGAGGCAGCGGTGTGTCCCACAGGCAGTGATTGTGCTTGGTTAGAGGTAGTGTGGTGCTTAGCTAAGGTGTGCCTTGCTAATGAGGGTTTGTCCCAAGTAAAAATTGTTGGGGGGGGGGGAACTCTTGCCGCTATAGTGCCTTAATAGTGAGACCTGGGTACCTGAGATGCAGCCCTGCATGTTGCCCCTCGCCTGCCCTATCCGTATCTGTGTTGTTTCCATCACTTTTGTACGTTTTAAAGATTTGCACAAATGAAGACCTTAGCGAGCATCGGTGATATACAAAAATGCTCGAGTCCCCGATTGACTTCAATGGGGTTCGTTACTCGAAACGAGCTCTCGAGCATTGTGGAAAGCTCGACTCGAGCAACGAGCACCTGAGCATTTTGGTGCTCGCTCATCTCTACTGAATATCCTTTTTGATAGCACACTAGCAGGCAAGAGTCTCTAAAGCATGTTGGGTGAGCTGCATTCACTCCTTCAGCTTTGACACCCAGACATCTAAGGAAGCAACGTCATGTCTTAGTAAATCCACATAGGAGTTGACATACTCTTGGACCATTATGGATATGTTCTGCCTTTTACTGTGAGTCCTACCCTATGCTATTACTGTAAGTTGTGATAAGATGAAAAAAGTATGCCACACCTCTGTCAAACTTCTATTGCCACTGGTGGGGGTACTGCTGCTAAAGCAGCTTACTGCTTATCCACCATGAGCCACAGAGCTACGGTCCATTGCGGACGCATCTCTGCTGACATGGGAAATTGCTTTGCTCAAGTTATTTTACAGTCTGCCTTGACATTGCTGCATTTTGAGGTCCTTTTCCATAACTGGAATGAGATTTGTCATTTTAGGATAGTAGCAGGAAACAAGGAGGGTGGTTCCTCCAGTAATGAATAAATGTTTTAATGTGGGCTATGCAACAGTCCTTCTGCAAGCACTGTGGCTTAAAAACACTCAGGTGCCACAAAGTGCCTAAAGGTGATAGCCCTTATTCCTTGAGGTCAGGGAATGTGGACTATCTCCCTCAACTCCATTATCTCCACAAAATCTCCATTCACAGATAATAGCTGGGGTTATTGATAATTGAAATTAATTTTGTACAGTCCTCTCCCCCGTTTCTGAACTTATATTACCCCTCTCCCCCCTACTCTTCATCCTCCTTTTCTTATTCCTTCTGCTCCATACTTCTTCCAGGAGTATAGAAACATGTCAGAGAAGATGCCCCCTTTTTCTAACCAAAGCTGCCTTCTTTGCATTATTGAGTAATGGCGGACTGGCCAAACAGTTGGTCAATTGGTATTCATGCCTCCTTTTCCTCCTCTTGTGACAAAGAAAATGTCATTGCCCCCGAGACACTGTGGTGTTTGCTCCAATAGTCATACTAATCATTAAGTTATCACAACTGAAGATTTTTGTATGGGTTCTGCTGGCTGAGATCTATGGTACCACATAGGTTTCTAGCAGCACATCCACACAGGTGCGGAATGATTGAGCTGGCTGGGTATAGTGATCTCCTGCTAGCCAATCCCCTGGGTCTTTGTTCTCATATATACCCAGCTCCTGACAGTGTCTATTTGGTGTACAGGGTAGCAGGAGGTGGAGGAAGAGAAGAAGGAGAGGGCTGAGAATAAGACAGACAAGGATGAATGTCCCAAATGTCTTGTAGGTGCCATGACACCAGGGCCATCCTTTGCTGCCCCATCTCTAGCACATTGATCGAGTGTGCTGTTAACGATAAATAAGACCCCTGGCCATGCTTGCTATACCACATGTCCGTGGTCAGGTGTACCTGTCACTGACAGCATTCCACAATGACACAGTAGCGTTATCACTCACATACATGGTAGAGTAGGGCAGAGAAAGATTTTTGGCCAAAGAAATGGTGGCTTAGCATCATGGTACTGTGGGTTAGCATAGATTATCACATTCTATAAGGCGCCTGAGTCCACGAGCCTGCATAGAAGAATTTTCATTGTCAGTAGATGTGCAATGCTTGCATTAAGGCTCTGTACTCAGGGGTGGTACTTTTTTTTATTCTCCCCTAGCTAGAGGATGGAAGCATGACTGCTTACCTGAATATGCTGCAATATAGAATAGATGTCAATGTCGGTGAAATGGGTGGTGGTGACAGCACCACTTCTGCTCCTGGCTCTGAAGCCTGGTCATATAGTGCTGGAGGAGAAGTCTGAACTAGCCCTTAGACAAAATTACCTCTTTGTGCTCAGAAGCTAGGCAGATATAGCAACAGAAGAGGGATCAGGATGAGGTTGACTATCTTACAGATGACCACTGTTCTGTCATTGCATGGAGTTTCAAAGAATTCCCAGGCTGCACAAGGACTGTAAGCAGACCTAGTTGTAGACCTGATGTTGCTGCTGCCGCAGAAAAGTAGTAGCTGATTGTGATGTTTTTCAGCGGCATCCTACAAGGTGCTGCCCTGCAATATATGCCTTCCTATTCCCCCTCTTAGCTGTTATGAGGATCGTCCCGGACTTCACACCATACTGGGTCAAGTACCAGTTCATCTGCCACCCTCTCTTCTTCTTTGGTGTCCTTCTACTCACACAGTGAACACTGGGACCTCAGTTTCTGCATCCCTTTGAATAGATATTGCCTGTTGAGGGCTGATTGCAAGTTTAACCAGAGATGGGATGGCCTAGGAAAAAAACTGAAAACTTGGGAAAACTAGTTTTTTTCCTGTCTTTTTCCAAAGATATTTTTTTATGTTAGACAGTTTTAATACCATATTATTTATCATTTCAAAAGAACATTCTACACACAATTTTTCTGTAAAAAACAGCTTAGGAAAATAAATAGGAATTTTTTTTCAGGGCCTTCCTATCTCTAGTTCTGATCCATCCTCACCTTTATAATTGGAGGTAAAAAATAGTTTTGCCTTAGTGCATACAATAAACTGTTCCGGACTTAGCCGCAGATGCCAATCCCTCCAGGAAGGTTCCAGGAAAAAAGCAGTATTTAACTCTAAAATAGCCCGAAAATCCTGCACAGATGCTGAGTGTTTCCGGCAGTTGATTTATAAAATCCACAACATTGATGATGTTATATGAATGAGCATCTTACATATAAGTATCACATACCTTTACATTCTATAGCAGGGGGATTTTGCTTGGTGCAGTTTCCTTCTATGTCACGTCTTAAACAATTATATAGACTGGACTCATTACCAACACAATGGATTTGCTCTCTCCATATTGGTCCTGGTCCTCTTGTGTAGTTCAGTAATGATGGCACTGCATCTCCACATCTGAACTCTCTACAGATGACATTGGCTGTTTTTAGCTTCGTATCAATTTCACAAACAGATCCCCAAGTATCACCATCTCTTGCTTCTAAATATCCGGAACATGGATGAGGCCCGTTAACTAATCGGTATTCTCTGTGACCTAAAGAATGATAAACCAAAACTCACTGAACTGTTTAAGATTGGGTAATATTTTAATAATGCTGTGCATATTTATATATGATATGTACCTTCCGTCCCATACTTCACCTCTCACTCTCTATATACAGTATATTGTAGTAGAGTGAGAGGTGAAGTATGGAACGGAAGGTGCATATCACGGAGACTACTAGCATCCGTGATGTAGACCCAGTCCGTTCCCCACTCCAATACTGAGTTCCACCTGGCCCAGACAGGTGAGGTGTATAAATGGGTGCAGGTTGCAGTGTGAAGGGGGAGTTCAGAGCTCCCTGGTGTTAGAGACACAAGCTGCAAGTCAGCGGAACTGCAGACTTCACAACATACTGCAACAAAGGTTTGCTGGGCCTTTGCCATGCTAATTTAAAAAGGACTGTGGTGTTTTTGCTTTGCTGAACTGTTGGCGTGAAAAAGGACATCTTCTTCCTGTTTTCTGTTATCTGGAGTTTACCAGTACCTTTACGTTATGTTCAGCCAGTAAATAAAACAAAACCCGGACAGTATTCTGGTTGTGGCCTGAAGTGGGTTCCCCTGCGTTGCTACAATATACACACAAGCATACACATACACACACACACTACAACCCCACTACCCATCTTTTTCCATTATTTTTGGAACAACCTTATACATATGTGATTTCCCTGTAATATCAGAATGTAATGAGGCACCCTACAACTTTGTACTGCTATAAACAAGTATATTATATGACTTGGAACAGAACATCAAAACTGCATTTGTTTGTAAGCTTTGCATTATTCTTCAGTATAACAAGTACAACATCTAATAATAATGTTGTGCTCTTGAGTGAATATATTGTAATAAATAAATTGTCTAATCTTGCCCACAGTTATAACATTATTGTGAGCAAATTAAAAAACACACACACACATTTTATATATATATATATATATATATATATATATATATATATATATATATATATATATATATATATATATATATATTTCAGTCTAGTGTCAGTTGTCAGTATAATACAACAACAATATGAGAACATTATCACGGAATGCAAGTAGCATATTCATATTAAGGTTGAAAACAGACAAATATGTCTTGCTCACCCTTATTACCCTGAAAACAACCCCTACAAAGAAGGACATCAAGTTCCCATATCGAGCCGTCTACCTGTAACAATGTTGGTTCTTGGATGTGGAATCCAACAGAAGAGGCAACCAACACAGTTCACTATATTAGCCACTAGTAATGCAGAATATGCTGTGATTTGAGGAGTTGTATTTCAAGGAGTTGTATGTAACAAGGTACAGTTAAACAATGTGGAGAAGTCTGCAGTAATCAGATGTTTGCAGAGTTTGTTACACAGGAGCAAGAGATCAGTTGTTGTCAAGAATGTGCAAAGCTTGGTAAAACAGGAGATGAGTGTTAGTGAAGCTCAGGACAACTGGAGACTGATAAGATGAAATAATCAGGTACCGGAAGTATAAAACTGAAGGTCTAAATAGTCCAGCAATTACTGTGATTAGCCATCAAATGACTGCAGTCATAAACTAATCAATGGACTCAGAAAAGACACAGCTGAGCAAGGTTGGGACAAACAAGACTCTAAGGGCTCACACCCACTAGTGTTTTATACTTTGTTGCGCTGAGAGATCAAGTGAAAACACTCGCCGTGCAGTGCAAGAAAAATGCTGCAATATCGCCAGTGTTTTCAAGGGAGCCAGTGGCAGCAGCTCTAGCCCCATTGAAAACATAGGGAAAATACCGCGGACTTCTGTCACAGCTGTGACAGCTGTGGCAGAAGTTCAGCATGCTATTCCATTGCATTCAATGGGCTTGACACTGCTGCCAGCCCCATTGAAAGCAGTGGTTTGTGGCAGCCCCCGCAGTATGATTTTCGGGGAAGGGCTTGAAATATAAGCCTTTCCCTGAAAATCATCATTAGCTGGTAAAGAAAAACAAAAAAAATTTACTCACCTCTTCGCCGCTCAGAGGCACCCTCCGGCTGGCTCCCCTGCACTGCTGTCCAGCACTGACAGCTGGTTCCCGCTGCTGGATAGTGCGAGATCTGTCATGATTTTGCTGGAAGTACCCAGCTCCCATGACGTACCCTTACGTCATGGGTACGTAAGGGGTTAAAATCACAACAGTGTGATCAGGTGCTGACGTGGATAGCGGATAACGTGTCCAGTATTTTATCCAACACCCAGTCTTCCATGCAGTCCACTCACGCTGGCAAAGGGACTGCACCTCTGAATTCTCTGGCTGCTCCTCCTTCCTCCCAGCCTGGTCACTCCAGGAAAAGGAGAGATTCTGAACAGGCATACTCCCAGGAACTGTTCTCGAGTTCCTGCCCTGAGTCGGAAAACATGGTTCATCAGCCACCTGAGGAGTTTGTTGTGACCGATGCCCAAAATTTGGAACTTTCACAGACTCAGGGTGATGAGGCTGAGGACTTCCAAGCCCTGGCGTACGGTGGGGGGAGCAGGGGTCGCAACGGCAACCCGGCCCTTGAGCTGAGGGGGCCCAGGGGACCAGCGCTGTCGGCCGCATGATGGCTGAGAAGGGAGAGGGGAGGAGGGAGAGGAGAGAGGAGAGAGACGGGAGGCAGCGCCGCAGGTCAGCAAGAGCAGAGGGGATGGCTGTTACAACTGGAGTCGGCAGCCAATTACAGGCTGCAGACTCCCACGATGTGGCCTTCCCACTGATAGGCTGCAGCTGTGAGTGGTCACAGCTGCAGTCTATCAGTCTCTGCCGGCCAGCGATTACCAGGGGGAGGGGCTAGTGCGGCTCTACTCACCTCTGGAGCGCTGGATGCACAGGACCTGGGAGAGGACCTGTGGCTGCAGATTACATGACCAGGCTCTGGTCATGTGATCAAACGACGGGGGACTTTCCATTACAGGCTGCCCAGAGACTGCTGCAGAGGTGAGTAGAGAAGGAATTGTAATTATATATGTATAGCTGGTATAAGTTATACCAGCTGTATATATGGAATTATATACAGGGAATACACAGGTTACACCAGCATGGGACATACCACTATATACAGGGGGATATGCATCCTGTATATAGTGATATGTACCATGCTGGTGTAACCTGTGTATCTCCTGTATATAATTATATATGTGCAGCTGGTATAGGTTATACCTCTCCTGTATATAATTATATATGTACAGCTGGTATAACCTGGGTATATACTGTATACAGAATCTGCACTAAAATACAGCATGCCATGGTTTTTCCTCCGTGAGCGGAAAACCGCAATTGCTTTCCGCTTGTGTAGAGAAAAAAACATTTTTCCATAGCATGTTATGGGCGGTACATGCTGCGGAATCTGTAGGCGGACGCCCGCTCCATATTCCGCAATGCAAATCCAGCCGTGTGCAGCCGGCCTTAGGCTAATTTCACACGAGTGAGTCTGATATTGGGCCGTGAAACTATGCCCCATATCACACTTGCCAACGTGTGCCACCCCCACGGATGTGAGGGGTTGTTGTGTTAAAACCAGCTCACATCACATCATCATATTCTCGTGCGATGCAGAGAAAAACAAAAAAAACATCGCTCCTGTGTATGATTGCATTCAAATAAATGGGGTCATATTCATGTGCGATTTCTGCGTCTTGCAACGCACAAATCTCGCACAACTTTTGCGGCCGTGTGAAAGCGGCCCAAGACATTACCAACAGGTTTTTACGTAGTCAAGGAAAAGAGTCCTGATGAGAAGGCTTACGCCAAGGGGCTTTATCATGTTTGTAAATTAGCACAGTTTAGGTATAGGTACGGGTACAGATGGAGGGGAGGGGGGCCCAGCTGAACTTTTGCACCCGGGCCCCTTAGCCTTTAGGTACGCCCCTGCTTCCAAGTATTGTCTCAAGAGATTTTCGTGAATGATGATGATGAGACACAGTTGTCTGTCAGTGAGGTTGTTAGGGCAGTAAGTCTGGGGGAGGAGCAGACGCAGGATTCAGAGGAAAACCTGGTGGACGATGAGGTGACTGACCTCACCTGGGTTGCTAAGCCTACTGAAGACAGAGCTTCAGAGAGGGAGGCAAGTGCAGCAGCAGAACAGGTTGGAAGAGGCAGTGGGGTGGCCAGAGGAAGTAGCAGGGCCACAGCAAATAATCCACCAACTGTTCCACACAGCACCTCCTCGCGGCAAGCCTCCATGCGGAGGGATAGATGTTCGAAGGTATGGGGGCTTTTAATTGAGAGCGCGGACGACCGACGAACAGTGGTGTGCAACCTGTGCCGCACCAAGATCAGCCGGGGAGCAACCACTACCAGCCTGACCACCACCAGCATGCGCAGGCATATGATAGGTAAGCACCCGATGTAGTGGAATGAGGGCCATTCACCGCCTGCTGGTCACACCACTTCCTCTTCCCCTGTGTCACATCCTGTCACAGAGATGCAATCCCCCTCCCAGGATGCAGGCACGAGTGTCTCCCGGCCTGCACCCACACCCTCACCTCCACGGTCCTCCACTGCCTCCACCAATATGTCCCAGCGCAGCATTCAGCTGTCGTGAACACAAGCATTGGAAAGCAAGCTGAAATACGCGGCCACCCACCCGCATGCACAATCTTTAAATGTGCATATTTCAAAACTACTAGCCTGGAGATGCTGCCATTTAGGCTAGTAGTCCCTGCTCTACACCAGCATGTCTCATGGAACATAAACCGTGCCTTCACCAACGTGGTTACTGGGAAGGTCCACTTAATCACTGACACGTGGACAAGTGCTGGCAGGCAGGGCCAATACATCTACCTGATGGCACATTGGGTTAACTTGGTTGGGGCTGGGACGAAGTTTGACCCTGGGTCCACTCACGTGCTACCTACACCGAGGATTGCGGGTCCTACCTCGGTGATGGTTTCTTTGACTTTTTATGCCACCGCCTCCAAACCGTCTCAATTACCATGTGTGAAACGTTGCCTGCAGTCGGTAGCTTGAGGCGCTGCAGCACTGCCGTGGGGAAGCGTCAGCAGACCGTGCTGAAACTCCTGAGCTTAGGTGAGAAGAGGCACACCCCGCCCAAGAGCTGTTACAGGGTTTGACAGAGCAGACAGATCTGTGGCTTTCGCCAATGAACTTCCAAACAGGCATGGTCATATGTGACAATGGGCCTAACCTGGTGGCGGCTCTGCAGCTTGGCAGACTAACACACGTGCAATGCCTGGCCCATGTGTTCAATCTGGTGCTTCAGCGTTTTCTTAAAAACTACCCCCATTTGTCTGACCTGCTTAGCAAGGTGGGTAGCGTGTGTGCACATTTCAGAGAGTCCACCACAAATGCTGCCACCCTCAGGACACTGCAACATTGCTTCCAGTTGCCAGTGCACTGACTGTTGTGCGATGTGCCACGTGCTGGAATTCTGCGTTGCACACGTTGGTCAGGCTTTATGAGCAGCGTAGAGCCACTGTATAATACCAGCTAAAACATGGCCGTCGGAGTGGTAGTCAGCCTCCACAGTTCTTCACAGAGGAGTGAGCATGGATGTCTGACATCTGTCAGGTCCTAGGAAACTTTGAGGAGTCTACACAAATGGTGAGCAGCGATGTGGCCATTATTAGTGTAAACATCCTACTGCTTTGTCTGCTGAGAAGGTCGCTGCTAAGCATTAAGGCCGACTCTTTGCAGATAGAACAGGAGATGGGGATGACAATACTTGATAGCCCGACCACCCTTATATCTGTTTCTCAGCACGTATTGGAGGAGGAGGAGGAGGAGGAGGACCGGGAAGAGACTGCAGCTCACACTGCAGAGGGTAGCCATGCTACTTCCTTCACATCTTTTCAGCATGTATAGGCTGAGAAGGAGGAGGAAACTGAGAGTCATCCTCCTAGTGAGGACAGCGATGTGTTGCGTACTGAGACTCTGGAACACATGGCTGACTTCATGTTAAGCTGCCTTTCCCGTGACCCTCACGTTAGACGCATTCTGGCCAATATGGATTAATGAGTGTTCACCCTTCTCGACCCATGGTATAAAGAGAACCTTTCCACTCTCATTCCCAGAGAGGAAAGAAGTACGAGAGTGATGCAATACCACAAGACCCTGGTGGAAAAGCTGATACTAAAGTTCCCATCTGACAATGCTAGTGGTAGAGGACGTAGTTCAGTGGGCCAACTAGCAGGGGAGATGAGGGGAATAAGCAGCTTGTCCAGCACAGGCAGTGGAACTCTCTCCAAGGCCTTTGCCAGTTTTATGGCTCCCCAGCCAGACTGTGTCACCACTCCCTAGTCTAGGCTGAATAGGAGGGAACACTGTAAAAAGATGGTGAGGGAGTACATAGCCAACCACACCAACGTCCTGCGTGATCCATCTGCTCCATACAACTATTGGGTGTCAAAGCTGGACATGTGGCACGAACTTGCGCTGTACGGCTTGGAGGTGCTGGCCTGCCCTGCTGCTAGCGTCTTATCAGAGAGGGGTTTTAGTGCTGCTGGGGGGGATAAGCGTACTTGCCTATCAACTGACAGCACCGACAGGCTTACACTCATTAAGATGAACAAAGCCTCGATAACCCCTGACTTCTCTTCTTCACCAGTGGAAAGCAGCGGAACATAAAGATTCTTTAAGCTGGAACAGGAGAACCATGCACCCTCTATCACCCCAAAAAAGGGTAGAAGTAGCTTGGTCTATCCTTCTCTGATCTTTCTCCTCCTCCTCCTAAAAACCAGCATGTCAGCACGTTGAACAGCTAATTCTTCAGAGGGCCAAAAGGCTCTGTAAAAACTAATTTTTTTCAGAGGGCTGCCTCCAGGCTCTGTTAGCAAATTAAGCAAGTACGAGCTGTATGTTAAAAAAAAAAAAATCTGGGTTTCACCTGCACTCTGGGTAAACCAATTTTTCAAGGCAACACCTGTACTCTTGGTACACAAATTTTTCCGGGCTTCGCCTATACTCTTAGCAAACAAATTTTTCTGGGCTTCGCCTATACTCTTAGTTAACAAATCTTTCAGGTGTTCTCCTATACTCTTGATACACCAATTTTTCAGGGGTTCGCCTATACTCTTGGTACACCAATTTTTCAGGGGTTTGTCTAAAGTCTTGTTACACAAATGTTTCAGGGGTTCGCCTAAACTCTTTGTACACAAATGTTTCAGGGTTTCACCTATACTCTTAATACACAAAAGTTTCAGGGGTTCGCCTTAACTCTTGCAACACAAATGTTTCAGGGGGTCGCCTATGTTCTTATTACACAAATGTTTCAGGGGGTCGCCTATGTTCTTAATACACAAATGTTTCAGGGGGTCGCCTATGCTCTTAATACACAAATGTTTCAGGGGGTCGCCTATGCTCCTGGTACACAAATGTTTCAGGGGGTCGCCTATGCTCCTGGTACACAAATGTTTCAGGGGGAGCCTGTACTCTTGGTACACAAAGGTTTCCCAACGAGGTGTTCAGCTATCTGATACACAGAATAAATTGTCCTGCTTTGGCCACTGAAATTTCTTCATTGTTTATGCTGTCCTGGTAGCAATCAAAGGAAGCGTAACTGATTTCATGATACATTAACCATTTCACTGTAGACCTGTGGTGGCAACCTTTGTGACAACTCCTGCTTAAAAGAAATCTTTTATTTTAGAATGGGTTGTTGAATTGTGCAGATGGTTAGAAGTACTAGCATCTGAGTCCGCTTTATTGCCACATTTGTGGCTCCTGATAATTTTGTGATGGTGGTGGCATGGGATTGGAATTTTGATCAGCACTCTATAGCAAGACAGAACTCATTGAACGCTACGCATTTTTGGATTTAAGTGGATGTAAAATACCCTGAGTGGTAAACAGACGGTTTGGTTTGGGTCTGATAAACGCACACATCCCTGGGGGTCAGCGCTGGTCACTATGTATTATCTCTCGTTTTACCACAGTTATCCGAGATACTGGATTGGAGCAATCAAAAGTAGCTTAACTGATTTAATGAGACTTTCACAGGTTCACTGTATATCTGTGGTGGCTAGTTTTGTGACATCTCCTGCTTCAAACCAATCTTTGGTTTTAGATTCGGTTGTTGAATTGTGGAGATGGGTAGAAGTACTGCCATCTGAGTCCCCTTTATGGCCACGTTTGTGGCTCATGAAATTTTGTGATGGAGGTGGTACGGAATTGGAATAATTGGAATCCAACAGTCCTAGGACTACAACTCCTCTCATTGTGTGCATCATCAGTTTGGCTGCCTGAGACCAATAGTGCACACAAAGTATTCACAAGCATCCCGACTGTATAGTGCATACTGTTACCGATTTTATACAGTATACTACTACTGGCGTACACAGACTATATAGGAACTAACAAAACTCTCATTTTTCATATTTTTATTTGTTTTTGGCTGAAATCATTTGCATAATAGGCCCAAGTGGGTGTCCTATTCTACACCATATAACAAGACTGTACACATTTTACACTGTTTATTTTTGGCTTAAAGCTTACGCAAAATACCTTGCAGTTTGCGTAGCATTTTGACACAGTGCTTTATACAACATGATGAAGACTAGGGGTAAGAGTTGAGGACTAGGATATGTGTGCCCGAATGAGGGTGTGGGCAGAGGCCGAGGTCCTGGGCGGGGTGCAACTGTGCCAGGTTTGGCCACTCAAATTTCTTCATGGTTTATGCTGTCCTTGTAGCGATCAAAGGAAGTGTAACTGATTTAATGAGACTTTCACAGGCTCACTGTTAGAGATGAGCGAACGCGTTCGTCCGAGCTTGATATTCGTGCGAATATTAGGTTGTTCGGGATGTTCGTTATTCGTAACGAACACCATGCAGTGTTCTGGTAAATTAAACTTTCTTCCCTGAGACGTTAGCGCTTTTTTTTGGCCAATATAAAGACAGGGAAGGCATTACAACTTCCCCCTGCAACGTTTAAGCCCTATACCACCCCCCTGCTGTGAGTGGCTGGGGAGATAAGGTGTCACCCGAGTATTGAAATCTGCCCCTCCCGCTGCTCGCTATGGATGCATTCTATATGCGCTCAATGGGGCCAGCGGCAGCAGCGCTGACCCCATTGAGAACATATAGAAGACAAATCCTTCTTCTCTGGCACAGCTGTAACAGCTGTAGCAGAGAAGAACGATGTTTGCCCATTGAATTCAATGGAACCGGCAATACAGCCGACTCCACTGAATGCAATGGGCTGCCGGCGATCGCAGGATGAATGGTCGGAAAGGGGTTAAATATATAACCCCTTTCCTGCAATTCATCCAGAAATGTGTTACACTAAAAATATATACCGGCGTATAAGGCGACGGGGCGTATAAGACGACCCCCCAACTGTCACCTTATACGCCGGTAATACAGTGGAGCAAAGAATAAAAATCATTACTTACGTTTTTAGATGATCTGCGGCGCTCCTGCAGGCTGTCACTCCCTCCTGGTCCACGGCAGAGTATTGCTTTCTCCACGAAAGACTTTAAATCCCTGCCTCCAGAAGCACATGTGCCTTCAGCCAATCACAGCCAATGACAATGATGTCATTGAATGGCTGTGATTGGCTGTGTTTCTGGAGGCGGGGATTTCAAGGCTTGAAATCCCCGCCTCCAGAAACACAGCCAATCACAGCCATTCAATGACATCATTGTCATTGGCTGTGATTGGCTGAAGGCACATGTGCTTCTGGAGGCAGGGATTTAAAGCCTTTCATAGAGAAAGCTTGTCTGCCGTGGATTAGGAGGGAGTGACAGCCTGCAGGAGCGCCGCAGATCATCTAAAAACGTAAGTAATGCTTTTTATTCTTTGCTCCACTGTATTACCGGCGTATAAGGTGACAGTTGGGGGGTCGTCTTATACGCCCCGTCGCCTTATACGCCGGTATATATTTTTAGTGTAACACATTTCTGGATGAATTGCAGGAAAGGGGTTATATATTTAACCCCTTTCCGACCATTCATCCTGCGATCGCCGGCAGCCCATTGCATTCAGTGGAGTCGGCTGTATTGCCGGTTCCATTGAATTCAATGGGCAAACATCGTTCTTCTCTGCTACAGCTGTTACAGCTGTGCCAGAGGAGGACGATCTTTATGCTGACAGTGGGGGGGGGGGGGCACTCTTGCCGCTATTGTGGCTTAATAGTGGGACCTGTGAACTTGAGATGCAGCCCACCATGTAGCCCCTCGCCTGCCCTATCCGTCACTGTGTCATTCCCATCACTTTCCTGAATTGCCCAGATTTTCACACATGAAAACCTTAGCGAGCATCGGCGAAATACAAAAATGTTCTGGTCGCCCATTGACTTCAATGGGGTTCGTTGTTCGAAACGAACCCTCGAGCATCACGGGAAGTTCGTTCCGAATAACGAACACCCGAACATTTTGGTGTTCGCTCATCTCTACTCACTGTATACCTGTGGTGGCAACTTTTGTGACACCTCCTGCTGAAAATAAATCTTTTGTTTTAGAAGGCATTGCTGAATTGTGGATATGTGTAGAAGTACTGGCATCTGAGTCCCCTTTATGGCCACGTTTGTGGCTCAAGAAATTTTGTGATGGAGGTGGCATGGGATTGGAATTATGATTGTACGTTAATTTATGAGCAGTTCTTATCAGCATTGTGGGCTGTCGCCCACAATTTCAAAGAGGCTCGCTGCCAGGCCCTGCCAACCCTCTGCAGTGTTGGCTTAATAGTGCAACCTGGGAGCCTCAGATGCATCCATGCATGCTGCCCCTGCTGTTCCCTATACATTTCTGTGGTGTTTCTATCACTTTCTGATGTTTTCAGGTGATTCACACAACCTCCACTATGCGGAGCATGGGTCACTTTGAAAAATGCTCGAGTCTCCCATTGACTTAAATGGGGTTCGTTACTCGAAACGGGCTCTCGAGCATTACGAAAAGCTCAACTTGAGCAACGAGCACCCGAGCATTTTGGTGCTCGCTCATCTAGTCAGCACACAAAAGTCTCAATAAAAATAATTAAATTTTATTAACTACAGTTGTATTAAAATATCACATAAAAGAAGAGATGAGTTCCCAAACAAAAATAAATAATGTATCAAAGAGAAAAGGCATATAATATGTCATGTTAATATAGAAATGTCAATGAAAAAGATAGCCAATGCTATCACAACCATGTTAGAAATTATGACTATAATACAACAAGAATATTGAATACTGCATATTCACATGTGCAAGACAATAATAAGAACATAAGCATAACAATATTGATATACCAATATTGGGATGTTCATGTTCTTATTAATGTCTTGTACATGCAAATATGCAGTATTCAATATGCTTATTGTATTATAGTCATTATAATTGCATATGTTGGACTGATAGAACCCCCTAGTAACAGTAGTCGTCTGCACAGTCTTTCATAACCCAATTCCTCTCATTTGTTTCCTGGAACAGTGCCTTTCTTTAATGTGATATAGTAGAGGCCATCATTTCAGGTCTGACAGGAATAAGAGAAGAGGTTGATGATAATGTTCTGCTGGGGGAATTGGAGATGGTAGACCCTGACTCCATACCTGGCACTGGTGGCTAGTAGTGGGACGAGGAGGTGTCTGAGCTGGAAAGTGCATAGTAAGACTACTTATCACCAGCAGTCTTTGTATTTGACTATTTGCATGCACTCCAACATATGCAATTACAATGACTATAATACAACATGCATATTGAATAGTGCATATTTGCATGTACAAGACAACCCTTGCGTGTATTTCATCTTCCAGGCAAATTCCAGGCAATTTGTCAATTACTATTTTTTTATATAGGCTCTGCACTTCCTCCTGAGTTAATATTTTGTAGAGGGTTCATTTTATTCCCTTGCATCTCGTGTGGCATTTCTTTTTAATTTGTGAATACACTTGAGAAAAAAATATTTTATAGGTTCACCTTCCCCCATCCTCTTTTATGATTTCTCCTGCATGATTTGTAAAGGGCCAGTTTTCTCACTGCAAATCCTTTTACCATTTATATAAATTGAAAAATAGTTTAGTGTTATTTTTGCTCTCTTTGGCAATCAGTCTCTCTGCCTCCTCCTTTGAAGTTTTTATCTTTTCCTTACATAATTATTTTTTTCTCTGTATGTTTTTAGTGCTTATTCACTGCCTTCTTGTTTTAATAATTTAAACACTTCCTTTTTTCCGCTTATAGCCTCTCTTACAGTCTTGTAGGGCTCTACTTTGGTTTCCTTCTACTTGCATTTATTTTATTTTTAAAGGGTATGTTCACATAGGGTAATTAACTTCCCCCATTTGTCGCCTGTACTATTATTTTTGAGGGCATTGTCCCAATTAATGTTGCCAGCTAAATTAAAGTTCTCAGCAGATCAAATTTTGCTTTCCTAAAGTTTTTTTTTTGGTCTCTCCCTGATAAGGCTTCCCATCAAATGACAGCTGGAAATTGATTATATTGTTGACACTATTTCCCAAGTGTCCCTTCACCTGCACCCCCATGATTCCATCCGGTTTGTTAGTTAATAATAATTCCAGGGTGGCTCTCCTTCTAGTTGGCTGCCACACAAGTTGGATATTGTAGTTATCTTTAATTATTCTCAAGAACTTATCACCCTTGTGAGATTTGCAGGTTTCATCTTCCCATATTATATCTGGATAATTAAAGTCTCCCATAGTAATTACTTAATTGCGGTTTGAAAACTCTTTTATTTTCTTTATTAATAAGTTTCAGTTTCTTCTGTTATTTTTGGTGGCCTATAGAAAATTCCTTTCAGGATTTTGTTATATTGCTCTCCCTATATTACTACTCAAAGAGATTCCACGAGTTAATTTCCAACACCTATATTTTCTTGTTGCCTCAGCATTAAGTAGGAATTACCATACATACATATCTCACCCCATTCTGGTTCCCACAGACTCTTCTGAGAAGGTTAAAACCCTGTAAAAACACTGCCCAAACACACTTATCATCAAGCCATGTTTCCGTTATTCCTACTATGTCATAATTTTCTTCAGACATTCTCGCTTCAAGCTCACCTACTTTACTGATCAGACTTCTTGCATTCATTGCCTTACAACTTACAAGGTTGTTGTTATTTTTTATATTTATTATGCTACTTATGGTCCTATTAGCTGTTCTATCAGTTCTAACTGTACTAACCTGCCCCATTACTTGGTCTCAGGTCACCTTCTACACTGTCGCAATGTGATTTTTACATTCTAAATGCAAAAAGTAAGTTGTGTATGTTATTTACCTAATCTAATGCTCTAACTTCCCGGGGCTGTACAAACTTGAGATTTGGCATGACCATTCTTTGGTTCCTAAAAAGAAAAATTAAAGGGATCACGTGATTTTTTAACTGTAAGCGCAAAAGTAAATGAACTTCTATGGTATGTACCTAATCTAATTCTCTGACTTTCTGGTGTCGTACAAAGTAGACATTTGGAAAGACCATTCTTTTGGTCCTAAATAGGAAAAGTAAAGGGGTCACAACATAACTATTCAGTTATAAGTGAAAAAGTAAGTGACGCACTATGCACCTGATCTAATTCTCTTGCTTCCCAAGTCCTAAAAAATTGAGATTTGGCAAGACCGTTCTTCAGGTCGTAAATAGGAAAAGTAAAGGGGTCACACTGTGGTTATTCAATTGAAAGCACAAAAGTAAGTGGCCTGCTTTGTAGTGTACCTAATCAAATTCTCTAACTTCCCAGTGCTGTGCAAACTTGAGATTTGGCAAGACTATTCTTTAGGTCCAAAATAGAAAAAGTAAAGGGGTCACAACTTGATTATTAAATTCTGATTGTAAAAGTAAATGACCCTCTATGTTATGCACTTTTTATCTTATGTTATCTTTTCTCCTTAGGGAGCGCAGTGAGTGAGGACACTTAAAATGCCATTCATGCTCCTCTGCATAATGCAAACTGCGTAATAGACACCTGTGTCATATAAACTTGAAATTTTACACAACCAATCTTTAAGTCGTAAATAGGAAAAGTAAGGTAGTGACCCCCTATAGTATGTAACTAATCTAATTCTCTAATTTCCCGATACCGTACAAAGTTGAAATTTGGCACAATCATTCTGTAGGTCCTAAATGGTAAAAGAGAAAGAGAGACACAACTTGATTATTCAATTCTAAGTGCAAAAGTAAGTGACCCACTGTCTAATGGACCTAATAAGATTATTCAATTTTAAGCGTAAATGTAAAAGACTCCCTAAGTAATATAACCAATAATACACACCTGTACTGCACAAACTTGAAATTTTGGCATGTCCATTGTTTAGATCCTAAATAGGAAAAGTAAAGGGGTCATAACTTGATTATTTAATACATAATGCAAAGTTAGTGACTCCCTATGTAATGTACCTAATCTAATTGTCTAACTTCCTAGCACAATCATTTTGTAGGTCCTTAATAGGAAAAGTAAAGCAGTCACAATTTGATTATTCAAATTCTAAGCGCAAAAGTTAGTGAACCCTTAATATAACTAATAACACACATATGTATTGCACAAAATTGAAATTTTGCAACACCATTCTTTAGGTCGTAATTAGGAAAATTAAAGGGGTTGCAAATTAAGTATTCAATTCTAAGTCCAAATGTAAGTGACCCCCTTTGTTGTTTACCTAATCTAATTCTATAATTCCCCAGTGTTATACCAACTTTGGCAAGGCTATTTTTCCGTCCTAAACAGAAAAAATAAAATTGTTCACAACTTGATTATTCAATTCTAAGTGCAAAAATAAGTGACCTGCTATGTAATGTAACTAATAAAATACATCTTTACTGCACAAACTTGTAATTTGGCTCGACCATTCTGTAAGTCCTAAACAGGAAAAGTAAGGGGTCGCAACTTGATTATTCAATTTTAAGTGCAAAAGTAAGTGACTCCCTATGCAATGTAACTAATAACACACATCTCTAATGCACAAATGGGAAATTTTGCACAACCATTCTTTAGGTCCAAAATAGGAAAAACAAAAAGGTCACAACTTGATTCTTCAATTTTAAATGCAAAAGCAAGTGACCTCTTATGTCATGTACCTAATCTAATTCTCTTACTTCCCAGCGTTGTTCTAAATTGAAATTTGGCAGGACTTTTTTTCAGGTCCTAAAGGGGAAAATGTGTCATGACTTGATTATTCAATTGTAAATGCAAAACTAAGTGACACCATATGTTATGTACCTAATCTAATTATCTTACTTCCCGGTGTCGTATCAAAGCAAAATTTGGCATAGCCATTCTTTTGGTCAAAAATAGGAAATATGGAGGGGCTAAAAGCTGATTTTTTAATTCTAAGTGCAAAAGTTTTTGACCCCCTATGTTATGTACCTATTCTAATTCTCTAACTTCCTAGTGTTGTACAAACTTGAAATTTGCAAAGACTAGGTCCTAAATAGCAATAGTAAAGAGGTTGCAACTTGATTGTTCAATTCTAAGTGTAAAAGTAAGTGCCCCCTTATGTAATGTAATTAATAACACACATCTTTATAGCAGAAATGTGCAATTTGGCATGACCACTCTTTAGATCACAAAAAGGAAAAGTAAAGGGGTTGCAATGTGTTTTTTCAATTCTTAGCTCGAAAGTAAGTCACCCCTATGTTATATACCAAATCTAATTCTCTAACTTCACGGTGTCTAACAAACCTGACATTTTGGCACTACCACTCTTTTGGTCCTACATAGGAAAAGTAAGGGGTCACAACTTGACTATTCAATTATAAGTGCAAGTGTAAGTGATCCCCTAAGTATCTCCCAAGTTGTACAAATTTGAGATTTGGCAAGACTATTCTTTAGGTCATAGATAGGAAAAGAAAAGTGGTCACAACATGATTATTCAATTGTAAGTGCAAAAGTTTGTGTCTCCTATGTAATGTACCTAATCAAATTCTCAAACTTCCCAGTATCATACAAACTTGATATTTGTCACGACCATTCTGTACATTCCTAACAAGAAAAGTTAACGTGTCACAACTTAATTATAAAACTCTAAGGGCAAAAATAAGTGAAAACTTATGTAATGTAACTAATAGCACACATCAGTATCACACAAATTAAAAATTTGGCACAACCATTATTTAGGTCGTAAATAAGAAAAGTAAAGTGGTCGCAATTCTAGAAGCTAAAGTAAGTGAACCGCCTGTGTCATGTACCTATTTCTCTACGTTTCCGGTGTCCCACAATAGTGAAATTTAACAGGACCACCCTTTAGTTCCTAAAAAGAAGAAGAAAATGGATCGCAATATGATTGTTCAATTCTAAGTGCAAAAGTAAGTGTCCCCTTATGTAATGTAATGAATAACACAGATCTGTACTGCACAAACTTTTAACTTGGCACGTCCATTCTTAAGGTCGTACATAGGAAAAGGGATAACGACTTGATTGTTCAATTCTAAGTGCAAAAGTAAGTGACCCCCTATGTTATGTAACTAATAACACAAATCAGTACCGCACAAGCTTAAAATTTGACATTACATTCATTAGGTGGTATAAAGGAAAAGTAAAGGGGTTGCAATGTGATTTTTGAATTCGAAAATGAGTCACCCCCTATGCTATGTACCTAATCTAATAGTCTAACTTCCCAGTATTGAACAAAATTGAAATTTTGGCACTACTATTTATAGGAAAAGTAAGGAGTCAGAACTTGACTATTCAATTATCAGTGCAAAGGTAAGTGATCCCCTATGAATATACCTATTCTAATTCTCTTACTTCCTAAGTCGTACAAATTTGAGATTTGGCAAGACTATTCTTTTGGTCCTAAATAGAAAAAGCAAAGGTGTTGCAACTTGATTATTTAATTGTAAGTGCAAAACTAATTGACCCCTTATGTAATGCAACTAATAACACACATGTACGGCACAAACTTGAAATTTGGCACAACCATTCTTGTGGACCTAATTAGGAAAAGTAAAGGGGTCACAGCCTGATTATTCAATTAGAAGTGAAAAACTGGTGATCCCCTATATCTGGGGGTATCACGAGAACACATTCCCGTTAGCTCACTTACACCCACTGCGCATGTGTCATCCCTCTATATCCTGTGTCAATAAAGAGCTGTGCATGATAGGAAATCTGGAACACAAAAAAATCTCTCAGCTGTGAATCAATCACACCTTGAGAGAATGTATCGTCGAGGAAGAGCCTCAAACTATCATCTAATATGTCAAATAATAACTTGACTTTTGTAATGACACTTCTAGAGGATGTTGTTCTCAAAAATATTTTTCTTTATGATGGCACTTATCGCCAAAATCATGGGGCAGCTATGGGGTCTAAAATGGCCCCTAGCTATGTTAGTTTATTCATGAACAACGTGAAGGAATCATTTATATATACCACCCCAGCTTGGACCTTTGTCCAAGTGTGGTGGAGGTATATAGATGATATCTTTTTAATTTGAAAGGTACAGAGGAAAGCCTTTTAACCTTTCAGAAAGAATTGAATAACACCCTGGTGGATTTTAAATTTACAATTACATACTCACAACACCAGATTCAATTCTTGGATTTACTTGTTTTGCTTTCGGGAGGTCTCTTGAAAACTGACCTTTATCAGAAGACAACTGATCGCAACAATGTATTGTGTTTCAAGAGTCATCCTCCTCCTAGGATTTTAAAGTCTCTAACTGGAGTCAAATGTGCAAGATTAAGAGAATACTGGATGATGATTGTCTTGAACACAGGCTTCAATAAATTTGGAACACATTTTGGAAAGGGGTTACCCTGAAAAGTTAATTTATGATCTGAGTACTAAGACTGGACTTCGATGCTAGTTCAGCTGCGATGGTCTCAGTAAATCACTTACGTTTTCTTTCACCGCTCCAATGACTGGATTAGCCAGGAAAAAGTTCCACAGGCCCAACCTGGCGTAGTTGCAGTTCCCCCGGGACCTAGGCCTCGGCCAACAGCTTCAGCAATTGTAGGCATGAAGCGCACTTCGATGCTAGTTCATCTGCGACAGGCTCATTAAGTGATTTACGTTTGCTTTCACCGCTCCAATGACTGGATTAGCAGGAAAAAGTTCCACAGGCCCAACCTGGCGCAGTTGCAGTTGCCCTGGTACCTAGGCCTCGGCGAACAGCTTCAGCAATCGTAGGCATGAAGCGGACTTCGATGCTAGTTCATCTGCGACGGGTTCATTAAATCAGTTACGTTTTCTTTCACCGCTCCAATAACTAGATTAGCCAGGAAAAAGTTCCACAGGCCTACCTGGCGTAGTTGCAGTTCCCCCGAGACGTAGGCCTCGGCCAAAAGCTTCAGTAATCGTAGGCATGAAGCAGACTTCGATGCTAGCACAGCATTAAACGTCTCATTAATGCAGTAGCGCTCTTCTCCTCTTGCCCAAACCAGTGTATCAGATAACTGTGGTAACATGAGAGCAAATACATGATGCCCAGTGCTGATCCCCTGACTCCAAGCAGGAGGAGGAGGTGGCCTTACAAGGCCAAGAAACCATGACCAGGACCCGCTGTAGCCTGTGTGGGAAGTATGTGAGGGGCCCTTGGTCAGGCTCAGTCCCATCAAACAGACTGTGTGACCCAAGGTGCCGCGAGTTACATAGCAATGGGCAATCCGGGTCCCCTCACACTATTCATTCTGTGTTGGTGTCTGATAGGTCAATCGACACCACAAGGGGAAAGCCATCTGCACTCTGCACCCTTCCCAAGTCAGTCAGTGACTTTGTGCCCGACGGGTAAAACACCGCAATGGGAAGTCTTTGTGCACCCACAGCATAAGCGAGCAGAAGGAACCAAAAGAAAGTAATAAACATGAAGAAATTACAGTGCCCAAACATGGCAGACTTTCGCTCCGCCAAGGACATAGGCCACAGCACACACCCTCAGCAAACGTGGGAATAGAGCGGACTCCGATGCTAGTACAACAGTGAACGTCTCATTAAGCCAGTAATGCTTCTCTTCAGTGGCCCAAACGAGTTTCACAGATAACTGTGGTAACACGAGAGAAAATACATATTGGCCTCTGCCCACAATTCATGCCCTAGTCAGTGAGTGTTTTTGGGCCAGATAGGTAAAACACTGTGATGGAAAGTCTGTGTGCACCCATAGTATAAACAGACCCCTGTAATATTCCAGTAAAAAAGGTATAAGCAGACCCCAGTAACATTTCGGTTGCAGTAGTATAGGCAGACCCCAGTACCATTTCTTTAGTAGAAGTATAGGCAGACCCCTCTAACATTTGCGTGGCAGAAGTATAGGCAGACCCCAGTACCATTTATGTAGCAGCAGTATAGGCAGATCCCAGTATCAGTTCTGTAGCAGCAGTACAGGCAGACCCCAGCACCATTTCTGTAGTAGAAGTATAGGCAGACCCCTGTAAAATTTACGTGGCAGAAGTATAGGCAGACCCCTGTAACACTAGAGTGGCAGCAGTATACACAGACCCCTGTAACATTTACGTGGCAGAAGTATGGGCAGACCCCTGTAACATTTACGTGGCAGCAGTATAGGCAGACCCCTGTAACATTTACGTGGCGGAAGTATAGGCAGACCCCTGTTACACTTAAGTGGCAGCAGTATAGGCAGACCCCTGAAACATTTACGTGGCAAAAGTATAGGCAGACCCCTGTAACATTGTAGTGGCAGCAGTATAGGCAGACCCCCGTAAAATTCTTGTAGCTGCAGTATAGGCAGACCCCTGTAAAATTTAAGTGGCAGCAGTATAGGCTGACCCCAGTAACATCCATGTGGCAGCAGTATAGGCAGACCCCTGTAACATTTACGTGCCAGAAGTATATGCAGGCCCCTGTAACATTGAAGTGGCAGCAGTAAAGGCAGACCCCAGTAAAACTCTTGTAGCAGCAGTATAGGCAGACCCCTGTAACACTTAAGTGGCAGCAGTATAGGTAATCCCCAGTAACATCCTTGTGGCAGCAGTATAGGCAGACCCCTGTAACATTTACGTGGCAGAAGTATAGGCAGACTCCTGTAACATTGTAGTGGTAGCAGTATAGGCAGACCCCCGTAAAACTCTTGTAGCAGCAGTATAGGCAGACCCCTGTAACATTTGAGTGGCAGCAGTATAGGCAGAACCCAGTAACATCCTTGTGGCAGCAGTACAGGCAGACCTCTGTAACATTTATGTGGCAGAAGTATAAGCAGACCCCTGTAACATTGAAGTGGCAGAAGTATAGGCAGACCCCCGTAAAATTCTTGTAGCAGCAGTATAGGCAGAACTCAGTAACATCCTTGTGGCAGCAGTATAGGCAAAAATGTATCAACCGAAAGGGCAGGTGAAACCCATAAATATTTTTTGAAAGATACAGCTCACTGTTGCTTAAATTGTAACAGAGCCTGGAGGCAGCCCTGTTGAAAAAATTGGTTCATGTTAAAGTATCAATACTTTTGAAACTTTAAAAAATTGTAAAAAAAATTGTTAGATGAGCCTTTTGGGCCGCAGAAAAGTCGGCCGTTCAGCGCGATGACATCCTGTTTCTGGAGGAAGAGTAACAGGAGGAGGACTAATGTCTGAGACAGATTGACAAAGCTAAATGCCCCGTCTTTCCGGTGATAGAGAAGAGTGCTTTTATCTGCAGTTACAGCGAAAAGAATCTTTAGGTTCCGCTGCTCTAGCCCGGTGGAGAAGAGAAGTCTGGGGAAATCCAGGCTTTGTTCATCTTTATGAGTGTAAGCATGTCGGCACTGGCAGTTGACAGGCGGGTATGCTTGTCCGTGATGATTTCCCCAGCTGCACTAAACACCCTCTCTGACAAGACGCTAGCGGCAGGGCAAGCCAGCACCTCCAGGACATACCGCGCAAGTTTGTGCCACGTGTCCAGCTTTGACACCCAATAGTTGTATGGAGCAGAGGCATCACGGAGGACGGTGGTACGATCGGCTACGTACTCCCTCACTATCTTTTTACAGTGCTCCCTCCGACTCAGCCTTGACTGGGGAGTGGTGACACGTCTTGCTGGGGAGCCATAAAGCTGGCAAAGGCCTTGGAGAGTGTTCCCCTGCCTGCGCTGAAGATGCTGCCTGATCTCCGCGCCTCTCCTGCTACTTGGCCCTCGGAACTGCGCCTTCTGCCACTAGCGCTGTCAGATGGGAAGTTTACCATCAGTTTGTCCACCAGGGCCCTGTGGTATTGCATCACTCTCGAACCCCTTTCCTCTTCGGGAATGAGAGTGGAAAGGTTCTCCTTATACCGTGGGCCAAGAAGGGTGTACACCCAGTAATCCGTAGTGGCCAGAATACGTCTAATGCGAGGGTCACGAGAAAGGCAGCCTAACATAAAGTCAGCCATGTGTGCCAGGGTACCAGTACGCAACACATTGCTGTCCTCACTAGTAAGATCACTTTCAGGATCCTCCTCCTCCTCCACAGGCCATACACGCTGAACAGATGAGAGGCAAGCAGCATGGGTACCCTCTGCAGTGGGCCCAGCTGTCTCTTCCCCCTCCTCCTCCTGCTCTGACTATCAAGCGACATACTCTCTTCCCCCATCTCCAAGCCTTTATGCTTTGCAGCGAACTTCTCAGCAGGCATAGCAGAGGAATGGTGATGCTAATGATTGCAGCATCGCCGCTCACCATCTGGGTAGACTCCTTAAAGTTTCCAAGGACCTGGCAGATATCTGCCATCCAGGCCCACTCCTCAGTAAAGAATTGAGGAGGCTGACTCCCAGTACGCCGCCCATGTTGGAGTTGGTACTCCACTAATGCTCTACGCTGCTTATACAGCCTGGCCAACATGTGCAGCGTAGAATTCCACTGTGTGGGCACGTCGCACAGCAGTCGGTGCTTTGGCAGATTAAACCGATGTTGCAGGGTCCGCAGGGTGGCAGCGTCCGTGGTGGACTTGCGGAAAAGTGCACAGACCCGGCGCACCTTGCCGAGGAGGTCTGACAAGTGTGGGTAGTTTTTCAAAGACCGTTAAACCACCAAATTGAGGACGTGGGCCAGGCATGGCTTGTGTGTGAGGCTGCCCAGCTGGAGAGCCGCCACCAGGTTACGGCTGTTGTCACACATGACCATGCCCGGTTGGAGGTTCAGCGGCGAAAGCCAGAGGTCGGTCTGCTCTGTCAGACCCTGCAACAGTTTGAGGGCCATGTGCCTCCAGTCACCTAGGCTGAGGAGTTTCAGCACGGCCTGCTGACGCTTGTCCACCGCTGTGCTGCCGCGCCGCGCCACTCCAACTGCTGGCGATGTGTTGCTCACATTTCTTAATTGAGAGGTAGAGGTTGCGTAGGAGGATGGGGAGGGTTTAGAAGAGGTGGCATAGACCGCCGCAGATACCAGAACCGAGGAAGGACCCACTATTCTGGGTGTGGGTAGGACGTGTGCAGTCCCAGGCTCTGACTCGGTCCCAGCCTCCACCAAATTCACATAATGTGCTGTCAGGGAGATACAGTGGCCCTGCCTGCCAGTACTTGTCCACGTGTGCATGGTTAAGTGGACCTTCACAGTAACCGTGTTGGTGAGGGCACGATTGATGTTGCGGGAGACTTGCTGGTGTAGGGCTGGGATGACACACCTGGAAAAATAGTGGCGACTGGGGACCGAGTAGCGTGGGACCGCCGCCGCCATCATGTTTTTGAAAGCCTCCGTTTCCACAAGCCTGTACGGCAGCATCTCCAGGCTGATCAATTTGGCAATGTACACGTTTAAAGCTTGAGCGTGCGGGTGCGTGGCGGCGTATTTGCGTTTGCACTCCTACGCTTGCGCTAGCGACAGCTGGATGCTGCGCTGTGAGACATCGCTGGATGGGGTCAGGGGCAGCGGAGGTAAGGGTGTGGGTGCAGGCTGGGAGGCGCTCGTGCCGGTGTCCTGAGAGGGGGGTTGGATCTGAGTGGCAGGTTGGGGCACAGGGGGAGAGGCAGTGGTGCAACCCGGAGGCGGTGAACGGCCTTCGTCCCACCTTGTGGGGTGCTTGGCCATCATATGCCTGCGTATGCTGGTGGTGGTGAGGCTGGTAGTGGTGGCTCCCCGGCTGATCTTGGCGCGACACAGGTTGCACACCACTGTTGGTCGGTCGTCAGCGCTCTCACTGAAAAACATCCACACCTTTGAACACCTAGGCCTCTGCACGGTGGCTTGGCATGAGGGGATGCTTTGGGAAACAGTTGGGGGATT
This sequence comes from Eleutherodactylus coqui, assembly GCF_035609145.1. Lineage (NCBI taxonomy): Eukaryota > Metazoa > Chordata > Amphibia > Anura > Eleutherodactylidae > Eleutherodactylus > Eleutherodactylus coqui. The sequence goes on from NC_089842.1 coordinate 237,319,380, forward strand.
CTTCGCTCTTGCCCTGCCTGTACCCCTGGCCACCCCACTGCCTCTTCCAACCTGTCCTGCGGCTACACTTGCCTCCCCCTCTGAAGACCTGTCCTCAGTTGGCTTAGCAAACCAGGTGGGGTCAGTCACCACAGCATCCAGCGGCTCTTCCTCCGAATGCTCTGTGCGCTCCTCCCTCGGACTTACTGCCCTTACTACTACCTCACTGATAGACAACTATGTCTCATCATCATCGTCCTCCTCACCCACTGAAAGCTCTTGACACAGTCTCCAGCCTCATCACCCGGGCTCCGGGAACTTTTCAAAGGTTGGGCATTGGTCACGACAAACTCCTCAGGTGAGAGAGGAACCATTTTGTCCCAATCAAGGCAGGGGCCCGAGAACAGTTCCTAGGAGTCTGTCTGCTCATCAGAATGTGTCATTTTCATGGAGTGAGGAGGCTGGGAGGAAGGAGGAGCAGCAGCGAGAGAATTCAGAGTTGCAGCAGTGGACGGCGTAGAAGACTGGGCGGTCGATACATTGCTGGATGCATTTTCTGCCATCCACGACAGGACCTGCTCACACTGCTCTATTTGTAATAAATGTCTACCATTCTGACCCATAAATTGTGATATGAAGCTGGGGACCCCAGAAACTTGCCTCTCTCCTAATCCCGCAGCAGCTGGCTGTGATTTACCTGGACCCGGAACTCGGCCTGTGCCCACACCCTCACTTGGAGCTCCGCGTCCTCGCCCATGTACACGTCCTCTAGCCCTACCCCTACCCCTCAGCATGGTGGATTACGAATAGAGCAGACACAGAGCAGTGTAAATAATTATAGAATTATTTGCGTACAGTTGGAGGCTGACAGCGATATTGTAACGCTAACTCCAGGCAGAAACAAAGAATATGGAAGGCTGCAGACAGGCCTAGCTGTGCAATAGTGATGCAGTACAACTCCCACCAGACACCCAGTAAATTTCAGACGGTCAGAGGTAGCCGTAAGAAAGAGCTTTTATTTTAATTTTCTTGAAAAAGAATACAGGCTATATAGCGTGTATATGACTTTTACTCTATCAGTGACTGTGGCCGTACGCTGTGCGTGAACTTAACGGCAGACACAGACCGGTGTAAGAAATTATGGAATTATTGGCGTACAGTTGGAGGCTGACAGCGGTATTGTAACGCTAACTCCAGGCAGAAACAAAGAATACGGAAGGCTGCAGACAGGCCTAGCTGTGCAATAGTGATGCAGTACAACTCCCACCAGACACCCAGTAAATTTCAGATGGTCAGAGGTAGCCGTAAGAAGGAGCTTTGTTTTAAAGGGGTTGTCTCGCGAAATCAAGTGGGGTTATACACTTCTGTATGGCCATATTAATGCACTCTGTAATATACATCGTGCATTAAATATGAGCCATACAGAAGTTATTCACTTACCTGCTCCGTTGCTAGCGTTCTCGTCTCCATGGTTCCTTCTAAATTCGCTGGCGGCTTGCTTTTTTAGATGCGCTTGCGCAGTCCGGTCTTCTGCTCTGAGCACGAGCCGCTTCAGTGTGCTCGCCGCTACAGCTCTTCTGCGCATGCGCAGACGAGCTGTAACTTCTCGGGAGCACGCTGGAGCGGCCATTCTGCTACCATCCTCTCTTAGATGAAGGTGCAGAAACTTGAGCTACCCAGCAGAGCCGCCCAGCCGCCCAGCACAGCCGCCCAGCCCAGCCACCAAGCCCAGCCACCCAGGTAAGTGATGGGTGACGGACTGACGGGGGTGACGAGTAACGGACTGCCGCTGTGGCCCCGGGGCCTACCGCTGTGGCCGCGGGGCCTAGCGCTGGGGAGCCGGGGCCTAGCGCGGGGGAGCCGGGGCCTAGCGCCGGTTACCTGCTGCCTGGCGGTGGGTGACTGTGGCCCAAGAGCGTGTGCCGTGGTCGGCGGCCGCGGTGGGTCCGGTCGGCGGCTGCGGGGCGTCTGGTTGTCAGGGAGACACAGCTGGTAGCGTCTCGGGAGCGCGCACGTCGGGCTACAGTAAGCGACGGGAAAAGAGCCGGTGGCCATCTTGGGGAAACTTTTTATAAGTTGCTGAAACGCTGGAACTGTAAGTAGAAACCGGCTAGAAAAGTCATTTACATGGGTGATTAGTAATGTATGCTTAATAAGGGGGACTGGGCAAAAAAAAAATTTCACTGCTTCCTGGAGACAACCCCTTTAAATTTTTTTGAAAAAGAATACAGGCTATATAGCGTGTATATGACTTTCCATCTATCAGTGGCTGTGGCCGCACGCTGTGCGTGAAGTTGACGGCGGACACAGACCGGTGTGAATAATTATGGAATTATTGGCGTACAGTTGGAGGCTGACAGCGGTAATGTAACGCAAACTGCAGCCAGAAAAAAATTATATGGAAGGCTGCAAAAAGGTCTGGCTCTGCAATAGTGATGCACTACAACTCCCACCAGACAACCTGTACAATTCAGACGGTCACAGGTAGCCCTAAGAAGGACCATTGGGGTTCTTGCAGACAGGATTCTACACTACCACTGTCCCTCTTTCAGCAGCACTGCCCCTATACTCTGTATAATTGACTGCAGACTGAGAACACTATAGCTGTAATAGCCTACACAGAGCGAGATGAAAAAAAAAATTGGTGCAAAACTGCTCCCAGCCAGCCACAACAGTAATGCACATGGTCAGATGTGGCCCTAAGAAGGACCGTTGGGGTTCTTGAAGACAGGAACCTACACTAACACTTTCCCTATAGCAGGAGCAGCACTGTCCCTGATTTCTCCCAGTGTGTGTCTGAGGCGAGCCGCGGGCGGGACCGCTTTAAGTACTCAGCGGTCACTTGATCTCACCAGCCACTCACTGCAGGGGGGTGGGATAGGGCTGGAACGTCACAGGAGGAAGTTGTAATGTCTTCCCTGCATTTCTATTGGCCAGAAAATTGCACTAAACATGCAGGGAAGGAAATGGAATTGACTTGAGTACCACGTGGTGCTCGTCTCGAGTATTGAGCATCTCGAGTACCCTAATACTCGAACGAGCATCAAGCTTGGACGAGTATGCTCGCTCATCTCTAGTCCCAACTCGATTATTCAATTCTAGCGCAAAAGAATTAGCGTCCAAATTTTACGTGTGTACTCTATGCTTTCACTCCCCGATGTCGTAGATACATGAAATTTGGCACGAGCATAGATTATGTCATAAGTAGGAGAATCTAATCAGTCGCAACTCGATTATTCAATTTTAAGTGCAAAAGAATTAGGGTCCAAATTTTACGTACGTATTCTAATTCTCTTATTTCCCGATGTCATAGAAACTTGAAATTTGGCACGAGCATAGATTATGTCATAAAAAAGGAAAAGTTAATGGTCCCAACTCAATTACTCAATTATAAGCACAAAAGAATTAGCATCCAAATTTTACGTACGGAATCTAATTCTCTTATTTCCCGATGTCATAGAAATTTGAAATTTGGCACAAGCATTGATTATGTTCATAAATAGGAAAAGTTAATGGGTCCCAACTCGATTATTCAATTCTAAGCGCAAAAGAATTAGTGTCCAAATTTTACGTACGGAATCTAATTCTCTTATTTCACGATGTCATAGAAACGTGAAATTTGGCACGAGCATTGACTATGTCATAAATAGGAAAAGTTAATGGGTCCCAACTCGATTATTCAATTCTTAGCGGAAAAGAATTAACGTCGCAATTGTACGTACGGAATCTAATTCTCTCACTTCCCAATGTCATAGAAACTTGAAATTTGGCACGAGCATTGATTGTGTCATAAATAGGAAAAGCTAATGGGTCCCAACTAGAGATGAGCGAACGTGTTCTTCCGAGCTTGATATTCGTGCGAATATTAGGGTGTTCGGGATGTTCGTTATTCGTAACGAACACCATGCGGTGTTCTGGTTACTTTCACTTCCTTCCCTGAGACGTTAGCGCGCTTTTCTGGCCAATTGAAAGACAGGGAAGGCATTACAACTTCCCCCTGTGACATTCAAGCCCTATACCACCCCCCTGCTGTGAGTGGCTGGGAAGATCAGGTGTCACCCGAACATAAAAGTCGGCCCCTCCCGCGGTTCGCCTCAGATGCCGTGTGAGTTAGATGAGGGACAGTGCTGTTTGTACCGGAGCTGCTGTAGGGAAAGAATTGGTAGTTAGTGTAGGCTTCAAGACCCCCCAAAGGTCCTTATTAGGGCCACTGATAGCTGTGTGTTGGCTGCTGTTAGCAGTGGCAATTTTTTTTTCTTCTCAAAATCGGCTCTGCAGAGCGTTGCACCTGGCATTAGGGACAGAAGTGCTGCATAGGCAGGGAGAGTGTTAGGAGTGAGTGTAGCCTTCAAGAACCTCAACGGTCCTTTCTAGGGCCATATTTAACCGTGTGCAGTACTGTCCAGGCTGCTGTTAGCTGTGCTGCATTTTTTTTTTGCTTCTCAAAATCGCCTCTGCAGAGCATTGCACCCTCCATTGATACTGCAGGGAAAGAATTGTATAGGCAGGGCCACAACACAGTTATTATTCATTGAATATACGCAGTGCTGCCTTTTGCTTGTAAAACAAGTGAAAATAATTCTATTTGTCCTGCCTCTGTCCGTCCTAAGGGCGGTGGACACGTGTCGGCTGCGTGTGCAACCTGTAAAAATCAGACGCACCCAGCTACGTTTTACTCCTGGCTTCGCCATTTGCTTTCCTTAATTGGGAAAAAAAATACCTGCTCTGCCACAGTTAATAACTCTGCTACCCTCACGTTCTGTGACACATTAGCAGGAAAACAGCACAGTTATTAAACTTAGATTATACATTCACTAGAGGCAGTGGGGCCTTTCGTTTTCAAAAAAGGGAAAAAATTATATTTGGCCTGCAGTCTTGCGCCAATTTATTAGCTGCCTGTGAAATCAAATCACTGGTAATACAGCATGCTGAGGGGTAGGGGTAGGCCTAGAGGACGTGGACGCGGCCGAGGACGCGGAGGGCCAAGTCAGGGTGTGGGCACAGGCCGAGCTCCTGATCCAGGTGTGTCGCAGCCGACTGCTGCGCGATTAGGAGAGAGGCACGTTTCTGGTGTCCCCACATTCATCGCCCAATTAATGGGTCCACGCGGGAGACGGTTATTAGAAAATGAGCAGTGTGAGCAGGTCCTGTCCTGGATGGCAGAAAGTGCTTCGAGCAACCTATCGTCTACCCGCAGTTCTGCGCAGTCCACTGCTGCAAATCCGAATCCTCTGTCTGCTGCTCCTCCTTCCTCCCAGCCTCCTCACTCCACTACAATGACACCTGCTCAGGAGTGGGAACACTCCCAGGAACTGTTCTCGGGCCCCTGCTTAGATTGGGCAGCAGCGGTTCCTCTCCCACCAGAGGAGTTTATCGTCACTGATGCCCAACCATTCGAAAGTTCCCGAGGTCCGGGGGAAGAGGCTGGGGACTTCCGCCAACTGTCTCAACAACTTTCTGTGGGTGAGGAGGACGATGACGATCAGACACAGTTGTCTTGCAGTGAGGTAGTAGTAAGGGCAGTAAGTCCGAGGGAGCAGCGCACAGAGGATTCGGAGGAAGAGCAGCAGGACGATGAGGTGACTGACCCCACCTGGTGTGCAACGCTTACTCAGGAGGACAGGTCTTCAGAAGGGGAGTCAAGGGCATCAGCAGGGCAGGTTGCAAGAGGCAGTGCGGTGGCCAGGGGTAGAGGCAGGGCCAGACCGAATAATCCACCAACTGTTTCCCAAAGCGCCCCCTCGCGCCATGCCACCCTGCAGAGGCAGAGGTGCTCTAAGGTCTGGCAGTTTTTCACAGAGACGCCTGACGACCGACGAACAGTGGTGTGCAACCTTTGTCGCGCAAAGCTCAGCCGGGGAGCCAACACCAACAGCCTCACCACCACCATGCGCAGACATATGATGGCCAAGCACCCCGCAAGGTGGGACGAAGGCCGTTCAGCGCCTCCGGTTTGCACCCCTGCCTCTCCCCCTGTGCCCCAACCTGCCACTGAGATGCAACCCCCCTCTCAGGACACAGGCACTACCGCCTCATGGCCTGCACCCACACCCTCACCTCCGCTGTCCTCGGCCCCATCCAGCAGTGTAGTTCAGCGCACCGTCCAGCCGTCGCTTGCGCAACTGTTGGAGCGCAAGCGCAAGTACGCCGCCACGCACCCGCACGCTCAAACGTTAACCGTCCGCATAGCAAAATTCATCAGCCTTGAGATGCTGCCGTATAGGGTTGTGGAAACGGAGTCCTTCAAAAGTATCATGGAGGTGGCGGCCCCGCGCTACTCAGTTCCCAGTCGCCACTACTTTTCCCGATGTGCCGTCCCAGCCCTGCACGACCACGTCTCCCGCAACATTGTACGCGCCCTCACCAACGCGGTTACTGCCACGGTCCACTTAACTACGGACACGTGGACAAGCACAGGCGGGCAGGGCCACTACATCTCCCTGACGGCACATTGGGTGAATTTAGTGGAGGCTGGGACAGAGTCAGAGCCTGGGACCGCTCATGTCCTACCCACCCCCAGAATTGCGGGCCCCAGCTCGGTGGTGGTATCTGCGGAGGTGTATGCTTCCTCCACTAAAGCACCCTCCTCCTCCTCCGTCTCGCAATCAAGATGTGTTAGCAGCAGCATGTCGCCAGCAGTCGGTGTCGCGCGGTGTGGCAGCACAGCGGTGGGCAAGCGTCAGCAGGCCGTGCTGAAACTACTCAGCTTAGGCGATAAGAGGCACACGGCCCACGAACTGCTGCAGGGTCTGACACAGCAGACCGACCGCTGGCTTGCGCCGCTGAGCCTCCAACCGGGCATGGTCGTGTGTGACAACGGCCGTAACCTGGTGGCGGCTCTGCAGCTCGGCAGCCTCACGCACGTGCCATACCTGGCCCACGTCTTTAATTTGGTGGTTCAGCGCTTTCTGAAAAGCTACCCACGCTTGTCAGACCTGCTCGTAAAGGCGCGCCGGCTCTGCGCACATTTTCGCAAGTCCCACACGGACGCTGCCACCCTGCGCACCCTGCAACATCACTTTAAGCTGCCAGTGCACCGACTGCTGTGCGACGTGTCCACACGGTGGAACTCTACGCTCCACATGTTGGCCAGGCTCTATGAACAACGTAGAGCTATAGTCGAATACCAACTCCAACATGGGCGGCGCAGTGGGAGTCAGCCTCCTCAATTCCTTTCAGAAGAGTGGGCCTGGTTGGCAGACATCTGCCATGTCCTTGGTAATTTTGAGGAGTCTACCCAGGTGGTGAGCGGCGATGCTACAATCATTAGCGTCACCATTCCTCTGCTATGCATCTTGAGAAATTCCTGCAAACCATAAAGGCAGCTGCTTTGCGCTAGGAAACGGGGGCGGGGGAAGACAGTATGCCGCTGGATAGTCAGGGCACCCTCCTGTCTATTTCTCAGCGCGTACAGGAGGAGGAGGAGGAGCATGAGGAGGATGAGGAGGAGGGGGAAGAGACAGCTTGGGCCGCTGCTGACGGTACACCAGCTGATTGCCTGTCATCCTTTCAGCGTTTATGGCCTGAGGAGGAGGAGGAGGAGGATCCTGAAAGTGATCTTCCTAGTGAAGACAGCCATGTGTTGCGTACAGGTACCCTGGCACACATGGCTGACTTCATGTTAGGATGCCTTTCTCGTGACCCTCGCGTTGCACGCATTCTGGCCACGACGGATTACTGGGTGTACACACTGCTCCATCCACGGTATAAGGAGAACCTGCCCACTCTGATTCCCGAAGAGGAAAGGGGTTCGAGAGTGTTGCTATACCACAGGACCCTTGCGGACAAGCTGATGGTAAAATTCCCAGCCGACAGCGCTAGTGGCAGAAGGCGCAGTACCGAGGGCAAGGTAGCAGGGGATGTGCGTAGATCGAGCAGCATGTACATCCCAGGCAGTGCAACAGTCTTTAAGGGCCTGGCCAGCTTTATGGCTCCCCACCAAGACTGTGTCACCGCTCCCCAGTCACGGCTGAGTCGGCGGGAGCACTGTAAAAGGATGGTGAGGGAGTACGTAGCGGATCGCACGACCATCCTTGGTGACGCCTCTGCCCCCTACAACTACTGGGTGTCGAAGCTGGACACGTGGCCTGAACTAGCGCTGTATGCCCTGGAGGTGCTTGCTTGCCCTGCGGCTAGCATCTTCTCGGAGAGGGTGTTTAGTGCGGCTGGGGGAATCATCACAGATAAGCGTAGCCGCTTGTCAACAGACAGTGCCGACAGGCTAACACTCATCAAGATGAACAAAGGCTGGATTTCGCCAGACTTCTGTTCTCCACCAGCGGACAGCAGCGATACGTAAGCAATACGTAGGCTGCACCCGCGGATGGAAGCTACGTTCTCTCTCACCATCCAAAACGGGGACATTTCTGCTTCATCAATCTGTGTCTAATATTCCTCCTCCTCCTCCTCCTCCTCCTCCTCCTGAAACCTCACGTAATCACGCTGAACGGGCAATTTTTCTTAGGGCCACAAGGCTCACTCAAATAATTTTTCTGAACAATTTTTATAAGTTTCAATGCGCTTAAAAGCGTTGGAACTTTAACTTGAACCAATTTTTCGTTACACTGGGCTGCCTCCAGGCCTAGTTACCACTTAAGCCACATTAACCAAAGCGATTAATGGGTTTCACCTGCCCTCTTGGCTGGCCATGGCCAATTTTTGGGATGTACATTAGTACTGTTGATACAGCAATTTTTGTGGGCCCTCGCCTACAGTGTAATCAAATTAATTTTTAGCCCACCTGCATTACAGCTGACGTTACCTCAGCTGTGTTGGGCAATGCAATGGGATATTTTTATGTACCGCCGGTGGGTTCCAGGGAGCCACCCATGCTGTAGGTGCACAAGGAGTTTTTAATACATCTGTACACTTCTAAAGAACCCCAGTCTGACTGGGGCATGCAGTGTGGGCCGAAGCCCACCTGTATTACGCACGACATTACTACCTCAGCTGTGTTGGGCAATGCAATGGGATATTTCTATGTACCGCCGGTGGCTTCCTGGCACCCACCCAGGCAGTGGGTCCACAGGGAGTTTAACCTACATTTGTCCACTTCTAAAGAACCCCAGTCTGACTGGGGCATGCAGTGTGGGCCGAAGCCCACCTGCATTAAGCACGACATTACTACCTCAGCTGTGTTGGGCAATGCAATGGGATATTTTTATGTACCGCCGGTGGGTTCCAGGGAGCCACCCATGCTGTAGGTGCACACGGAGTTTTTAATACATCTGTACACTTCTAAAGAACCCCAGTCTGACTGGGGCATGCAGTGTGGGCCGAAGCCCACCTGTATTACGCACGACATTACTACCTCAGCTGTGTTGGGCAATGCAATGGGATATTTCTATGTACCGCCGGTGGCTTCCTGGCACCCACCCAGGCAGTGGGTCCACAGGGAGTTTAACCTACATTTGTCCACTTGTAAAGAACCCCAGTCTGACTGGGGCATGCAGTGTGGGCCGAAGCCCACCTGCATTAAGCACGACATTACTACCTCAGCTGTTTTGGGCAATGCAATGGGATATTTTTATGTACCGCCGGTGAGTTCCAGGGAGCCACCCATGCTGTAGGTGCACACGGAGTGTAACCTACATGTGTCCACTTGTAAAGAACCCCGGTCAGACTGGGGCATGCAGTGTGGGCCGAAGCCCACCTGTATTACGCACGACATTACTACCTCAGCTGTGTTGGGCAATGCAATGGGATATTTCTATGTACCGCCGGTGGCTTCCTGGCACCCACCCATGCTGTGGGTCGACAGGGACTTCACAATAGGGAGTTGTACCTGCCTGTGTCTATGAATTAAAAAACGCGGTCTGACTGGGGCATGCAGACACCTTGACAGAATGAATAGTGTGTGGCACATAGGTTCCCCATTGCTATGCCTACGTGTGCAGCTCCTGATGGCGGTGGCACAGGATTCTATTTCTCATTGCTTCTATACAGCATTGTGGGCTATCGCCCCGCCCCTTTTAAAGAGGGCCGCTGCCTAGCCATGCCAACCCTCTGCAGTGTGTGCCTGCGGTTCCTCCTCATGGCAGACGCACTTCTAAATAGACATGAGTGTGGCGTGGCATGAGGGCAGCTGAAGGCTGCGCAGGGACACTTTGGTGTGCGCTGTGGGGGGGAGGGGGGGGCGGTTGGTCAGCATGTAACCCAGGAGAAGTGGCAGCGGAGAGTCATCCAGGCAGTGATTGTGCTTTGTTGTAGCTAGTGTGGTGCTTAGCAAAGGTATGCCGTGCTAATGAGGGCTTTTCAGAAGTAAAAGTTGTTGGGAGGGGGGGGGGGGGGCACTCTTGCCGGTATTGTGGCTTAATAGTGGGACCTGTGAACTTGAGATGCAGCCCAACATGTAGCCCCTCGCCTGCCCTATCCGTTTCTGTGTCATTCCCATCACTTTCTTGAATTGCCCAGATTTTCACACATGAAAACCTTAGCGAGCATCGGCGAAATACAAAAATGCTCTGGTCGCCCATTAACTTCAATGGGGTTCGTTGTTCGAAACGAACCCTCGAACATCGCGGGAAGTTCGTTTCGAATAACGAACACCCGAACATTTTGGTGTTCGCTCATCTCTAGTCCCAACTCAATTATTCAATTATAGCGCAAAAGAATTAGCGTGCAAATTTTACGTACGTAATCTAATTCTCTTATTGAAATTTGGCACAAGCATTGAATATTATGTCATAAATAGGAAAAGTTAATGGGTCCCAAGTCGATTATTCAATTCTAAGCGCAAAAGAATTAGCATCCAAATTTTATGTACGGAATCTAATTCTCTCACTTCTCGATGTCGTAGAAACATGAAATTTGGCACAATCATAGATTATGTCTATAATAGGAAAAGTTAATGGGCCCCAACTCGATTATTTAATTCTAGCGCAAAAGAATTAATGTCCAAATTTTGCATACATAATCTAATGATCTCACTTCCTGATATCGTAGAAACATGAAATTTGGCACGAGCACTGATTATGTCATAATTAGGAGAATGTAATGGGTCCCAACTCGATTATTTAATTCTAAGCACAAAAGAATTAGCGTCAAAATTTTACGTACAGAATCTAATTCTTTCACTTCCTGATGTCATTTTATATAAAGAAAATGTCGCATGGTTACCTCCACGTGGTGTTTCCTGGGTAACACCAAGAACCATGCAAAATAGTGAACATATTTTTTTCCTTGGTATCTCTAAAGTAACGACGACTTCATAAGATTTTCCGTGTGAACACCAGATAAGCACCAGTACCAAATTAATTCGGGCGAAGCTGGGTATATCAGCTAGTTCAATTAGAAGCACAAAAGTAAATCACGCCCTACGTTGAGTGTTAAATCTTATTCTCTAACTTTCCGGTGTCATATAAGCTTGAAATTTTGCAAGACCATTCTTTAGGCCCTATATAAAAAAAAGAAAAGGGGTTGCAACTTGATTATTCAATTCTAAGCGCAAAAGTAAGTGACCCCCTATGTTATGTACCTAATCTATTACTCTAACTTTCCTCTGTCTTACAAAATTGAAATTTTGCACAACAATTCTTTAGGTCCTAAATACAAAAATTTGGTAGAGGTCACAACTAGATTATTCAATTCTAAACACAAATGTAAGTACTCCCGTTTGTTAGGTATCTAACCTAATTCTCAAACTTTCCAGTTTCGTACAAACTTGAAACTTGCCCTTACCATTCCAAAATAGATAAAATACCAGGGTCAGAACTTGATTATTTCACTATAAGTGCAAAAGTAAGTGACACCCTATGATCGGGTAACTAAAAACTAGAAATGAGCGAGCACACTCGCCCGAGCTTGATACTCGTTCGAGCATTAGGGTACTCGAGATGCTCGTTACTCGAGACGAGCACCATGCGGTACTCGAGTTTATTCCATTTCCGTCCCCGCATGTTTAGCACTAGAGATGAGCGAACATACTCGTCTGAGCTTGATGCTCGTTCGAGTATTAGGGTGTTCGAGATGCTCGTTACTCGAGACAAGCACCACGCGGTACTTGAGTCAATTTCATTTCCTTCCCTGCATGTTTAGCGCTATTTTCTGGCCAATAGATATGCAGGGAAGGCATTACAACTTCTTCCTGTGACTTGCCAGTCCTATCCCACCCCCTTGCAGTGAGTGGCTGGCGAGATCAAGTAACTGCTGAGTATTTAAAGCGGTCCCGCCCACGGTTCGCCTCAGACACACGCTGACAGAGATTAGGGAGGGTGCTGCTGGTGCTATAGTGTTGGCATCTTCAGAACCCCAACGGTCCTTCTTAGGGCCACATCTGACCGTGTGCATTACTGTTGTGGCTGCTGGGAGCAGTTTTGCACAATTTTTTTTTTCATCTTGGGCTGTGCAGGCTATAGCGTTCTCAGTTTGCAGTCTATTATACAGAGTATAGGGGCAATACTGGTGAGGCAGGGACAGTGGTAGTGTAGAATCCTGTCTACAAGAACCCCAATGGTCCTTCTTAGGACTACCTGTGACCGTGTGCATTTTACTGCCTGGCTGCTGGAAGTTGTAGTGCCTAACTATTACCCAGCTAGGCCTGTTTGCAGCCTTGCGTATAATTTTTTTCGGACTGCAGTTTGCGTTACAAAACCGCTGTCAGCGTAAAAGTGTACACCAATAATTGCATAATTATTCACACCGCTCTGTGTCTGCTCTATTCGTAATACACCATGCTGAGGGGTAGAGCAAGAGGACATGGACGTGATGCAGGTGAGGAAGTGGAGGTCCAAGTGAGGGTGTGGGCACAGGCGGCCGAGTTCCTTGTCCAGGTGAATCGCAGCCAGCTGCTGCGGGATGAGGGGGGAGGCAAGTTTCTGGGGTCCCCAGCTTCATATCACAATTTATGGGTCTACGTGGTAGACCTTTATTACAAACAGAGCAGTGTGAGCAGGTCCTGTCATGGACGGCAGAAAATGCATCCAGCAATGTATCGACCACCCAGTCTTCTACACCGTCCACTGCTGCAACTCTGAATTCTCTCGCTGCTGCTCCTCCTTCCTCCCAGCCTCCTCACTCCATGAAAATGACACATTCTGATGACACATCCCGAGACAGACTCCCAGGAACTGTTCTCGGGTCCCTGCCTTGATTGGGAAAAAATGGTTCTTCTCTCACCTGAGGAGTTTGTCGTGACCGATGCCCAACCTTTGGAAAGTTCCCGGAGTCCGGGTGATGAGGCTGGGGACTTACGGAAACTGTCTCAAGAGCTTTCAGTGGGTGAGGTGGACGATGATGATGAGACACCGTTGTCTATCTGTGAGGTAGTAGTAAGGGCAGTAAGTCCGAGGGAGGGGCGCACAGAGGATTCGGAGAAAGAGCCGCTGGACGATGAGGTGACTGACCCCACCTGGTTTGCTAAGCCAACTGAAAACAGGTCTTCAGAGGGGGAGGCAAGTGCAGCAGTAGGACAGGTTGGAAGAGGCAGTGGGGTGGTCAGAGCGAAAAACTGTTTCCCAAAGCACCCCGTCGCGCCAAGCCACCCTGCAGAGGCCTAGGTCTTCAAAGGTGTGGATGTTTTTTAGTGAGAGCGCGGATGACCGACGTACAGTGGTGTGCCACCTGTGTCGTGCCAAGATCAGCCGGGGAGCCACCACTACCAGCCTCACCACCACCAGCATGCGCAGGCATATGATGGCCAAGCACCCCACAAGGTGGGACGAAGGACGTTCACCGCCTCCGGGTCGCACCACTGCCTCTCTCCCTGTGCCCCAACCTGCCACTCAGATCCAACCCCCATCTCAGGACACAGGCACGAACGCCTCCCGGCCTGCACCCACACCCTTACCTCCGCTGTCCTCGACCCCATCCAGCAATGTCTCACAACGCAGCGTCCAACTGTCGCTAGCACAAGCGTTGGAGCGCAAGCGCAAATACGCGGCCACGCACCTGCACGCTCAAGCTTTAAACGTGCACATTGCCAAATTGATCAGCCTGGAGATGCTGCCGTGCAGGCTTGTGGAAACGGAGGCTTTCAAAAACATGATGGCTGCGGCAGTCCCACGCTATTCGGTCCCCAGTCGCCACTATTTTTCCAGGTGTGCCTTCCCAGCCCTACACCAGCACGTCTCCCGCAACATCAATTGGGCCCTCACCAACGCGGTTACTGTGAAGGTCTACTTAACCACAGACACGTGGACAAGTACTGGCGGGCAGGGCCACTATATCTCCCTGACGGCACATTGGGCGAATTTAGTGGAGGCTGGGACCGAGTCAGAGCCTGGGACCGCACACGTCCTACCCACACCCAGAATTGCGGGTCCTTCCGTGGTTCTGGTATCTGCGGCGGTCTATGCCACCTCCTCGAAACCTTCCCCCTCCATCTCCTCCTACGCAACCTCCTACGCACGTCGCCAGCAGTCAGTGTGGTGCGGCAGCACAGCGCTGGGCAAGCGTCAGCAGGCTGTGCTGAAACTACTCAGCCTAGGTGACAAGAGGCACACGGCCCCCGAACTGTTGCAGGGTTTGACAGAGCAAACCGACCTCTGGCTTTCGCCGCTGAGCCTCCAACCGGGCATGGTCATGTGTGACAACGTTCGTAAGCTGGTGGCGGCTCTGCAGCTCGGCAGCCTCACACACATGCCATGCCTGGCCAGTGTCTTCAATCTGGTGGTTCAGCGGTTTCTGAAAAACTACCCGCACTTATCTGACCTGCTCGGCAACGTGCGCCGCGTCTGCGCATATTTCCGCAAGTCCACCACGGACGCTGCCACCCTGCAACAGAGCACCGACTGCTGTGCGACGTGCCCACACGGTGGAATTCTACACTCCACATGTTGGCCGGGTTGTATGAGCAGCGTAGAGCAATAGTGGAATACCAACTCCAACATGGGCGGCGTAGTGGTAGTCAGCCTCCACAATTCTTTACTGAGGAGTGGGCCTGGATGCCAGACATCTGCCAGGTCCTCGGAAACTTTGAGGAGTCTACCCATATGGTGAGCGGCGATGCTGCAATCATTAGCGTCACCATACCTCTGCTATGCCTGCTAAGAAGTTCGCTAGAAAGCATAAAGGCTGACGCTTTGCGGTCGGAACAGGAGACGGGGGAAGAGAGTATGTCGCTTGATAGTCAGACCACCCTCATGTCTATATCTCAGCGCGTTTTGGAGGAGAAGGAAGAGGAGGGGGAGGAGCAGGGGGGGGGGAAGAGAGAGCTGAGCCCACTGCAGAGGGTACCCATGCTGCTTGCCTCCCATCTGTTCAGTGTGTATGGCCTGTGGACGAGGAGGAGGAGGAGGATTCTGAAAGTGATCTTCCTAGTGAGGACAGCGATGTGTTGCATGCTGGTACCTTGGCACACATGGCTGACTTCATGTTAGGCTGCCTTTCTCGTGACCCTCGCGTTAGATGCATTCTGGCCACTACGGATTACTGGGTGTACACCCTTCTCGACCCACGGTATAAGGAGAACCTTTCCACTCTCATTCCCGAAGAGGAAAGGGGTTCGAGAGTGATGCTATACCACAGGACCCTGGTGCACAAACTAATGGTAAACTTCCCATCTGACAGCGCTAGCAGCAGAAGGCGCAGTTCCGAGGGCCAAGTAGCAGGAGAGGCGCGGAGTTCAGGCAGCATGTTCAGCACAGGCAGGGGAACACTCTCCAAGGCCTTTGCCAGCTTTATGCCTCCCCAGCTAGACTGCGTCACCACCCCCCAGTCAAGGCTGAGTCGGAGGGAGCACTGTAAAAAGATGGTGAGGGAGTATGTAGCCGATCGTACCACCGTCCTCCGTGATGCCTCTGCTCCATACAACTATTGGGTGTCAAAGCTGGACACGTGGCACGAACTTGCGCTGTATGTCCTGGAGGTGCTGGCTTGCCCTGTCTCTAGCGTCTTGTCAGAGAGGGTGTTTAGTGCAGCTGGGGGAATCATCACGGACAAGCGTACCCGCCTGTCAACTGCCAGTGCCGACATGCTTACACTCATAAAGATGAACAAAGCCTGGATTTCCCCAGACTTCTCTTCTCCACCGGGCTAGAGCAGCGGAACCTAAAGATTCTTTTCGCTGCAACCACAGATAAAAGCACTCTTCTCTATCACGGGGAAAACGGGGCATTTATGTTTGTAAATCTGTCTCTGACATTAGTCCTTCTCCTGCTGCTACTCCTCCTCCAGAAACAACATGTCATCGCGCTGAACGGCCAATTTTTCTGCGGCCCAAAAGGCCCATCAACATCTACCAATGTTTTTACAATTTTTCAAAGTTTCAAAAGTATTGATACTTTAACATTAACCAATTTTTTTAACAGGGCTGCCTACAGATTCTGTTACAATCTTAAACAACAGTGGGCTATATCTTTAAAAAAATGTTTATGGGTTTCACCTGCCCTCTCGGTTGATTCATTTTTCAGAGGTACACTTATTTTTCGGGCCCATGCCTACCCTCTTATCCAACTAATTTTTCCGGCCTTTGCCTACGCTCATGGTATCCCAATGGTTCAGAGGTTGGCCAATACTATTACTACAGAAATTTTGCTGGGGTCTGCCTGCCCATACTTCTGCTACAAGAAAATTACAGGGGTCTGCCTATACTGCTGCCACTTACATGTTACAGCTTTTGTTGGAGGGTTTGAAGTGGCTTGTGGGTAGCCAAATCAGTATCTCCTTTGGTCTAAAGGAATATGAGGTGTGGCAGATTTTGTTAATGAGATTTGTGACTGACAGCCAAAAAGGTTTAATTTTGAGCACTGCCACCAAATGTGTAGGGCAGTGCCTTTTTCTTCCTCACATCTCCAGAAGACGTCTAATGATGTCAGGGTCATTTTAGAGGTTGTAACGGGGGTCCTATACCATCTGGTCAAAATCTTATAGGAGTTTTCTTGAATGCGTACGCATCTTGAAAAACCGTGAGTTTTTCAGGACTTTGAGGGTTTCCTCTCAACTGAGGGTGAGTCCTAATTCTCTTTCCCACTCCCTCAGAAACCAGGGCCTTTCCGAAGCGATCTGCAAAAGGAGGCCTTTGTAAAGTTGGCTGACCAGTTTCTTCGGCCGAGAGGGTAGGGAGATGCATGTCTCAAACCAGAGAGGATCCCTCAGGTTGTTAAGGTTGGTTGACTGAATCTGCTTCAAAGAGTGGTATAGGCTAGCTCTGTTCAAAAAGTTAAGGGAGAGGTGTGGGAAGCAGCTATCCAGCTGCACCGAGTTTGTCAGTTTGGGACCCTTGAGGATGCTGTATATTGTTACAGCCTGGAGTTTGTCCCAGATTCCCTCAGTTCTGAGTAGTCTGTTGGCTAAAATGGATGGTATTAATGAGGCCGGGACCATAGGGGGGAGGGACCTTTCTCTTGCTGCCCCTAGTTGATCTAAGTATTTTAATTGTGCATTTTTTTAATAGGGCTAAAATACGTTTGTTTGCCCAAAGGGAGCCCATTAACCCAGAGCAGGGCCTGGTTGTCTTTGCCTGGCATTGATCTTTCCATGCAGTGTGTGGGAGAGAATATTTTATTGTCTATTAAGGAGATCCATCTGGCGATGTGAATCGCCTTGTGATAGAGCTGAAGATTCGGAAGGCCAGTGCCTCCTTGAGGGCGTTTTTGACTTGGGAAAGAGAATGCTAATCACGGTTTGTGTCCATCCCAAATGTAATCTCTGAACAGTTTGTGCATTTGTGAGAAAAAGATGATGGGGACCTCAATTGGGACCGAGTGTAGGATGTAAATGATGGGTGGGAGTATATATGTGGAGATGAGATTTTTTCTACCCAGCCATGAAATAGGTGGTAGGTTGAGTTGCCTGAGCTGATTCTTCACTTTTTTAATCAGCGGGGTGAAGTTAGCGTCGTATAGTTGGGTGGGATTTGCGGTTAATGTAATGCCTAGTTATTTGATGTTTGAGGGAGGCCATTTAAAAGCATAATGCTTTTTCAGACTGTTGATGATGCAATGTGGGGCGGATATGTTTAGTATTTCCGACTTGTCATAATTAATTTTAAAGTTAGACAGCCTGCCGAAGAGGTCGAACATTCCCATGAGCGCCGGTAAGGCCTTTTTTGGGTTAGTGGCTAGCACCAAGAGGTCGTCAGCAAAGGCTGCGATGGTGTGTATGGTGTCCCCTATATGAAGGCCCTCAATATCTGGGTTTTGTCTGATTTCTTGGAGTAACGTCTCCATTACTAGAATGAAGAGGGTAGGTGATAGCGGGATAAGTATGTTAGCGAATTTTTTGTAGTAGAGAATGGGAAGTCCATCAGGGCCCGGGCATTTCCCGTTAAGGATGGAAGCTAAGACTTCGGCCACCTCGCTCTCTGTGACCGGGGACAGGAGCGAAGAAGCGTCCTCTTCGGTTAGTCCAG
This sequence comes from Eleutherodactylus coqui, assembly GCF_035609145.1. NCBI lineage: Eukaryota > Metazoa > Chordata > Amphibia > Anura > Eleutherodactylidae > Eleutherodactylus > Eleutherodactylus coqui. The sequence continues at coordinate 237,337,648 of NC_089842.1, forward strand.
GGAGTCTTAAGGTATTTAAGAAATTAAATGTGGCATCTTTTTGTACCCCACTGTCTCTTCCCAGGTTGTATAGGGCAGTGTAATATTTTTCAAATTCTACTGCCACCTCTTCCGTGTTAAGGTTGTTACCATTGCTCCCGTTGGGGTCCGGATCTGGGAGATAAAGGATTTCTCTTTTTGTTTTTGAATGAGTCTCGTCATTGTTTTTGATCCTCTATCTCCATGAATATAGATTTTATATTTAGAGGTGAACAGAGTCTTTGCTGATTTAATATTTAGGACATTTTTAAGTTTATCTCTCAGGCCTTTAAGTTCTTTTAGTGTGTCGTTATTGGGGTTATCTTTATGCAGCGTTTCTTTATTTGAGATCTGGGCGAGTAAGGCGTTAATCTCCTCCTCTCTGTGATGTTTAGTTCTGGTGCCTAAAGATATCAGTTCTCCCCTAATTTAGGCCTTGTGTGCCTCCCAAATAATGGGGACAGGTACTTCTTGGGAATCATTAATTAGGAAGAATTCTTCCAGTTTCTCTGAAACGCGTAAGTGGTTGTCCCTCCCGTTTATCAGCATACAGTTGAGGCGCCGGTTCCATTCCCTCCTCGGCAGGCTGTCTACAATCAGGGAGATGAAGATGGGGGCGTGATCTGAAATAGTGATTGGGCCAATGTCGGCCGAGTGCAGATATTTGCCTGATATTAGCAAATAGTAGATTCTATGGTAGGTTGCATGTACGTGGGAAAAATAAGTGTATTCCCTGAGCCCGGGGTTCTTCAGTCTCCAAGCGTCCCGCTGATTCAAATCTGATTTTTCAGTCTGCGGATCTGCTTTCAAGCAGTCGGGACAGAACCCGAGGTGGTGTCTATTGATTGGTCTATTGCTAGGTTAAAGTCTCCTCCGGCTACCTTCAAACCCTCAGCAAATTCTCCAAATTTAGTCAAGATCCGAGTTAACCACTGGGTTTGGTTTTTATTTGGGGCATACAGGTTGGAGAATGAGACCAGTCTGTGTGCCACCGTGCCTTTCAAGAATAGATATCTGCCACCCGGGTCCATATCCGACTGTGTTGGTACAAAGGGGACATTTTTACTTATTGCGATAGAGACCCCCCTCGAGGCCGAGGAATGTGTGCTGTGTAACCATTGGTTGTAGTTGTAGGTTGGGAGGTTGGGGACGCGGTTGTGGCAGACGTGGGTTTCTTGAAGAAACATCACGTCCGGGTTATGTTTTTTCATAAGAGCAAAGGTCTTTGACCTTTTCTGGGGGTTATTCCAGCCTCTGACATTGAATGAGATGATTTTAATCTCCGCCCTGGACCAGTTTCGGGGGGTCTATTCTCAATTGTGGATCTGACCTTTCTATGCCAAATAAATTGTAAGCCATCTTGCTGTTCCAACTAGTATTAACAACAGACTCCACATAAAGTGGAGAAAAGAGGAAATGTGTTAGACGTGAGGTGGAGGGAGGACCATTCCCGAAGGGGCCCTGAACCTGTTCCTCACTCAGGATCAGGGTTGGGGAAAAGTCCTCATGGCTTCTCCCAGCCGTCGCGAACTTGGGGGGTGGGTCGATGCACACCTTTTAGGTTAGGTGTGACCCCCGATAACCACATGTAATAAACTTATCTTAAGTATTGCCTAAACATTAGCATATTCAAAACTGACATATCTGTAAAGAAAAGATATGAACGATACAGACTAGATGTAAATCACCACACTATAGGAGGAGGATTATAGTATACAGTAGTAGTACAATAGACAACCTAAGTGGATCTGGGCCGCGCAACCGGTGCACGGAGTAACGGTAAAGCTGGAGTGTGGTTTTGGAGGGGGGGGGGGGTGGAGTCCCAGTCTCCCCAACCCTTATTTGAATGCTTCCTAACCTAAATCCCCGCCTCCTGCGCCCGTTACCTGACCAAATCGTCATACCAGGACAGCGAAGTAAATGGTGGGGTCCGCCGTCTCTCAGTCCCCTCCAGCTACCTCTGTGAAGCCGTCAGTTGATCTTGCAAATCTGGAGGGGGGGGGAGTGGAGAGGGGAGAGAAAGGGAGAGAGAGTTCCCCAAGTCATCTACAGATGAGAAAGGGAGGGAGGGACCTATTCTCAGGTCTCAACTTGCAGTTTCTTTTTATGCCTCAGGGTTCTTGAGGCCCTGTTGATCGACCAGTTTTCGGGTTTCTTCAGTTGGGGCAAGTGGGTTTTGGGCTGGTACGTCAGTCATGATGGAATGTCAATGGGGATATCCCAAGTTTCTCCCACGCCATCTCGAGGTCATTCGGCGATCTGATGGTAATCTGTTGCCCATCCTTAAAAGTAGCAAGGCCAAACGGGAAGAGCCACCTCACCGGGAGTTTTTTGGTGCGCAATGCCTTTGTCAGGGGTTTCAGTATGCGCCTTTTGGCCAATGTACTGGGAGCAATGTCCTGAAATTGGAAAATTTCGTTTTTTTCAAAGAGAAAAAGGCTTCTCTGGCCTTTTATAAAATCGCTGAGGTGTCTAAATAACTCAAGAGGCCACATATGACGTCTCTCGGGGGTTCCGATGACAAGGGTTTGGGTCTCAAGGCTCTTTGTATTCGTTCTATCACAATTTTATCAGCTCTATCTTTCCCAAGCAGGGTTTGGAATATTTGTGAGGCGGTTGAGCTTAGTGTCTCCATTGTTATGGACTCTGGTAGACCTCTGAAGCGAATGTTTTTTCTATGGCTTCTGTTCTCTTGGTCTTCAATTAGGAGCATTGCGTGCTTTAATTGATCTTGTTGCTCCGTTAGAGTGGATTGGAGGGCTGTTATGTTGTATCAGTTCTTGTTGGGTATTCTCCAAGTCCTCGACTCTGTGGCCGATCTGTTTGACTTCAGATTTTATGTCTGCCAGCTCCTTCATTACCAGGGAGATTGCCTGGGTCAGAATTTTTTTTAAGGAAAGAACGTGAGATCGGATCCCTGTCTGGGTCATCATTGTGGTGTGAAGTAATAGAAGCACTTTCTATATCTGAGTCCTCCATGTGTTGTTTGGCTGTATTTTCTTGAGGGGTTCTCTGTCTCTGTGCCGCCGGGGAGCTGTGTTTTTTTTTTGGGTATTTGTCCATCTCAGCTTGGTTTTTAATGGCACTTTGCGCGTCGGCTCCTTAGTGGCTAGGCTTAGTCAACTTTTGTGGGTGTACCTGGTGTCCCTATATCTCGGGGTCGCACTTTTAAAGTGATTGTCTCTGTTTGTCACCCACTCCGGTCTCCGCAATGTCGGCAAGGTCTCCCAGTATTCAGGGGGAGAAGGGACCGGGGGAAGAGGTCGCCCATAGGGCAATAAGTCAGGCCAGATGAGGGAGGGCAGTGGGTGACGGCGCTCAGTTAATATCCGTATGCATAGCTTAGGGCTGCGTTATGTGGTTGCTTTCAGGTGTCTCTAACAGGCCCCTTTGCTCACCAGTTTGTTATCTCAGGGTCGTACTTTTAAAGTGATTGTCTCTGTTTGTCCCCCACTCCGGTCTCCGCAATGTCGGCAAGGTCTCCCAGTATTCAGGGGGAGAAGGGACCAGGGGGAGAAGTTGCCCATAGGGCAATAAGTCAGGCCAGATGAGGGAGGGCAGTGGGTGACGGCGCTCAGTTATTATCCGTATGCAGAGCTTAGGGCTGCGTTATGTGGTTGCTTTCAGGTGTCTCTAACAGGCCCCTTTGCTCACCAGTTTGTTGCTGGCTTCAATGCGCCCACTAGCTGATGCCCCCTCTGGCCGTCCCAGGTAAGGAGTGTCCAGGCCCTCCGAGGTGGCAGCAATCAGGAGAGCTCCGTCCTCTCTTCTCACTCCCCACCGCCCCCGGATCCGGGCTGTGGCTATTGATGGCAACTGAGGTAGGAAGGGGGTGGGGGAAGGGGCTGCAGTGCCCACGTTGTGCTCATCCGTTCCTCCGCTTTCCTGCCACCCATGGGGGGAGAGGGGCAATGGTGGTAGCGGCACCCCCTCTGTCCCCACTAGTAGGTCCGGTTGTGTGCCTACCTCCGGCGGTCTGCTTGGGGTTCTTGCGGGCCGCGCCAACCGGCGGTGGCCAGAAATCTAGGCCGGGGATGCAGCCGCCGAAGTAGGCCCCGATTTGTGGTTCTCACCGATCCGGTCCAGAGCGGTGTCCTTTTGTTCCTCTCAGGGCGAGGAGTGTAGCGATGTGAAAGTCCGGTTTCCCGAGTGCACAGGGAAGGCAAAAAACCCTGGTTTCTGCTGCCTCTCTGAGGAGCCCAGCAAGCTGCGTCCTTCTTCCTGCTCGGCTAGCTCCGCCCCCCGTCAAATTAGCCCTATCTAACAGCAGTATACAGTGTTTTAAATTTTTCTGGGGCTGATGAGTGCATACAGTATCTGCAAGTCTCTGTGGGGGGTTAATTAGCCGTATCTTACAGCAGTATACACTGTTTTAAATTATTCTTGGCATGCTTGGAGCATACTTTATCTACCAGTCTCTGTGGGCGGTGAATTATCTCTATCTATCAGCAATATACACTGTTTTACATTTTTCTGGGCCTGCTGAAAACCTAAGGTATATTCCCGTATCTGGGTGGTGGGAATCTACGCTATCTAATAACAGTATACAGTGTTTATTGTGTCTATTTTGGCTTATAAGCGAACACCAAATAACTTGCATTTTGTGCAGCATTTAGTCCAAGTGCTTTATCCAACATGATGAAGACTAGGGGTAAAGGTCGAGGTCGAGAACGTGGATGTGGACGTCCGAATAAGGGTGTGGGTAGAGGCCGAGGTCATTGGTGGGGTGAAAAAGCGCCTGCTGCTGAGGGATAAGTAGAGCGCCGCATATCTCCGCTCCCCAGCTTCATGTCACATTTCGCCGGTGCGCGTGGTAGTCCATTATTAAAAGCATAACAGTGTGATCAGGTGCTGACGTGGATAGCGGATAATGCCTCCACTAATTTATCCAACACCCAGTCTTCCACGCAGTCCACTCACACTGGCCAGGGGACTGCACCTCTGAATCCTCAGGCTGCTCCTCCTTCCTCCCAGCCTGGTCACTCCAGGAAAAGGAGAGATTCTGTACAGGCATACTCCCAGGAACTGTTCTTGGGTCCCTGCCCTAAGTTGGAAAAAGCAGTTCATCAGCGACGAGGAGTTTGTTGTGACCAATGCCCAAAATTTGGAACTTAAACAGAGTCAGTGTGATGAGGCTGGGGACTTCCAAGTAGTGTCTCAAAAGATTTTTGTGGAGGATGATGAGACACAGTTGTCTGTCAGTGAGATTGCTAGGGCAGTAAGTCTGAGGGAGGAGCAGGGAGCACACACATGATTCAGAGGAAGAGCTGGTGGACGATGAGGTGACTGACCCCACCTAGGTTGCTAAGCCTACTGAAGTCAGGGCTTCAGAAGGGGAGGCAAGAGCAGCACCAGAACAGATTGGAAGAGGCAGTGGGGTGGCCCGAGGAAGAAGCAGGGCCACAGCAAATAATCCCCCAACTGTTCCCCACAGCACCTCCTAGCAGCAAGCCTCCGTGCAGAGGGCTATGCGTTCGAAGGTCTGGAGGTTGTTTATTCAGAGCACGGATGACTAACGAACAGTGGCATGCAACCTGTGCCGCACCAAGATCAGCAGGGGAGCCACCACTTACAGCCTGACCACCACCAGCATGCGCAGGCATAGGAGGGCTAAGCACTCGATGAGATGGAACAAAGGCCATTCACCGCCTGCGGATCATGCCACTGCCTCTTCCCCTGTTTCACAACCTGGTACAGAGATGCAATCCCCCTCCCAGGACACAAGCACCAGCGTCTCCCGGCCTGCACCCACACCCTCACCTCCACGGTCCTCCACTGCCTCCACCAATGTGTCCCAGTGAAGTGTCCAGCTATTGCTAACCCAAGCGTTGGAACAATAGCGGAAATATGCGGCCACCCACCCACATGCACAATCTTTAAACGTGCATATTTCGAGACTACTCAGCCTGGAGATGCTGCCATATAGGCTAGTAGAAACGGAGGCTTTCTGCAACCTGATGGCGGCAGCGGTCTCACGGTACTCAGTCCCGAGTCGCCACTATTTTACCTGCTGCGCCGTCCCTGCCCTACACCAGCACGTCTCACACAACATAAACCGTGCCCTCACCAATGCGATTACTGTGAAGGTCAACTTAACCACTGATATGTGGACATGTGCTGGCGGTCAGGGACACTACATCTCCCTGATGGCACATTGGGTTAACTTGGTGGAGGCTGGGATGAAGTCTGACCCTGGGTCCACTCATGTGCTACCCACACCGAGGATTGCGGGTCCTACCTCGGTGATGGTTTCTCGGGTTACTATGCCACCTCCTCCAAATTCTCCCAATTACCATGTGTGAAACGTCGCCTGCAGTCGGTAGCTCGAGGCGCTGCAGCACTGCCGTGGGGAAGCGTCAGTAGGCCGTGCTGAAACTCCTAAGCTTAGGTGACAAGAGGCACACCGCCCAAGAGCTGTTACAGGGTTTGACAGAGCAAACAGATCTGTTGCTTTCACCGTGGAACCTCCAACCAGGCATGGTCATGTGTGACAATGGGTGTAACCTGGTGGCGGCTCTCAGCTTGGCCGAATAACACACGTGCCATGCCTGGCCCATGTGTTCAATCTTGTGGTTCAGCGCTTTCTTAAAAACTACTCCCATTTGTCTGACCTGCTCAGCAAGGTGCATTGTGTGTGCGCACATTTCCGCATGCCCACCACAAACGCTGCCACCCTCAGGACACTGCAACATCGCTTCCAGCTGCCAGTGCACCGACTGTTGTGCTACATTCCGACGTGCTGGAATTCTACATTGGACATCTTGGCCAGGCATTACGAGCAGCGTAGAGCCATTGTAGAATACCAGCTGCAACATGGCCGTCGGAATCATAGTCAGCCTCCCCAGTTCTTCACAGAGGAGTGAGCATGGATGTCTGACATTGCCATGTCTTAGGAAACTTTGAGGAGTCTACACAAATGATGAGCGATGATGCGGCCATTATCAACCATCCAGCTGCTTTGCCTGCTCAGAAGGTCGCTGCTAAGCATTAAGGCCGACACTTTGCGGATAGACCAGGAGATGGGGGATGACAATATGTTGCTTGATAGCCAGACCACCCTCACGTCTGTTTCTCAGCGTGCATTGGAGGAGGAGCAGGTGGAGGAGGAGGAGAAGGGGAAAAGACTGCTGCCCACACTGCAGAGGGTACCCACGCTACTTCCTTCTCATATGTTCAGCACGTATGGGCTGAAGAGGAGGAGAATTGTGAGAGTCATCCTCCTAGTGAGGACAGCGATGTGTTGCGTACCGGGACTCTGGCACACATGGCTGACTTCATGTTATGCTGCCTTTTCCATGATCCTCGCGTTAGACGTATTCTGACCAACACGGATTACTGGGTGTTCACCATTCTCGACCCACAGTATAAGGAGAACCTTTCCACTCTCATTCCCGGAGAGGAAAGAAGTACGGGAGTGAAACAATACCACAAGGCTCTGGTGGAAAAGCTGATACTAAAGTTCCCATCTGACTATGCTAGTGGTAGAGGACGTAGTTCAGTGGGCCAACTAGCAGGGGAGACGAGGGGAACAGGTAGCTTGTCCAGCGCAGGCAGTGGAACACTCTCCAAGGCCTTTGCCAGTTTTATAGCTCCCCAGCCAGACTGTGTCACCACTCCCAGTCTAGGCTGAGTAGGATGGAACACTGTAAAAAGATGGTGAGGGAGTACATAGCCGACCACACCAACTTCATCCGTGATCCCGCTACAACTAACAACTATTGGGTGTTAAAGCTGGACATGTGCACAAACTTGTGCTGTACGCCTTGGAGGTGCTGGCCTGCTGGCGCGTTATCAGAGAGGGTGTTTAGTACTGCTGGGGGATTATCACGGATAAGCGTACCCACCTGTCAACTGACAGCGCCGACAGGCTTACACTCATTAAGATGAACAAAGCCTGGATTTCCCCTGACTTCTCTTCTCCATCGGTGGAAAACCCCGAAACATAATGATTCTTTAGGCTGGAACAGGAGAACCATGCACCCTTTATCACCCCAAAAAAGGGGAGAAGTAGCTTGGTCTATCCCTCTTTGATCTTCCTCCTCCTCCTCCTCCTAAACCAGCATGTCAGCAGGCTGAACACCCAATTTTCAAAGGACCAAAAGGCTCTGTAAAACTAATTTTTTAGGAGGGCCGCCTCCAGGCTCTGTTAGCAAAAGAAGCAATTACGAGCTGTATGTTAAAAAAAACGGTGAGCTGTTGCGCATAGGCGGCGGCGTGTGAACGGAGTGTGAGCAAGTCTATCTTCACTACTTCCACAAGTAAATTGTAGATCCCCATTAGGATGAGCTCCATGCCTGCCAATGTCATCCAGTGTACTACTTGTGCAATGTATACGATCCTTGATCAGCCGATGGAGGGAGCATACTGTTGCGCAAGATGCGTGTACGTCGCACATTTAGAAGCCCAAATCCTGGATCTAAGTGGGCAACTGGCAACACTGAGAGCCATTGACATCATGGAAAGGAGTTTGCTGCTCACTGAGCAGACACTCGCTGGGATAGAGGCGGGAGCGGACGCTAGTACGGAAGTGCGGGGGGAGCAGGCAGCTAGCTGGGTGACAGATAGGAGGAGGCGTAGAGGGAAGAGAACCAGAGAGGCTGGTCCTGAACTGGCACAACCCAACAAGGCTGCAATGTTGGCAGATGAGGGGGGTGCCATTACAGAGCCAGCACCGCTGCAGCACGACATGCCCTCTGAACGCCAGGGAGATGACTGCTCCAGTGAGACGGGGACGGGGAGCGCAGGACAGGCTAGACAGGTCCCAGTGGTGGGGGACTCAATTATAAGGGGGACAGATAGGGCAATCTGCCATAAAGACTGGGATCGTCGAACGGTGTGTTGTCTTCCTGGCACTCGAGTTCTACACATCGCAGATCGGATTGACAGATTACTGGGAGGGGCTGGTGACGATCCAGCGGTCATGGTGCACGTTGGCACCAATGAACAAAGGTCAATGGAGGGCCCTCAAAAATGATTTCAGGGACTTAGAATCCAAGCTTAGGGCGAGGACCTCCAAGGTAGTTTTCTCGGAAATACTACCTGCACCTAAGGCCACACTAGAGAGGCGGCAGGATCTTAGGGAGGTAAACAAGTGGCTCCGGAGTTGGTGTAAGAAGGAGGGATTGGGGTTCCTGGAGAACTGGGCTGACTTTGCTGTTGGCTACAGGCTCTACCGTAGAGACGGGCTGCATCTTAATGGGGAGGGTGCAGCTGTGCTGGGGGAGAAGATGGCTAGAAGGCTGGAGAAGTGTTTAAACTAGGGACTGAGGGGAGGGCAAAAAGAGAAATAGTGGGGTAGTCAGTGTAGCTGGCGACCTGGGGCCAAGCAATGGGAATAGGGGTTGAGCTGGAGGAGGGGTTAGTACAGTTAGAGCTGACAGATAAGCCAACAGTACCATTAGTAACAAAACAAATTTAACCCCTTAATGACATGGCCTATTTTGAGCTTAAGGACCAAGCCTTATTTTTCAAATCTGACATCTGTCACTTTCTGTGGTAATAACTTTTGAATGCTTTTACTTATCAAGGTGATTCTGAGATTGTTTTTTCGTGACATATTGTACTTTATGTTAGTGTAAAAATTTCATCAATAAATTTTGTCCTTATTAGGAAAAAAAATCCAAATTTACTGAAAATTTGGAAAAATTCACAATTTTCAAACTTTGAATTGTTTTCTTTGTAAGATAGAAAGTCAAACACCACAACATAGTTATTAATTAACATTTCCCATAGGCCTACTTTACACAGCAATCATTTTTTAAGTGTTATTTTACTTTTTGCAGACTCCACAAAGTATATAAATTTAGCAGTAATTTTTCACATTTACTAGCAAATTTCAAAATCTAAATTTTTTAAGGACCAATGCAGTTCAGACATAGTTTTGCCGAGCCTGTATATCAGAATCCCCCATGAATTGCCCCATTTTAAAATTAGCACCCTTCAAAGTATTCAAAATGGCATTTAGAAAGTTTATTAACCCTTTAGATGTTTTACAGGAATTAAACATAGTAACATAGTAACATAGTATGTAAGGCCGAATGAAGACATTGTCCATCTAGTCCAGCCTGTCTATCCTACTGTGTTGATCCAGAGGAAGGCAAAAAACCCCAAGGCCAGAAGTCAATTGGCTCTTTTGGGGAAAAAATTCCTTCCCGACTCCCTAATGGCAATCAGACTGTTCCCTGGATCAACCCCTAATAGTTCCTACCTGCCTATATACCAGGATTGACACTTAAACTAAAATTTATATCCTGTAATATCCTTCTCCAGAAAGACATCAAGTCCCCTTTTAAACTTCTCTATGGATTTTGCCATCACCACTTCCTCCGGTAGAGAGTTCCACAGTCTAACTGCTCTTACAGTAAAGAACCCCTTTCTGTGTTGGTGATGAAACCTACTTTCCTCTAATCGTAGCGGATGTCCTCTTGTTACCGTCGCGGTCCTGGGTGTAAACAGATCGCGGGAGAGATCCATGTGTTGTCCCCTCATGTACTTATACATGGTTATTTGGTCGCCTCTTAACCTTCTTTTTTCTAGAGTAAATAGTCCCAATTTGGACAGCCTCTCTGGGTATTCCAGTCCCGTCATTCCATGTATTAGTTTAGTCGCTCTTCTTTGAACCCCCTCAAGCACTGTGACATCTTTCCTGAGCACCGGTGTCCAGAATTGTACGCAGTATTCCATGTGAGGTCTGACAAGTGCCTTATATAATGGAAGGATAATGTTCTCGTCCTTCACCCCTATACCTCTTTTAATGCACCCCAAGACTTTATTTGCCTTTGCAGCGGCTGACTTGCATTGGTTACTCCAGTTTAGTCTATTATCCACTAGTACCCCCAGATCCTTTTCCATATCACTTTTCCCTAGTGGTACCCCATTAAGTGAATATTGGTGACATCCGTTCCTCCTGCCCATGTGCATAGTCTTACATTTTTCAACATTGAACTTCATTTGCCATTTTTCTGCCCAAGCCCCCAGCTTATCCAGGTCCGTTTGTAGCCACACATTGTCCTCCGTTGCATTAATTATATTGTATAATTTTGTGTCATCTGCAAATATTGATATTTTGCTGTGCAGCCCCTCTATCAGGTCATTGATAAATATGTTGAACAGAGTGGGGCCTAATACTGAACCCTGTGGCACCCCGCTAGCGACTGTGGTCCAATCAGAGTACGAACCATTTATTACCACCCTCTGCTTTCTATCGTTGAGCCAATTTTTTACCCACTTACACACGTTTTCGCCCAGTCCGAGCTGCCTCATTTTGTATATTAGCCTATTATGAGGCACGGTGTCAAAGGCTTTAGAGAAGTCCAGATATACAAGATCAATAGATTCTCCCTGGTCCAGCTTAGAGCTTACTTCATCGTAGAAACTGATCAGATTTGTCTGACATGAGCGACCCTTCATGAATCCATGCTGGTGAGGAGTTATTCCCTTAATCTCCTTGAGGTACTCATCGATTGCGTCTCTCAGAATCCCCTCGAAAATTTTTCCCGTTACTGAAGTGAGACTTACTGGCCTGTAGTTACCAGGCTCACTTTTGCTCCCTTTTTTGTAAATTGGGACCACGTTGGCAATGCGCCAGTCCAATGGTACTACTCCGGTCTTAATAGTGTCTAGAAATATTAGGTATAGCGGCCTAGCTATCTCGTCACTTAGTTCCTTTATTATCCTTGGGTGTAATCCATCTGGGCCCGGTGATTTATCAATTTTAGTTTTCTTTAGACGCTTCCGCACCTCCTCCTGCGTTAGGTATGTTAGGAAAGTGCATCAAAAATTAGAACAGTTCCTTTTTTCTACTGATTTTCAATATAAAACCTTTTTTTATATATAAAACAGTAGGAGTTAGCAAAGAAACAAAACGTGGAATGTATTACCCAGATTCCGCAGTTTTTAGAAATGCCCCATATGTGGACGTAGCCTGTTGTATGGGCACATGGTAGGTCTCAGAAGGAAAGGAGCGCTTCTTGTCTTTCTGAATGCAGATTTGGCAGGAATAATTTTCAGACCCCATGTAGTGTTTGCAGTGCCCCTGAGGTAGCAGTACATTTGAAACCCCCAATAACTGACCCCATTTTGGAAACTACACCCCTCAGGGAATTTATTAAGGGGTGTAGTGAGCGGTTTGAACCCACAGATGTTTGAGGAATTTTTTTTAACAGTTTGAGTTCAATACGAAAAAATCCAATTTTTCACATAATGTTTAGCTTTAGGCCCAGATTTTCATTTTTCACCAGTGGCAGAAGGAAAAACGTACCCCATGATGCGTTACCCAGTTGCTCTCGAACACGGAAATGCCCCATATGTGGACGTAGCCTGTTGTATGGGCACATGGCAGGACTCAGAAGGATAGGAGCGCTTCTTGGCTTTTTGAATGCAGATTTTGCTGGAATAATTTTCAGACCCCATGTAGTGTTTACAGTGCCCCTGAGGTACCAGTGCATTTGAAACCCCCAACAACTGACCCCATTTTGGAAACTACACCCCTCAGGGAATTTTTTAAGGGGTGTAGTGAGCGGTTTGAACCCACAGGTATTTGAGGAATTTTTTTTTAACAATTTGAGTTGAGAACGAAAAATTCACATTTTTCCAATAATGTTCAGCTTTAGGCCCAGATTTTCATTTTTCACCAGGGGCAGAAGGAGAAAACATAGTCCATAATGCATTACCCAATTACTCTCGAGCACGGAAATGCCCCATATGTGGATGTAAACTGTTGTTTGGGCACATGGCAGGGCTCAGAAAGAAAGGAGCGCTTTTTTTTTAATGCAGATTTTGCTGGAATAATTTTCAGACACCGTGTAGTGTTTGCAGTGCCCCTGAGGTACCAGTGCATTTGAGACCCCCAACAACTGACCCCATTTTGGAAACTACACCCCTCAGGGAATTTTTTAAGGGGTGTAGTGAGCGGTTTGAACCCACAGGTATTTGAGGAATTTTTTTTAACAATTTGAGTTGAGAACGAAAAATTCACATTTTTCCAATAATGCTCAGTTTAGGCCCAGATTTTTATTTTTTACCAGGGCAGAAGGAGAAAACGTAACCCATGATGTTACCCAACAGGGAAATGCCCCATATGTGAATCTAAACTGTTTTTAGGGCGCAGGGCTCAGAAGGGAAGGACTTAGCATGTGGCTTTATGTACAAGCTGTGCGAAGTACATCAGGGTAAAACGTCAGGGCAATAAAAAAATTAAAATTTCAGGGACGTGTGGTAGATCTTAAAACACTCATTTATACAGAGGCCAGGTTGTGTGGGGCACGTTTCACACTGGTATATGGTGTATTTTCTTATCCCCTGTTTGTAGCACACTCTGCACCTCTTTTGGGTCCTTCCCTTCGTCGCAGTGGAGGGAATTTCACTAAGAAAATGCTGCCCTGGTACAATTCTTGTGGCCTCGCTTCCAGAAGTACTGGGCCTCTCCCCCACCTCCTGGTCCCAAAATATTAGGTCCTTGATAACTTCCTCTTGAAATTCAAGGAATGTCCCCCTGTGGCCTGCACCTCGGAACAGCACGTAAGCATTATACAGTGCTATCTGTACGAGGTGCACGGCCAGTTTTTTGTACCACACCCGTGTTTTCCGCATGGCTCTATAGGGCTCCAGTACCTGGTCTGATAGATCGACCCCTCCCATGTACTTATTATAGTCGAGGACGCAGTCTGGTTTGGGGGTCTCTGCACTGGTACCTCGTACTGGGCAGGGGGTACTGCTGTGGCCGTGTATTGTCGTCAACATAAGGACATCCCTCTTGTCCTTATATTTAACGCACAATACATTGTCGCTGCATTGGGCCCGGCTCTCACCCCTTCTGAGCAGTTGTCCAAGCAGCGTCTTAGGGAGGCTTTTTTGATTTTTCCGAACAGTGCCACATGCCACTGTTCCTCTGGAAGCGAGGCACTGAAACAGGGGGACACTGGTATAAAAGTTATCCAGGTACAGATGGTAACCCTGGTCTAATAGTGGGTGCACCAGTTCCCACACTATTTTCCCTGTTACTCCCAGCACGGGGGGGCATTCTGGGGGCTCAATTTTAGTGTCCTTCCCCTCGTAAATACGGAACTTGTGGGTGTACCCTGATGTACTTTCGCACAGCTTGTACAACTTCACACCATACCGTGCCCGCTTACTGGGCAGGTACTGGCGGAATTTTAGCCTCCCCTTGAAGTGTACCAGGGACTCGTCTACTGCAATGTTTATCTGTGGGGCATACGCCTGGGCAAACTTGGCGTTAAAATGGTCTATTACGGGCCTGATCTTATACAACCGATCGTAATTGGGGTGATCGCTGGGGGGGCACAGCTGGTTGTCATTGTAGTGCAGAAATTTTAAAATACACTCAAAGCGCGTCCTCGACATCGCCATGCGGAACATTGGGGTGTGGTACAAAATATCGGTAGACCAGTACGCCCTGATTGTTGGCTTCTTTATTAGCCCCATGGTTAGTATAAGCCCCCCAAATTTTTTTATCTCTGGTGCATCCACAGGGGTCCACTTATCGGGTCTGGCATAGCTGGAGGTGGGATTTTCTTCTATAAAATTCTGGGCGTACAAATTCGTCTGGGTAACAATATGGGCAATGAACTCTTCAGAAAAAAAAAAACTTGAAGAAGTCCTTCCCTCTGAGCCCTTCCGTGTCAAATTGAATCCCTGGGTTCCCAATAAAATCAGGGATCTGGGGTCTGTAATCTTCCGGGGTACTCCAGTGAGCATCTGATGCATTGGGGTCAGTGGCGGTCCTTGGACGCCTTCTCGGGGGTGCAGGGAGCTCAGACTCGCTGGATGAGGATGAGGATGAGGAGTCGGAGAATGCCAAAAAAGTGAGGTCGTCATCACCACTACCTGAGTCCGAGTCTGATGCAATGATTGCATACAGTTCCTCTGAAGTGTACCTCCTGCGGGCCATATTTATATAAAATGGGGCACACGGGGAAAAAGTTTTATTAGATGGGACACTGCGGGATGGGGTGACCACGGGACGGGGGTCGGAAAGAACGCGGAAACTTATGTGGTGTATTCACGTGTTTTTTTTTTTTGTTTTTTTTTTACACAGACGAATACACTGACACAACACGGACTAACGACACACTACACACTAGACGGACTAACGACACGCTACACTAACTAATGACGGGTGACGGGACAGGTAACGAAATGGGAACAACAGGAACTTTTTTTTTTTTTTTTTTTACACAGACGAATACACTGACAGTACACGGACTAACGACACGCTACACACTAGACGGACTAACTAAACGCTACACTAACTAATAACGGGTGATGGGACAGGTAACGAAATGAGAACAACAGGAACTTTTTTTTTTTTTTTTTTTTTACACCAAGGGATACACTGACTACACGCTGCGCTACACTACACTGCTGATCGCACGCTACAGCTCACTCACTACACTTCTGATCACACACTACAGATCCCTCACTCACTACACTACACTGCACTTCTGATCACTCACTCCACTCTGCTACACTACACTGCCTGATCAATCACTCACTACACTCACTACACTACACTGCCTGATCAATCACTCACTACACTACACAACACTGATCACTAAAACTCACTCCACTACGCCACACTGATGACTAACTCCTCTCCACTACACTGATCACTAACTCCACTCCACTACACTACACTCCACTACACTCCACTACACTCCACTACACTACACTACACTGATCACGCACTCCCTGCCTAATCTACACAGTAATCGCTCTTTTTTATCACAAATACCACAGTAGGTGCTCTATCTACAAGCACCGGAAACACACTGCGGTGCTTGCACATGGAGCCCCTACTGTAAACAGCGTGAAGTCCGCTGCTGCGCTGTGATTGGTCCGGGAGTTTTTCCCTGACCAATCACAGCGATCGTGGGGGAGGGACCGCTCTGATTGGTCCCCAGCCCGGACGCAGCACTTGTCTGCTGACTATGTCAGCAGACATCACTGCTGTGTCGCCGCGATTGTCACCGCGGCGACACTTTAATGACATGACGTACCAGGTACGTCATGTTGCGGGAAGTATCCCGCTACCATGACGTACCAGGTACGTCCTGGAGTGGGAAGGGGTTAAAGAACAAAAAAAAAACTGTATAAATTGTATGACCACGAATGCAAGAAGTCTGATCGGTAAAGTGGGTGAGCTTGAAGCGAGAATGGCCGATGAAAACTATGATATAGTCGGAATTACGGAAACATGGCTTGATGAAAAGTGCGATTGGGCGTTGAATTTACAGGGTTACAATCTGTTTAGAAGAGACCGTGGGAACCAGAAAGGGAGAGGGGGAGATCTGTACGTTAAATCGCACTTAATGCCGAGGCTACGGGAGGATATAGGTGCAGGAGATGAACACATGGAATCTCTGTGGGTGGAAATTCAGGGAGAAAAAAAATAACAAAATCTTGATAGGGGTTTTCTATAGATCACCAAAAGCAACAGAAGAAACTGAAACCTTACTGTTAAGGCAGATAGAAGAGGTGTCAAACCGCAACAAAGTAATTATTATGGACGACTTTTATTATCCAGATATAATTTGGGAAAACGAAACCTGCAAATCCCATAGGGATGATATGTCCTTAAGATCAATTAAAGATAATTACCTTATCCAACTTGTGCGGGAACCAATGAGAGGGAGGGCTGTTCTGGACTTAGTACTAACTAACGAACCGGACCGAATAAAGGGGGTACAGGTTGAGGGGCACTTGGGGAACAGTGACCACAATATAATCAACTTCCAACTGTCATTTAATAATAAACCTTATCAGGGAGCAACAAATAAACTAAACTTTAGTAAAGCAAAATTTGAACAGCTTAGAACTACTATCGGTAACATTAATTGGGACAACGTCCTAAAAAATATCAGCACAGAGAACAAATGGGAAAAGTTTAAAAGGATCGTAATCACCGCAAGTGAGCAGTTCATTCCCTTTAAAAGTAAAAGAACTTCGAGTAAAAGGAAACCAATGTGGCTCAACAAGACTGTAAGGGGGGCAATAAATGAAAAAAAGAAAGCGTTCAAACTACTAAAACAAGAAGGCAGCGAAGAAGCACTAAAATCGTACAGGGAAAAAAACAAAATATGCAAAGATAAGATCAAAATTGCTAAGCAGGAGGCAAAAAGACAGATCGCCAAAGAGAGCAAAAACAACCCGAAACTATTTTTTAACTACATTAACAGCAAAAGGATTAGCACTGAGAGCACTGGCCCCTTAACAAATAATGCAGGAGAAATCATTGAAGATGATGGAGGGAAGGCAAATCTATTAAATAGTTTCTTTTCAAGCGTATTCACAAACAAAAAGGAAATGCCCCACGAGATACAGGGGAATAAAATGAACCCCTCACAAAATATATCATACCTAACACAGGAGGAAGTGTGGAGCAGGTTAAAGAAGATTAAAATCGATAAATCGCGGGGCCCCGATGGAATACACCCAGGGGTTCTAAGAGAAATAAGTGATGTGATAGCTAGGCTGCTATATCTAATATTTGTGGATACTATCAAGACCGGGGTTATACCATTGGATTGGCGCATTGCCAATGTGGTTCCAATTTACAAAAAGGGGACCAAAATGAGCCCTGTAACTATAGGCCAGTAAGTCTCACTTCAGTAACGGGAAAAATATTTGAGGGGTTTCTGAGAGACACCATCGAAGAATACCTCAAGGAGAACAACGGAATAACTCCTCACCAGCATGGGTTCATGAAGGGTCGATCATATCAGACCAATCTGATCAGTTTCTACGATGAAGTAAGCTCTAGGCTGGACCTGGGAGAGTCTATTGATCTTGTATATCTGGGCTTTTCTAAAGCATTTGACACTGTGCCGCATAATAGGCTAATATATAAAATGAGACAGCTCGGATTGGGTGAAAGCGTGTGTAATTGGGTTAAGAATTGGCTCAATGATAGAAAGCAGAGGGTGGTAATAAATGGTTAATACTCTGATTGGGCCACCGTCGCTAGCGGGATGCCACAGGGTTCAGTATTGGGGCCCATTCTGTTCACTATATTTATTAACGACCTGATAGAGGGGCTGCACAGTAAAATATCAATATTTGCAGTTGACACAACGTTATACAATATAATTAATGCAACGGAGGACAATGTACGGCTGCAAACGGACCTAGATAAGCTGGGGCTTGGGCAGACAAATGGCAAATGAAGTTCAATGTGGATAAATGTAAGGTTATGCACATGGGCAGGAGAAACGGATGTCACCAATATACACTAAATGGGGTACTGCTAGGGAAAAGCGATATGGAAAAAGACCTGGGGGTACTAGTGGACTTTAGTCTAAACTGGAGTAACCAATGCCAGTCAGCTGCTGCAAAAGCTAATAAAGTCTTGGGGTGCATTAAAAGAGGTATAGGGGCGAAGGACAAGAACAATATTCTTCCACTATATAAGGCACTTGTCAGGCCTTACATGGAATACTGCACACAGTTCTGGTCACCGGTGGTCAGAAAAGATGTTACAGTGCTGGAGGGGGTTCAAAGAAGGGCAACTAAACTAATACATGGAATGACGGGACTGGAATACCCAGAGAGGCTATCAAAATTGGTATTATTTACTCTAGAAAACAGACGGCTAAGGGGTGATTAAATAACTATGTATAAATACATGAGGGGGCAACACAAGGATCTCTCCCATGATCTGCTTATACCCAGGACTGTGACGGTAACGAGAGGGCATCCGTTACATTTAGAGGAAAGCAGGTTTCATCACCAACACAGAAAAGGGTTCTTTACTGTAAGAGCAGTTAGACTGTGGAACTCTCTGCCTGAGGATGTGGTGATGGCAAAATCCACATAGGAGTTTAAAAGGGGACTTGATGTCTTTCTAGAGCGGAAGGATATTACAGGATATAAATCTTAGGTTAATTGTTAATTTGGGTACACAACAGGTAGGAAATATTAGGGGTTGATCCAGGGATTAGTCTGATTGCCATTAGGGAGTCGGGAAGGAATTTTTACCCCAAAAGGGCTAATTGGCTTCTGCTCTTGGTTTTTTTTTGCCTTCCTCTGGATCAACAGCACAGGAGGATAGACAGGCTGGACTAGATAGACATTGTCTTCATTCGGCCTTACAAACTATGTTACTATGTTATACTGTTGGTACACAAAAGTTTCAGGGTTCACCTATACTGTTGGTACACAAATGTTTCAGGGGTGCGCCTATACTCTTGGTACACAAATGTTTCAGGGGTTGGCCTATACTCTTGGTACAGAAATGTTTCAGGGGTTTGTCTATACTCTGGGCACACAAACGTTTCCCAGCGGGGTTTTCAGCTATCTGACACATACACAGAATCAATTGTCCTGTTTTTGCCACTCAAATTTCTTCATGGTTCATGCTGTCCTTGTAGCGATCAAAGGAACTGTAACTGATTTATTGAGACTTTCAGAGGTTCACTGTATACCTGTGGTGCCACCTTTGCGACACCTCTGTCGGTTTGGTTTGGGTCTGATAAACGCATGCATCCCTGGGGGTCGGCGCTGGTCGCCATGTATTATCTCTCGGTTTACCACAGTTATGCGAGATACTGGATTGGAGTGTTCACAGGAAGCGTTAGTGATTTAATGAGACTTTCACAGGGTCACTGTAGACCTGTGGTGGCAACTTTTACGACACCTCCTGCTTCAAATCAATCTTTTGTTTTAGAACGGGTTGTTGAATTGTGCAGATGTGTAGAAGTACTAGCATCTGAGTCCGCTTTATGGCCAGGTTTGTGGCACCTGACAATTTGGTGACGGAGGTGGCACTGGAGGTGGCATTGGAATAATTGTAAATCAACAATGCTTTCTAGGACTACAACTCCTTTCATTGTGTGGATCATCAGCTTGGCTGCTTAGGGCCAGTAGTGCACACAAAACATTTGCAAGCATCCTGGCTGTATAACAAGATAACTCATTGTACACTTTCTGTTTTTGGATGTTCGTGGACGTATAATGCCCTGAGTGGTAAACAGCCGGTTTGGTTTAGGCCTGATAAACACACGCATCCCTGGGGGTCAGCGCTGGTCGCCATGTATTATCTCTTGTGCTACAAATTACCACAGTTATCCGAGATACTGGATTGGAGCATTCACAGGAAGCGTTAATGATTTAATGAGACTTTCACAGGGTCACTGTATACCTGTGGTGGCTATTTTTGCGACACCTCCCGCTTCAAACCAATCTTTGGTTTTACAATGCGTTGCTGAATTGTGGAGATGTGTAGACGTACTGGCATCTGAGTCTGCTTTATGGCCACGTTTGTGGCTCCTGACAATTTTGTGATGGAGGTGGCATGGGATTGGAATCAATTTATCAGCAAGTCTTTATCAGCACTGTGGGCTATCGCCCACAATTTCAGAGAGGGTCGCTGGCAAGTCCTGCAAACGCTCTGCAGTGTGTTTTCTGTTACTCCTCAACCAATACGCACTTATAAATAGACATGAGGGTGGCGTGGCTATCAGGTGACCATGTGTCATGAGGACAGCTGAATGCTGTGCTGGGGAAAATTGGAGTATGCTGTGGATGCGGGCTCGTGTCTGGACAGCAATGCCAGCATCTAACACTGAGGAAGAGGCAGTGGTGTCACCTGCAAGCGGTAATTGGCCTTGGTTGCACCTAGTGTGGTGCTTAGCTAAAATGTGCCGGCGTGTGTGCCTGGCTGATTATGGTCTGTCCCAAGTGAATTGTTAGGGGGGGTTGACCATCAGGCTCTTGCCCACAATTTGGCTTAATAGTGCGACTTGGGAGACTCAGGTGCACCCAAGCATGCTGCCTCTACCGTTCCCTATCCATTTCTGTGGTGTTTTCATCAGTTTCTGATGCTTTCAGATGATTCACACAATCTCCACTATGCGGAGCATCAGACACCTTGAAAAATGTTCGAGTCTCCCATTGACTTCAATGGGGTTCATTACTTGAAACAAGCTTTCTAGCACTATGAAAAGTTTGACTCGAGCAACGAGCACGCAAGCATTTTGGTGCTCGATCATCTCTAGTCACAACTTGATTATTCATTTGTAAACTGAGAATAACAATGATATCGGGATCAGTGGAAGCGCTCCTACAGTGCTAATGGTTTTATCAATGTAAATGGAAAAAGACTTACCCGGCACTAAGTGAGCAACCCTGTAAGGGGTTAACTCACTAGTACCTCCAAATCCGGGACAGCCTGTAGATAAATTGGACGAACTTCCTTCCCAATCCTGTCTGGAGAGCTGCTTGGATGTCTGGGGTCCCCAGGAACCGGGAGCCCAGTGTATACAGGAGTCAAAGAAAAAGTATCCACAATAGCGCTTCACGGGACGAAGTAGATTTTTCTCTGCACCTTAAAGGTGTAGTTTTATTGTTGCAACGCGTTTCAACCCACTCAAGGGTCTTTTTCAAGCATACATAGATACAAATTACAATGCTATAAATAGTCTAAAAGAAATGACTCACATTTAGCCGTCCTGACCATGCTCACAGCCCCCGCCAACCTGTGGGCGGAGTCTCGACGTCAGCATGGTGGCGTCATCAATCGGAGACATACAATATTCTAAAGTTAAAAAGGATAAATCCGCTTTAAAATAAGGTGTGGGAACGGGTTGGCCTCTTCACCAACCCGTTCCCACACCTTATTTTAAAGCGGATTTATCCTTTTTAACTTTAGAATATTGTATGTCTCCGATTGATGACGCCACCATGCTGACGTCGAGACTCCGCCCACAGGTTGGCGGGGGCTGTGAGCATGGTCAGGACGGCTAAATGTGAGTCATTTCTTTTAGACTATTTATAGCATTGTAATTTGTATCTATGTATGCTTGAAAAAGACCCTTGAGTGGGTTGAAACGCGTTGCAACAATAAAACTACACCTTTAAGGTGCAGAGAAAAATCTACTTCGTCCCGTGAAGCGCTATTGTGGATACTTTTTCTTTGACTCTTGTAAACTGAGAAGTAAGAGATCCAAAATGTAATGTACCTAATCTAATTCTCTAACTTTCCAGTGTCGTACAAACTTGGCATGCCCTTTCTGTAGGTCCTAAATAAGAAAAGTAAAGGGGTTGCAGCTTGATTATTCAATTCAAAGTGCAAAAGTAAGTGACCCCCTACATAATGTAACTAATAACACGCACGTTTATAGTAAAAATCTGACATTTGCCATGAACATTATCGAGGTCCTATGTAGGAAAAGTAAAGGGTTTGCAACTTGATTATTCTATTCTAAGCAATACAGCAAGTGACCCCCTATGTTATGTACCTAATCTCATTCTCTAATTTCCCGGTGTTCTACAAACTTGACATTTAGCACAACCATTCTTTAAGTTCTAAATAGGAAAATTAAAGGGAGCAAAACGTGATTATTCAATTCTAAGTACAAAACAAAGGGACCCCCTTTGTAAAGTATCTAATCCAATTCTCTAACTTTCTGGTGCCGTACAATTGTGAAATTTGTCATGACCATTTTTTAGGTCCTAAATAGGAAAATTAAATAGAATTAAAGTGACCCCTTATATAATTTAACTAATAACATGCTTGAACTGCAGAAACATGAAATGTGGCATGACTATACTTACGGTCCTAATTAGGAAAAGTAATGTGGTCACCACGGAGATGGCTTGATAGGCAGTCTACTATGGCATCTATGACATCCATACTGCTCCCTGTAATCTCACACGGGGGAGGGGAAGGGGGCGTACGGGACCCCCAAACATTGTCAGAATTGACAGCAGGATTTAAAGGCTTAATAGCCGCGATCAGCCGATTACAACTATTGCCCGTGGGTGTCAGCTGTAATAAATAGCTGATGCCAGAGGGCATTAGCTGCAATCAGCTGCAGGGTGACCTTTCTTCATACATACCCCAACGCTCCATGATGTAAATATACCGGGGAGGGGTTAATAGTGGATGCAGTTTCTTAAAAACACATTTTTTTTATATACCGCCTGCAGTTTTTAATGTGATTTTAATTGTGGTTCAAAAATGCAACAAAAAAACATGAACACCAAGGGGCTACAAACAGATTGTCACATAGTACATCAAATGAGACATGTTTAGAAAGCTTATGTCAAGGGGCTAGATCATGTATACAAATAAGTTTTGCAGCTGCAGGCAGCACGGTTAAGTTATGGCCACCAGTGGAGAAAGAGGGGAAGGGCGAGCTGAACTTTTGCACCCGGGCCCCTGAGCCTTTACTGGAAGGGGGTATAAGATTACTATAACTCAAGCCTCTTTTTATGGCATGACCACTTCTCATGGTGTTCCCTGGGCGGCTCGCAGCACCTTCTGGTAACACCAGCACTTTTGGGCTTATGTATAACCCAGCTTGACTGATGAAGGGGCCTACCCTGAAATGCATATCTGCTGATTTTAATTGACAAAATAAAAAGAGAAGTTAGTTAAATCTTATCCCACTGCCTGTTGAAATTCATTGGGGAGCAGCGACGGGCTACCAGTATTATTTCTCTATTTGCTCCATTTTGTCCACTAGTTGGTGGATTTATCTGGTTGGCAGCACCCCCTAATAAATGTTATTTTTTACACAAATCTACACTCTTTTATCTTTAGCTCCTTGAGGCTTCTGGGCCCCGGACATCCTACCCGGCTCCCGACCCTCATACATGGCATGTCAGAGGATAGTGGAGGAAGGGGATGAAAGAGGAGAGAAGTTCCATTATGCCTCTGGTTACCTTATCTAACACAACTATATTTAGTGTCATTCTCTCAGCAGTTGTTGGTGCAGTTATTGTACATGTTGTCAGGTATAATGCTTTATCCTGTCCATTGTATGATGTGTGAAGAGAAAATGGAAATCTCTTACCTAAACATCTCACTCCAATCATAGATCCAGAAGAATACAGACCATCGTATGTAGAATATTCACACTGTGACAAGTATGACTCTTCTCCTGTACATCGTGGAAACAACCTCCTCCTGTAGTCATCCACAAATATCTCCCCAGTAGTCACACGATGTTGTACATTTGCGGTCTTACATCCCAGCTCTCTACAAACCACATTAGCAATGCTTTCTCTGTATTCTGTGTCATAATCCACTCCCCACCATTCTTCTTCATATCTCATTTCCACTAATCCTTCACATTCAGTGTTTCCTCCAGAAAGTCTCACTGGAGCTGTGAAAGTAAACAGAAATGAATATAAAAATCCATGAATCCAAGGAAATATTAATATAACAGCGCTCGTCTCACCATGACATCCCCTCTCCATATGCCTACTAATCACAATGCACATCTTAGAGGGGTGATTAGTGCTCGGGGTCCCTTTCTATGAGCCAGAATGAAGAGGAGCACCTGGTGTATCTGGTAAGTTCTGCATCACATGGGTGTAAATTTATCAGAATCCCCAGACGTGGCTCCTAGAGATTCCAGCTGATTGTTATGAACGAGAGAAGTCGGAGCCAACTTCTTATAACAGTAGTCTTCATGGGAGAATCCTCAAGAACAGCAACAAATAGAAATACCTCTTACTGATATATGGCATTTGACAGGACACCCAGGACCTCCATAGGAAATGGCGTTTATTTTATTTGAGCATAGACACTGGTGGATTAACATTTCAAGTCCAGTGTGTCTATACCAAGAAATTGCATCAACTTTATACAGTGTGGGCTTACTTGTTCACAGTTTCATAACTATTGGTTAACACTAGAAGGAAGAACTCATACAGGAAGAATGTATCTACAAAGAGCAGAAGGGGGTTGGAATGTAAGTTGGGCCATCTTGTTATCCAATTACAACATGGTGAGTAGAGAAAAACCAATATACCTCAGCTTTGCGGCTGATAACAGAAAGGCAATAGCAGTTAAAGTATAACAATTTTTCTATGTCCTTGAACCACATTTTCCTCCCTTTGATAGCTATCACTCACTTATAGCCTATCATCCTAATTTATGGGTTTATACCCACATGGACTTGAGTTTGGGCTGTGCATCAAGTGCTCCATCAGTGTCTATCCATATGTTAGAGAGAGAATATACCGGATTATAGCATATCATTTGTGAAATTTGTTTACATATGTAGTAGGTGGTCTTATTGTATGTGCAACCCCCTACTTGTCTCCCCTTACCCGTGTAGTATGTTACACTAATGTTCTTGTGATCATGTACCCATTTTAGCTTCTTGCATACATTTATCACAATTTTTGGCACCAGTCCCAATTTCCTGTATAGCATAATCCCACCACCCCCAACAAAGTCTTTATTAGGTTCTTTATTCTTCTTGTTGTCTTGCATCTATAGTTCTCCCCTCTCCTAGGTGTTTGAGGGAAAAACAATATCTCTGTGCGAAAACCACTATCTCTGAATAAAACACTGTCTGTGTAGAAAACACTGTCAGCTTGTGACTTCTGGGCTTCCTGGAGGGGGAAAGGTCCTTGTCTGGTTCACTGTACTTCTGGAGGTTTTTAAAGTGAGCTTCAGGGGATCTGTCAGGTGTGGTAAGCAGGAATGGTCAGTGTAGGCCAATTTGACTCTGGTCTGGTGGATTCACGGTCTCATCTCAGCAACTTTAACAACAGACAAGGTAGATAGGATATTGTGTATGCACCCTTCATCCTAGGTTTGTGAGGCCTCTGGTGCTAATCTTTCACCCAGACTTTTTCCCTTGGAAAGAAAAGAAGTACACAGCAGTATCTAGACATATAGGTAACTTTTGCACAGCAATATTCAAACAAGAAGGTAACCTTTCTCCTGCTCTTTTGGCGATGGTTGTCATGGTTTTACCCAGGGCAAGCATCTGCTGGTGATTTATCATCTCTCCCACTACTTTGTTGTCTGCTCTAATCCCCAACACTACTTGGCTAGGCCTACTCTACATTTTAAGAAGGGAATAACTAGTTCTTTTGGTGGGGGCAAATCTGATTCTGAGCAGAGCAGTGGGTAGGATTTGTGGCCATTTTAGGCGAGTCTCCTGATAGAGCTTCCCTAAGGCAGGTTTTCAAAGTCCAGTTCATGCGTTTAACCTTTCCTGAGCTCTGAGATGTGTAGGTAGTGTGCAGTTTCCATCTGATCATTAAGCAGCTGGCTAGCTCTTGTATGATCTCTGCAGCCAAGGCTGGTCCATTGTCTGACCCACTTAATATCAGTAGGCAGTGTCTTGGAATTCTGCCACTCAGCAGCACCCGGGCCCCTTTGATTTTTCTTAATTAGTGGGGTAGGCCTCTACCCACTCCATGTATATGCAGACAGAGACCAGGAGATACTTCCATCCATCAACTGCTGGCATTTCAGGAAAGTCCACTAGTAGATCTTGGAAGGAAGCTGCTCCATATTGTATCCCTGTAGTCTTTTGATGACCTTGTCTTGGATTATTTTCAGCGCAAATTACACATTTTGTGGTGCTTGCCTGGTAGGTCTTGGGTTATACAGCACATCTCAGATTAGATATTTCATAGTGGTGGACCAATAGTGTTTCCTCATGCACTTTCTTGATGATCTCCGTTGCTAGTGCTGTTGGGACCAACTTCTACCATCCAAGAGGATGAACCAGCCCTGAGGTGTGTATTTTCAGTCGTCTGTCTTTAAGCATTCCTGTTCACTTCGATTGTAGCCGGGGTTCCAGTTGCTTAGGAAAACCAGTTAAAAAAAGGCTGGCAGCTTGATAGGACTTTTAGCATTTGAGGAGAGTGGCAGCTCGCTTGGCAATGATGTCTACCTCTCTGTTTCCCTGTGCAACAAGTGAGTTTCACTTCTGTTTTCTTTTACAGTGAATGACCCACGCCTCTTTGACAGTTCCGGAATGAGAGGAGCGTGCTTCAGTTCCTGGCCTACTGAAGGGATCAGTCTCTTTTCTCAGGGTCCCATGAACATGGAGTGTGAGTAAGGCATACTTTGAGTCAGTGACAATATTAACTTTTACCACAGATGCCAGCTGTAGGGCTTCTGATACGTTACTTTGGGCAGCAGTTCTGCTTTTGTAGTAGTCTGTAGGTTGACCACTGCATATCCAACAGATTGTATGCCTTCATCCATGAAGCTGCTACCATCCGTGTATTATTCAACATCGGGAGCCTCAAGAGCTGTATCCTGTAGATCAGGATGGTTGTTGAAGACTTCATGCATTACCTCACAGCTGTCAGGGGTTCTAGTTCTGGTGGGCAACAGGGTTGCTGGATTTAGAGTAGTACATACTTCCAACTTCAGTCTTAGGTTTTCATATAGGAGGCCTTGGCAGTTGATCATGCAAGCATTTGTCAGCCAGTGGTGACGTTTGGTGTCTATCAGAGTTAGGACATAAGGTGGCACCCGCACTGTAAGATCTTGACCCAGGGTTAGCTTGTCAGCCTCCGTAACCAAGGCCACTTTTGCTGCCAGAGCTCTCAGGCAGGGAGGCCATCCCATGGCCACATTATCAAGTTGCTTGGAGAGATAGACAACAGGTTGATGCCATGATCCCATGATCTGCTTGAGAACGCCGATCACCAGTCCCTTCTTCACATACAGAATAAATGGTTTCTCCAGATTAGGCAAGGCCAGTGCGGGTGTTTTTAGAAAAGCTTACTTGATGTTGTCATAGGTCATTGTATGTTCCTGCTCCCAGCAGAAGGGGGCATCTTCACTATCTTTGCGACTTCATATTCTGCAGAATCCGGTAGGTCAAAAGAATTCTGTGACTTTTTCTTCTGGTGGTTGGTACAGGGATATTGCAGATGGCATGCTTTCTTTCAACTCCCAGTTGTACCTTTCCTTGTGAGATATGAAATCACAGGTATTTGACAGTTGCTTGGCAGATCTGTGACTTCTTCCTTGAGACTTTGCATCTGGCTTCATAGAGATGATGAAGTATTGTCTTAGTGTTCTGCATACATAGCTCAGAGGTAGAGTCAGGTATGAAGAAATCATCTACATACTGTAGCAATACATTGCCTGGCTGGGAAGGGAGAGAGAGATTCTTCTTAGGTCAATAGCAAGAGCTTCTCCAAAATGTTTAGCTTGCAAAAAAAGAAGGCTGAGAGGAGACTTAATAGCTGTCTATAAATATCTGAAGGGTTGTCACAGTGCAGAGGGATCAGCCCTATTCTTATTTGTACAAGGAAAGACTAGAAGTAATGGAATGAAACTGAAAGGCAGGAGGCACAAATTAGATATTAGAAAAAAAAACTTTCTGACAGTGAGGGTGATCAATGAGTGGAACAGGTTACCATGGGAGGTGGGGAATTCTCCTTCAATGGAAGCATTCAAGCAAAGGCTGGACTGGGATGATTTAGTAAATCCTGCACTGAGCAGGGTGTTGGAACAAATCACCCTGGAGGTTCCTTCCAGCTCTACCATTTTATGAGTCTATGAAGTGTAGGTGAGTTCTTGAGCCCTTGGGGCAAACAGCTTACTCCAGCTCTTGGGTCTTCCAATTGGAAGGCAAAGATAAATTGACTGGTCCTCTGTCAGGCTGATGGTGAAGAAAGCGTCTTTCAAATTCAGTACAGTAAAGTGAGTAGCTTCTCCTGGTATCAGTCCAAGCAGCATGTACAGGTTGGACACTGTTTGACGCAAAGTAGCCCTAGCTTGATTCAATGCTCTGAGATCCTGGAGTGGGCGACACTCCGTTCTTCTAGGTTTCTTCACATGCAGGATAGGGGTGTTCCAGAGTGATTGGCATCTCTTCAGGATACCGTACTTCAGAAACTTTTCCAGACACAGTGTGATGCTATGGCAGGCAGCAGATGGTAGGCAGTTTTGCTTGATGGACACCAGTTGTGCCCCTGGCTTCAGCTGCACTGCGACTGGAGGTATATTCTTGTTACGTATTCAGATGTGGAACCACTGTGTCATCCCTCTGGGCAGGAAAACCACCCTATGGAACTGACAGCTGACCCAGAGACCGGATACTCACTCCTCGGTGCGTAGCTTGGTACAAGGTGGAATATAGGACTGAGCTAGCGCTGCACTGGTGAGGGATAGGAAATCCCTGCCTAACAGAAAGCAAAATAATCTTCCTTATAAGTACAGCCCTGAGCCGGAACCTGGGCACTAACTAACCCTGTCATGGCCCTAACACCAGAATGGGTTGTACCAAGCAGGAACAGAGGTTGAGAGTGAGAGCAGGTAACAGAAAACCTGGAAGGCACACAAGTGGCAATTAGCTACAGCAGACTGTAGATCAATAGCAACAGAGATCTGTTACAGTACTAGTGGAGTGCATAGGTACGCATGGCTCGGGGCTCCCTGATTCTCACCCCCGCCAATGACCCTTCCTGGAGATAGCCCTAAGGTGGGCATGTCCATGCCGCCAACTCCAACCCTACGCTGCCTAATGGCAGGACAGGAAGGGACCGCCGTACCTCTGCAAGAGACTTCTCACTAATACTGACAGGCTAGGCAGATGGAATAACCA
Source organism: Eleutherodactylus coqui (assembly GCF_035609145.1). Lineage (NCBI taxonomy): Eukaryota > Metazoa > Chordata > Amphibia > Anura > Eleutherodactylidae > Eleutherodactylus > Eleutherodactylus coqui. Next base: position 237,367,005 of record NC_089842.1, read on the forward strand.
ACATGACAGGAAGACCACTGGACTAAGGCAGAGCTGGAACGAGCCAAGGTAACCTCCCAAGAGCAGGACAGAAGTGACACACACAGGGAATGGCACAAGGTACCAGGGCCAGACACTCAGCAGGTCAGAGCAGCTGGACTACTCAGCGAACACTGGAGATTAATCGGCAACTCCCAGGCAGCAAGAGCTGGCTCTTATAGGGAGGCGGGAGAAGCAGATTGGCAGACAGACATGTCAATCACCAGCATACCTCTCAGACCCTAGCAGGGCAATTAACTTAAACTAGCAAGCACAGGAGCTGTTAACCCTGGCTTGTCTGGACAGAGCCTACAGAATCAAGGTGTGCTGGCAAATAATTAATAGAGATGAGCGAGCACCAAAATGCTTGGGTGCTCGTTGCTCGAGTCGAACTTTCCGCGATGCTCGAGGGTTCGTTTCGAGTAATGAACCCCATTGAAGTCTATGGGAGACTCAAGCATTTTTGTATATCGCCGATGCTCTCTAAGGTTTTCATTGGTGAAAATCTGCAAAACCCAAGAAAGTGATGGAAACGACACAGAAACGGATAGGGCAGGCGAGGGGCAACATGCTGGGCTGCATTTCAGGTTCCCAGGTCCCACTATTCAGCCACAATAGCGGCAAGAGTGGGCCCCCCCCCCCTACCAATTTTTACTTCGGACAAACCCTTATTAGCAAGGCACACCTTAGCTAAGCACCACACTACCTCCAACTAAGCACAAGCACGGCCTGCAGGACACACCGCTGCCTCTTCTCCTGGGTTACATGCTGTCCAACCCCCCCACATGACCCAGCGTCCACACCGCTCACAAAAGTGTCCCTGCTCAGCCTTCAGCTGCCCTCATGCCACACGCTGGCTGCATAGCCACAACACCCTCATGTCTATTTCTCAGTACATCTGCGATGAGGAGGAACCAGAGGCACACACTGCAGAGTGTTGGCAGGGCTAGGCAGCAACCCTCCTTAAAAGGGGCGGGGCGATAGCCCACAATGCTGTACAGAAGCAATAAGACATCCAATCCTGTGCCACCTCCGTCAGGAGCTGCAAACGTGGGCATAGCAATGGGGAATTCATGTGCCACACAGTATTCATTCTGCCAAGGTGTCGCATAGCTCAATCCACACTGCAAGGGGAAAGCCGTCAGCGCTCTGCCCTCTACCCAAGTCAGTCAGTGTCTTTGTGCCTGACAGGTCAAACACCGCGATGGGAACTAAGTTTGCACCAACAGCATAGGGGGGGGTCCTAGGAAGCCCAAGACATGAACAAAAAATTGACCTGAGCGGCCAAACATGGCAGACTTGCACCGCGCCCACGACATAGGTCTCGGCCCACAGCTTCAGCAATCCTAGGCTGGAAGCGGACTTTCACTGCACCAAGGACATAGGCCTCTGCACAAACCCTCAGCAATCGCGGGACTACAGCAGACTCCTATGCTAGCGTAGCTGTGCACGTCTCATTAGCGCTGTATTGCTCCTGTAGTTCGTCCCAATGCAGTGTCACGGATAGTAGAGCTAACGTCAGATTAAATGCAGGTGGGCTTCGGCCCACACTGCATGCCCCAGTCAGACTGGGGTTTTTTATAAGTAGACACAGGCAGGTACAACTCCCTTATGTGAAGTCCGTGTGGACCTACAGCATGGGAGGGTCCCAGGAAGCCACCGGCGGTACATAAATAAATCCCATTGCATTGCCCAGCACAGCTGAGGTAACGTCAGATTAAATGCAGGTGGGCTTCGGCCCACACTGCATGCCCCAACCTGACCGGGGTTTTTAATACATAGATACAGGCAGGTACAAATCCCCTATGTGAAGTCCCTGTGGACCCACAGTATGGGTAGCTGCCTGTAACCCACCGGCGGTACATAAATATATCCCATTGCAGTGCCCAGCACAGCTGAGGTAACGTCAGATTTAATGCAGGTGGGCTTCGGCCCACACTGCATGCCCCAATCAGACTGGGGTTCTTTATAAGTAGACACATGCAGTTACAACTCTGTGTGGACCGACAGCATGGGTCGGTCCCAGGAAGCCACCGGCGGTACATAAATATATCCCATTGCAGTGCCCTGGACAGCAGAGCTAACGTCAGATTTAATGCAGGTGGGCTTCAGCCCACACTGCATGCCCCAGTCAGACTGGGTTTTTTTTTAAGTAGACACAGGCAGGTACAACTCCCTATTGTGAAGTCCGTGTGGACCTACAGCATGGAAGGGTCCCAGGAAGCCACCGGCGGTACATAAATGAATCCCATTGCATTGCCCAGCACAGCTGAGGTAACGTCAGATTAAATGCACGTGGGCTTCAGCCCACACTGCATGCCCAACCTGACCGGGGTTTTTAATACATAAACACAGGCAGGTACAAATCCCCTATGTGAAGTCCCTGTGGACCGACAGTATGGGTGGCTCCCTGGAACCCACCGGCGGTACATAAATATATCCCATTGCAGTGCCCAGCACAGCTGAGGTAACGTCAGATTTAATGCAGGTGGGCTTCGGCCCACACTGCATGCCCGTCAGACTGGGGTTCTTTATAAGCAGACACATGCAGTTACAACTCCGTGTTGACCGACAGCATGGGTGGGTCCCAGGAAGCCACTGGCGGTACATAAATATATCCCATTGCATTGCCCAGCACAGCTGAGGTAACGCCAGATTAAATGCAGGTGGCCTTCGGCCCACACTGCATGCCCCAACCTGACCTGGGTTTTTGATACATAGACACAGGCAGGTACAAATCCCCTATGTGAAGTCTCTGTGGACCCACAGCATGGGTGGCTCCCTGCAACCCACCGGCGGTACATAAATATATCCCATTGCAGTGCCCAGCACAACTGAGGTAACGTCAGATTTAATGCAGGTGAGCTTCGGCCCACACTGCATGCCCGTCAGACTGGGGTTCTTTATAAGTAGACACATGCAGTTACAACTCCGTGTTGACCGACAGCATGGGTGGGTCCCAGGAAGCCACCGGCGGAACATAAATGTATCCCATTGCAGTGCCCTGGACAGCAGAGCTAACGTCAGATTAAATGCAGGTGGGCTTCAACTCACACTGCATTCCCCCAACCTGACCAGGGTTTTTAATACATAGACACAGGCTGGTACAAATCCCCTATGTGAAGTCCCTGTGGACGCACAGCATGGGTGGCTCCCTGGAGCCCACCGGCGATACATAAATATATCCCATTGCAGTGTCCAGCACAGCTGAGGTAATGTCCGATTTAATGCAGGTGGGCTTCGGCCCACACTGCATGCCCCAGTCAGACTGGGGTTCTTTATAAGTAGACACATGCAGTTACAACTCCGTGTGGACCGACAACATGGGTGGGTGCCAGGAAGCCACCGGCGTTCATAAATATATCCCATTGCAGTGCCCTGGACAGCAGAGCTAACGTCAGATTAAATGCAGGTGGGCTTCGGCCAAGAATGTGTTCATAGTTGGAGGAGGAGGACGGGAAAGTTTTAGAGGCAGTACGTGTCCTGTCCCCGTGTCCGTGGTTATATGCACCTTCCCAGTCACCGCGTCGCTGAAAAGTTGTCGCGCCTCTGGAACCTAGTAGCGTGGCCTCGCCACCATCATGTCTTTGGGAAGCCTCTGTTTCCACTACCCTGTAACGTTGCAGTAGCAGCAGTACAGGCAGAGCCGAGAATTAGTAACATTTCAGCGGTAAGAGTATGCACAAACCCCTGTAACATTTCATTGGCAGCAGTGAGGACAGACCCCACTAACATTTCATTTGCAGCAGTATACATAAACCCCAGTAACATTTCAGTAGTATCAGTATAGACAGACCCCAGTAACAGTAACGTAGAAGCAGTATGGGCAAAGCAGCAGATTCACATTTCCCTGGCAACAGTGTAGGGAGAGCGTAGTATTGGTAAGATTTCAGTAGTAGGAGTATAGAAAGGCACCAGCAACAGTAACGTAGAAGCAGTGGAGACAAAGCAGCAGATTCACATTTCCCTGGCAGCAGTGTAGGGAGAGCATAGTAGTGGTAAGATTTCAGTAGTAGGAGGCCCCAGCAACAGTAACGTAGAAGCAGTATAGGCAAAGCCCACTATTAGTTACATTTCTGTTATAGCAGTATAGACCTGCCCCAGTAACATTTCCGTTGAAGCATTATGGGCAGAGCCCAGTATTGGTAAAATTACAGTAGTAACAGTATACACCAACCAAGGTAACATTTCAGGAGCAGAAGTATCGGCAGACCGAAGTAACATTTTTGTTGCTGAAGTATAGTCAGACCCCTGTAGCATTACTGTGGCAGAAGTATAGGTAGGCAGAACAAAGTTACATTTCTGTAGCAAAAGTTTAGGCCAACCCCAGACACAGTGGTGTAGCATGAGTGCAGGTGAAGCCCATAAAAATTACTTGGATTACATTGTAGGCGAGGGCCCTGTGAGCGGAATGAAAAGTTCCATGATATTATTGTCTGATTATATATATATATATATATATATATATATATATATATATATATATATATATATATATATATATATATATGTACTATATATGCATGTTTTAATATTTGACGTATTAAACGAATATAAAATATGGAACATTTGAAGGAAACATTTGGAAGCTGCTAATTGTTCATTAATAGAGATGAGCGAGCACCAAAATGCTCGGGTGCTCGATATTCGGGACGAAATTATCGCGATGCTCGAGGGTTCGTTTCGAGTAACGAACCCCATTGAAGTCAATGGGCGACCCGAGCATTTTTGTATTTCGCCGATGCTCGCTAAGGTTTTCATGTGTGAAAATCTGGGCAATTCAAGAAAGTGATGGGAACGACACAGCAACGGATAGGGCAGGCGAGGGGCTACATGTTGGGCTGCATCTCAAGTTCACAGGTCCCACTATTAAGCCACAATACCGGCAAGAGTGGGCCCCCCCCCCTCCCAACAACTTTTACTTCTGAAAAGCCCTCATTAGCAATGCACACCTTAGCTAAGCACCACACTACCTCCAACAAAGCACAATCACTGCCTGCATGACACTCCGCTGCCACTTCTCCTGGGTTACATGCTGCCAATTCCCCCCCCCCCCCCCCCCACACGACCCAGTGTCCACAGCGCACACCAAACTGTCCCTGCCCAGCCTTCAGCTGCCCTCATGCCACACCATGTCTATGTATAAGTGCGTCTGCCACAGGAAAAGCAGGCACACACTGCAGAGGGTTGGCATGGCTAGGCAGCGACCCCCCCATAAAAGGGGCGGGCTGATAGTCCACAATGCTGTACAGAAGCAATGAGAAATCCAATCCTGTGCCACCTCCATCTGGAGCTGCACACGTGGGCATAGCAATGGGGAATCTATGTGCCACACACTATTCATTCTGTCAAGGTGTCTGCACGCCCCAGTCAGACCGCGGTTTTTTATAAATAGTCACAGGCAGGTACAACTCCGCAATAGGAATTCCGTGTGCACCCACAGCATGGGTGGCTCCCTGGAACCCACCGGCGGTACATAAATATATCCCATTGCATTGCCCAACACAGCTGAGTTAGTAATGTCGTGCTTAATGCAGGTGGGCTTCGGCCCACACTGCATGCCCCAGTCTGACTGGGGTTCTTTTCAAGTGTACAGATGTAGTAAAAACTCCGTGTGCACCTACAGCATGGGTGGGTGCCAGGAAGCCACCGGCGGAACATAGAAATATCCCATTGCATTGCCCAACACAGCTGAGGTAGTAATGTCGTGCTTAATGCAGGTGGGCTTCGGCCCACACTGCATGCCCCAGTCTGACTGGGGTTCTTTTCAAGTGTACAGATGTAGTAAAAACTCCGTGTGCACCTACAGCATGGGTGGGTGCCAGGAAGCCACCGGCGGTACATAGAAATATCCCATTGCATTGCCCATCACAGCTGAGGTAGTAATGTCGTGCTTAATGCAGGTGGGCAAAAAATTTATTTCATTACACTGTAGGCGAGGGCCCACAAAAATTGCTGTATCAACAGTACTAATGTACCTGAAAAAAATTGGCCATGGCCAACCAAGAGGGCAGGTGAAACCCATTAATCGCTTTGGTTAATGTGGCTTAAGTGGTAACTAGGCCTGGAGGCAGCCCAGTTTAACGAAAAATTGGTTCAAGTTAAAGTTCCAACGCTTTTCAGAGCATTGAAACATCTAAAAATTGTTTAGAAAAATTATGAGTGAGCCTTGTGGCCCTAAGAAAAATTGCCCGTTCAGCGTGATTACATGAGGTTTCAGGAGGAGGAATATTAGACACAGATTGATGAAGCAGAAATGTCCCCGTTTTGGATGGTGAGAGAGAACGTAGCTTCCATCCGCGGGTGCAGCCTACGTATTGCTTACGTATCGCTGCTGTCCGCTGGTGGAGAAGAGAAGTCTGGGGAAATCCAGGCTTTGTTCATCTTGATGAGTGTTAGCCTGTCGGCACTGTCGGTTGACAGGCGGGTATGCTTATCTGTGATGATTCCCCCAGCCGCACTAAACACCATCTCCGACAAGACGCTAGCCGCAGGACAAGCAAGCACCTCCAGGGCATACAGCTCTAGTTCAGGCCACGTGTCCAGCTTCGACACCCAGTAGTTGTAGGGGGCAGAGGCGTCACCGAGGACGGTCGTGCGATCGGCTACGTACTCCCTCACCATCCTTTTACAGTGCTCCCGCCGACTCAGCCTTGACTGGGGAGCGGTGACACAGTCTTGCTGGGGAGCCATAAAGCTGGCCAGGCCCTTAAAGACTGTTGCACTGTCTGGGCTGTACATGCTGCTCGATCTACGCACCTCCCCTGCTACCTAGCCCTTGGAACTGCGCTTTCTGCCACTAGCGCTGTCGGATGGGAATTTTACCATAAGCTTGTCCGCCAGGGTCCTGTGGTATAGCAACACTCTCGAACCCCTTTCCTCTTCGGGAATGAGACTGGGAAGGTTCTCCTTATATCGTGGGTCGAGCAGTGTGTACACCCAGTAATCCGTAGTGGCCAGAATGCGTTGAATGCGAGGGTCACGAGAAAGGCATCCTAACATGAAGTCAGCCATGTGTGCCAGGGTACCTGTACGCAACACATGGCTGTCCGCACTAGGAAGATCACTTTCAGGATCCTCCTCCTCCTCCTCCTCCTCCTCCTCAGGCCATACACGCTGAAATGATGACAGGCAAGCAGCATGGGTACCGTCAGCAGTGGGCCAAGCTGTCTCTTCCCCCTCCTCCTCATCCTCCTCATCCTCCTCCTCCTCCTCCTCCTCCTGAACGCGCTGAGATATAGACAGGAGGGTGCTCTGACTATCCAGCGACATACTGTCTTCCCCCGGCTCTGTTTCCGAGCGCAAAGCGGCTGCCTTTATGGTTTGCAGGGAACTTCACAAGATGCATAGCAGAGGAATGGTGACGCTAATGATTGCAGCATCGCCGCTCACCACCTGGGTAGACTGATCAAAGTTTCGAAGGACCTGGCAGATGTCTGCCAACCAGGCCCACTCTTTTGAAAAGAATTGAGGAGGCTGACTCCCACTGCGCCGCCCATGTTGGAGTTGGTATTCCACTATAGCTCTACGCTGCTCATAGAGCCTAGCCAACATGTGGAGCGTAGAGTTCCACCGTGTGGGCACGTCGCACAGCAGTCGGTGCACTGGCAGATTAAAGCGATGTTGCAGGGTGCGCAGGGTGGCAGCGTCCGTGTTGGACTTGCGGAAATGTGCGCAGAGCCGGCGCACCTTTACGAGCAGGTCTGACAAGCGTGGGTAGCTTTTCAGAAAGCGCTGAACCACCAAATTAAAGACGTGGGCCAGGCATGGCACGTGCGTGAGGCTGCCGAGCTGCAGAGCCGCCACCAGGTTACGGCCGTTGTCACACACGACCATGCCCGGTTGGAGGCTCAGCGGCGCAAGCCAACGGTCGGTCTGCTCTGTCAGACCCTGCAGCAGTTCGTGGGCCGTGTGCCTCCTATCTCCTAAGCTGAGTAGTTTCAGCACGGCCTGCTGACGCTTGCCCAACGCTGTGCTGCCACACCGCGCGACACCGACTTCTGGCGACGTCCTGCTGCTGCTGACACATCTAGATTGCGAGACAGAGGTTGAGGAGGAGGAGGAGGAGGAGGAGGGTGGTATAGTGGACGAGGCATACACCGCCGCAGATACCACCACCGAGCTGGGGCCCGCAATTCTGGGGGTGGGTAGGACGTGAGCGGTCCCAGGCTCTGACTCTGTCCCAGCCTCCACTAAATTCACCCAATGTGCCGTCAGGGAGATGTAGTGGCCCTGCCCGCCTGTGCTTGTCCACGTGTCCGTAGTTAAGTGGACCTTGCCACTAACCGCATTGGTGAGGGCGCGTACAATGTTGCGGGAGACGAGGTCGTGCAGGGCTGGGACGGCACATCGGGAAAAGTAGTGGCGACTGGGAACTGAGTAGCGCGGGGCCGCCGCCGCCATCATAGCTTTGAAGGACTCCGTTTCCACAACCCTATACGGCAGCATCTCAAGGCTGATAAATTTGGCTATGTGGACGGTTAATGATTGAGCGTGCGGGTGCGTGGTGGCGTACTTGCGCTTGCGCTCCAACACTTGCGCTAGCGACGGCTGGACTGTGCGGTGCGAGACATTGCTGGATGGGGCCGAGGACAGCGGAGGTGAGGGTGTGGGTGCAGGCCATGAGACGGTTGTGCCTGTGTCCTGAGAGGGAGGTTGGATCTCAGTGGCAGGTTGGGGCACAGGGGGAGAGGCAGCGGTGCAAACCGGAGGCGGTGAACGGCCTTCGTCCCACCTTGTGGGGTGCTTGGCCATCATATGTCTGCGCATGCTGGTGGTGGTGAGGCTGTTGGTGGTGGCTCCCCGGCTGATCTTGGCGCGACAAAGGTTGCACACCACTGTTCGTCGGTCGTCAGGCGTCTCTGTGAAAAACTGCCAGACCTTAGAGCACCTCGGCCTCTGCAGGGTGGCATGGCGCGAGGGTGTGCTTTGGGAAACACTTTGTGGATTATTCGGTCTGGCCCTGCCTCTACCCCTGGCCACCGCACTGCCTCTTGCAACCTGCCCTGCTGATGCCCTTGCCTCCCCCTCTGAAGACCTGTCCTGAGTAGGCGTTGCACACCAGGTGGGGTCAGTCACCTCATCGTCCTGCTGCTCTTCCTCCGAATCCTCTGTGCGCTGCTCCCTTGGACTTACTGCCCTTACTACTACCTCACTGCAAGACAACTGTGTCTCATCGTCATCGTCCTCCTCACCCACAGAAAGTTGTTGAGACAGTTGGCGGAAGTCCCCAGCCTCTTCCCCCGGATCCCGGGAACTTTCAAATGGTTGGGCATCAGTGACGATAAACTCCTCTGGTGGGAGAGGAACCACTGCTGCCCAATCTAAGCAGGGGCCCGAGAACAGTTCCTGGGAGTCTTCCCGCTCCTGAGCATGTGTCATTGTAGTGGAGTGAGGAGGCTGGGAGGAAGGAGGAGCAGCAGACAGAGGATTCGGATTTGCAGCAGTGGACGGCGCAGAACTGTGGCTGGACGATAGGTTGCTCGAAGCACTTTCTGCCATCCAGGACAGGACCTGCTCACACTGCTCATTTTCTAATAAACGTCTCCCGCGTGGACCCATTAATTGGGCGATGAATGTGGGGACGCCAGAAACGTGCCTCTCTCCTAATCGCGCAGCAGTCGGCTGCGACACACCTGGATCAGGAGCTCAGCCTGTGCCCACACCCTCACTTGGGCCTACGCGTCCTCGGCCACATCCACGTCCTCTAGGCTTACCCCTACCCCTCAGCATGCTGTATTACCAGTGATTTGATTTCCCAGGCAGGAAATAAATTGGCGCAAGCCTGCAGGCCAAATATAATTTTTTTCCTTTTTAGCTTAGGGAAGACCCCACTGCGTATATTCAATGAACAAGAAGTTTAATATCTGTGGTGTGGCCCTCAAAAAGTGTCACACAAGTATAGTGTAGCAGAGTTATTAACTCTAGCAGAGCAGGTATTTGCCAGTCAGGAAAGACAATGGCGCAAGCCTGCAGTAAAGCGTAGCTGGTTGCGTCTGATTTTTGTACGTTGTACTTGTACACGCAGCACACACGTACACGGAGACCTTAGGACTGACACAGGCAGGCCAAATATAATTTTTTTCCTTTTTAGCTTAGGGAAGACCCCACTGCGTATATTCAATGAATAATAAATGTCTTCTGGCCCTGCCTACACAATTCTATCCCTGTAGTATTAATGCCGGGTGCAAGGCTCTGCACAGCCGGTTTTGAGAAAAAAAAAAAAAAAATGCAACACTGCTAACAGCAGCCTGGACAGTACTGCACACGGATAGAAGTGGCCCTAGAAAGGACCGTTGGGGTTCTTGAAGCCTACACTAACTCCTAACGCTCTCCCTACAGCAGCTCCGGCACAATAGTACTTTCCCTCAGCTAAGTCACAAGGCATGTGTGGCGAGCCGCGGGAGGGGCCGATTTTTATACTCGGGTGACATCTGATCGCCCCAGCCACTCACAGCAGGGGGTGGTATAGGGCTTGAACGTCACAGGGGGAAGTTGTAATGCCTTCCCTGTCTTTCAATTGGCCAGAAAAGCGCGCTAACATCTCAGAGAGGAAACTGAAAGTAACCAGAACACCGCGTGGTACTCGTTACGAGTACCGAGCATCCCGAACACGCTAATATTCGCCCGAGTATCAAGCTCGGACGAGTACGTTCGCTCATCTCTATTCATTAATAGAACTTGAAGATCAAACCATGATATGTCAAAATGCATATTCCAGCCCTAAATTGTATGTTTATTTTATGTTTCTTGATCACATTATGAAATAGTGATATGATGGCTACAAATAGCCAAAGGGTGGATTGTGGTGCAAATATAATTGGCTATTTGTAGCCCTCCATTTTGTCCTTCATCCTCCATTTTGTATTTTCTTTTATTCTCCATTCTGTATTTTACATACGAATAGCTATGAACATTCATGTGGACTTCAAACCTGTTTGGTGTAGGAAGCTTTGATGTAACTGTGAAATGTGTATGTGACTTGTTAGTTCTTTGTATAAGATAGAGGTCTAACATATGTATATTGGTCTTACTTATACAGAACAATGCTACCTGCTTTTACTACAATTCCATTTGTATAGGTTTGTTTGAGCTCTGTCCATATACATTGTATGACCATGAATCTGTTGAGTCTTGTTAATCCTGCGATACCATCAGCATTGTCTAGGGAATTGAGTTGTTGATTCTGAACCTTTGATCAAAGAAACTGGCTACTTCAGATGGTGGGGGGGGGGGGGTCCAATTGAAAGCACATGGCATAGGAATGTCTTTGTCCTTGACAAACAGAGAGGAGAAACAGGATGTTTCTCTCATGAAGCTAAATTCAAGAATGAACTGAGCGTGCTCACTGAAGTTCCTCCCAGATGGATGACATCACAAGCTACCTCACAAATACCTCCCTCTGAGAATGACCAATCGGCTCGCTAAATACTGTAACTGTATTCCTAAATTACTTCATTTCCTGTGTTAAACTTATTTAAGTTTTACGCGCGCTTAATAAAGACAGAGTTTTCTTCGGGGGCACATGATGTAGACGTGTGGTCTTTGAAAGGCTCTCCAGGCCTGCACATATTATCTTAATTTGGAAACGCACAGTATATCGAAATAGCGAAAATTGCGCTAACAGCCCGAAAAATTGTTGTACCGACAGTACAAATGTACCCCAGAAAAATTGCCCATGCCCAACCCAGAGGGCAGGTGAAACCCATTAATCGCTTAGCGTACTGTGGCTTAATTTTTAACTAGGCCTGGAGGCAGCCCAGTCTAAAAAACAAAAGGTTCAGGTGGAAGTTTCAATTCTTTAATGAGAATTGAAACAGATAAATATTATTTAGAAAAGTTATATGAGCCTTTTGGCCCACAGAAAAATTGCCCATTCGCGGTGATTACGAGTTGTTTCAGGAGGAGGAACCGGAGGAGGAGGACGAATACCATACACAGATTGACAAAGTTCTTTAGGTAGCGCTGCTGTCCCCTGGTGGAGAAGAGAAGTCTGGGGAAATCCAGGCTTTGTTCATCTTTACGAGTGTAAGCCTGTCGGCGCTGTCAGTTGACAGGCGGGTATGCTTGTCCGTGATGATTCCCCCAGCTGCACTTAACACCCTCTCTGACAAGACGCTAGCCGCAGGGCATGCCAACACCTCCAGGGCATACAGCGCGAGTTCGGGCCACGTGTCCAGCTTTGACACCCAGTAGTTGTACAGAGGCAGAGGCGTCACGGAGGACGGTGGTACAATCGGCTGCGTACTCCCTCACTATCTTCTTACAGTGCTCCCTCCGACTCAGCCTGGACTGGAGAAGTGTGAGACAGTCTTGCTGGGGAGCCATAAAGCTGGCAAAGGCCTTGGAGAGTGTTCCCCTGCCTGCGCTGAACATGCTGCCTGATCTCTGCGCCTCCCCTTCTACGTGGCCCTCGGAACTGCGCCTTCTGCCACTAGCGCTGTCAGATGGGAAGTTTACCATCAGTTTGTCCACCAAGGCCCTGTGGTATTGTATCACTCTCAAATCCCTTTCCTCTTCGGAAATGAGAGTGGAAAGGTTCTCCTTATACCGTGGGTCAAGCAGTGTGTACACCCAGTAATCCGTAGTGGCCAGAATGCGTGTAACGCGAGGGTCACGAGAAAGGCATGCTAACATAAAGTCAGCCATGTGTGCCAGGGTACCTGGACGCAACATATGGCTGTCCTCACAAGGACAATCACTTTGAGTATCCTCCTCCTCCTGAGGCCATACACGCTGAATGGATGAAAGGCAAGCTGCATGGGCACCCTCTGCAGTGGGCCCAGCTGTCTCTTCCTCCTCAGGCTCCTCCCCATCCTCCACGCGCTGAGATATAGACATGAGGGTGCTCTGACTATCCAGCGACATACTGTCTTCCCCCGCCTCCATTTCCGCCCGCAAAGCATCAGCCTTTATGCTTTACAGGGAACTTCTCAAGAGGCATAGCAGGGGAATGGTGACGCTAATGATTGCAGCATCGACGCTCACCATCAGGGTGGACTCCTCAAAGTTTCCAAGGACCTGGCAGATATCTGCCATCCAGGCCCACTCCTCTGTAAAGAATTGAGGAGGCTGACTTCCACTTCGCCGCCCATGTTGGAGTTGGTATTCCACTATAGCTCTACGCTGCTCATAGAGCCTGGCCAACATGTGAAGCGTAGAGTTCCACCGTGTGGGCACGTCGCAAAGCAGTCGGTGCACTGGCAGATTTAACCGATGTTGCAGGGTGCGCAGGGTGGAAGCGTCCGTGTTGGACTTGCGGAAATGTGCGCTGACGCGGCGCACCTTGCGGAGGAGGTCTGACAAGTGTGGGTAGCCTTTCAGAAACCGCTGAACCACCAAATTAAAGACATGGGCCAGGCATGGCACGTGCGTGAGGCTGCCGAGCTGCCACCAGGTTGCTGCCGTTGTCACACACGACCATGCCCGGTTGGAGGCTCAGTGGCGAAAGCCATCGGTCGGTCTGCTCTGTCAGACCGTGCAACAGTTCGTGGGCCGTGTGCCTCTTCTCTCCTAAGCTTAGTAGCTTCAGCACGGCCTGCTGACGCTTGCCCACCGCTGTGCTGCCACGCCGCGCGACACCGACTGCTGCTGACAAGTCTTGTTTGCGAGGTAGAGGTTGCGTTGGAGCAGGAGGAAGGTTTAGTGGAGGTGGCATACACCGCCGCAGATACCAGCACCGATCAGGGGCCCGCAATTCTGGGGGTGGGTAGTACATAGGCGGTCCCAGCCTCCACTAAATTCACCCAATGTGCCGTCAGGGAGATATAGTGGCCCTGCCCGCCTGTGCTTGTCCACGTGTCCGTTGTTAAGTGAACCTTGGCAGCAACCGAGTTGGTGAGGGCGCGTACGAGGTTGCGTGAGACGTGGTCGTGCAGGGCTGGGACGGCACACCATGAAAAATAGTGGCGACTGGGGACTGAGCAGCGCGGGGCTGCCGCCGCCATCATGTTTTTGAACGCCTCAGTTTCCACCAGCCTGTAGGGGAGCATCTCCAGGCTGATCAATTTGGCTATGTGGACATTTAAAGCTTGAGCGTGCGGGTGCATGGCGGCGTATTTGCGCTTTCGCTCCAACGATTCTCTTAGCGACAGCTGGACGCTGCGTTGAGAGACATTGCTGGATGGGGCCGAGGACAGCAGAGGTGAAGGTGTGGATCAAGGCCAGGAGACGGTCGTGCCTGTGTCCTGAGAGGGCGGTTGGATCTCAGTGGCAGGTTGGGCCCAGGGGGAGAGGCAGTGGCGCAAGCTGGAGGCGGTGAACGGCCTTCGTCCCACCTTGTGGGGTGCTTGGCCATCATATGCCTGCGCATGCTGGTGGTGGTGAGGCTGGTGGTGGTGGCTCCCCGGCAGATCTTGGCGCGACAAAGGTTGCACACCACTGTTCGTCGGTCGTCCGGCGTCTCCGTGAAAAACTGCCACACCTTAGAGCACCTTGGCCTCTGCACGGTGGCTTGGCGCGAGGGGGTGCTTTGGGAAACAGCTGGTGGATTATTCGCTCGTGCCCTGCCTCTACCCCTGGCCACCGCACTGCCTCTTCCAACCTGTCCTGCGGCTGCAATTGCCTCCCCCTCTGAAGACCGATCCTCAGTTGGCTTATCATACCAGGTGGGGTCAGTCACCTCATCGTCCAGCGGCTCTTCCTCCGAATCCTCTGTGCGCTCCTCCCTCGGACTTACTGCCCTTACTACTACCTCACTGATAGACAACTGTGTCTCATCGTCATCGTCCTCCTCACCCACTGAAAGCTCTTGAGACAGTTGTCGGAAGTCCCCAGCCTCATCCCCCGGACCCAGGGAACTTTCCAAAGGTTAGGCATTGGTCACGACAAACTCCTCCGGTGGGAGAGGAACCATTGCTGCCCAATCTTGGCAGGGGCCCGAGAACAGTTCCTGAGAGTCTGCCTGCTCCTCAGAATGCGTCATTTTCATGGAGTGAGGAGGCTGGGAGGAAGGAGGAGCAGCAGCGAGAGAATTCAGAGTTGCAGCAGTGGACAGCGTAGAAGACTGGGCGGTCGATACATTGCTGGATGCATTTTCTGCCATCCACGACAGGACCTGCTCACACTGCTCATTTTTTAATAATGGGCTGCCAGCGGTAATATAACGCTAAATGAAGCCAGTGATAAATTATAAGGAAGGCTGCTCGCAGGCTAGGCTGTGAACTATGCAGTTTGGATGGACGTAAAGTCCCACAGGCCACGCAGGTCCAGGCACTGGGTAACCGTACGCCGTAAAAAGGAAATTTTTCTTAAATCTCCTTATTTTACTCTGCAATGCAGCCTGAGGCTAGGCAGTGTGTACTGCACTTTCAATCTATGGGCGTCGGGCAGATCGTGAACGTCTGAGACAGCACACGTATAACACAGAGCGTTGTAGAAAATGTGTGGTTTCTTGGCGTACAGAGGCGGACTGCAGTGAGGCTACGCGAAGCGCGTACAGAAAAATATTTCTAAATGAAGGCTGCACGCAGGCTAGGCTGTGCAATGCAGAGGTACTACAACTCCCAGCAACCACTGAGTTCAATGCACACGGTCGCAGGTTGCCCTAAGAAGAACCGTTGGGGTACTTGTAGACAGGATTCTACACTACCACTGTCCCTGCCTGACCAATACTGCCCCTATACTGAAGTACAGACTGCAGCCTGAGAACGCTACAGCCTGCACGCCCGATATACATAAAAAAAAAAAATTGTGCAAAACTGCTCACAGCAGCCACAACAGTAATGCACTAGGTGAGCTGTGGCCCTAAGAAGGGCCATTGTGGTTCTTGAAGACGCTAACACTGTCCCTATAGCAGCAGCAGCATCAGCAGCACTGTCCCTCATCTCTCTTAGTGTGTGTCTGTGGCGAGCCGCGGGCGGGGCTGATTTAAATACTCGGGGGGGTCACTTGATCTCGACAGCCACTCACTGCAGGGGGGTGGGATAGGGCTGGAACATCACAGGAGGAAGTGGTAATGCCTTCCCTGTCTTTCTATTGTCCAGAAAAGCACGCAAATGTCTCAGAGATGAAAGTGAAAGTATCTCGAACATCGCGTGGTGCTCGCCTAGAGTAACGAGCATCTCGAACACCCTAATACTCGAACGAGCATCAAGCTCGGACGAGTGCGCTGGCTCATCTCTAATTTTGATTTTTTTTTTTTTTGCCATGTATTGTACTTAATTTAGGTGGTAAAAATAGAGCAATAGAATTTGTGTACATTTATTAAACACGCCAAAAATGGGACAATTTTGAACAATATTTTTTTTTTACATTTTCAACTGCAATATCTCAAATATGTTGAAACATACTGTACAAATTTTTGATAAGATATATATTTCCACCTGCTTACTTTATTCTGGAAAAACAGGGGAAAAAAAAGGTTTGGTACTGCGTTAGCCAGTAGAGCACAGTGCGATTGTTCTCAGTAAGAGAAACAAAGTAATCTTGTGGATATGATACTTTTTAATGGCCAATAGAGATGAGCGAACGTACTCGTCCGAGCTGGATGCTCATTTGATTATTAGCGTGTTCGAGATGCTCGTTATTCGAAACGAGCACCACGCGATGTTCGAGTTACTTTCACTTTCATCTCTGAGACATTAGCGCGCTTTGCTGGCCAATAGAAAGACAGGGAAGGCATTACAACTTCCCCCTGCGACGTTCAAGCCCTATACCACCCCCCTGCAGTGAGTGGCTGGCGAGATCAGGTGTCACCCGAGTATATAAATCGGCCCCTCCCGCGGCTCGCCACAGATGTGTTCTGACATAGTTCAGGGAAAGTGCTGTCTTGCTGGAGTTGCTATAGGGAGAGTGTTAGGAGTTATTTTAGGCTTCAAGAACCCCAACGGTCCTTCTTAGGGCCACATCTGACCGTGTGCAGTACTGTTGAGGCTGCTTATTGCAGTGTTGCACTTTTTTTTTTATATCGGCCGTGCAGAGCATTGCGTCCAGAGCATTGCGTCCTGCAGTAATTTTACATAGTCTAGGGCCAGTAGTGGTGAGGCAGGGACAGAAGACATATACAGTGTATATAGGCAGTGGGCTTTTCCAAAAACATTTGGGAAAAAAAATCTATTTGGGCTGCCTGTGACCGTCCTCAGTGTACTGCGTCTCTGCTGGGGGTAGTTGTCCTAATTCATACGCAGCCAGCTAAGTGTTACAGCAGGCTTGCGCAAAATTCTTTCCTGGCTCTGTGTTGCCTGTTACATCACTGCTGTATTCCTGTCCACAGTGAAACAGTCTGCAGTAATTTTACATAGTCCAGGACCAGTAGTGGTGACGCAGGGACAAAAGACATATACAGTGTATATAGGCAGTGGGCTTTTCCAAAAACATTTGGGAAAAAAAATCTATTTGGGCTGCCTGTGACCGTCCCCGGTGTACTGGGTCTCTGCTGGGGGTAGTTGTCCTAATTCATACGCAGCCAGCTAAGTGTTACAGCAGGCTTGCACAAAAGTCTTTCCTGGCTCTGCTGTGCGTTCCGTAAGCGAAGTCAGCCTCCAACCACAGGCCAATAAGCGGCACATTTAATTAAAGCGTTCTGTTTCTGCACTACTGGTAATACAGCATGCTGAGGGGTAGGGGTAGGCCTAGAGGACGTGGACGCGGGCGAGGACGCGGAGGCCCAAGTTAGGGTGTGGGCACAGGCCGAGCCAGTGCGGTGGCCAGGGGTAGAGGCAGGGCCAGACCGAATAATCCACCAACTGTTTCCCAAAGCGCCCCCTCGCGCCATGCCACCCTGCAGAGGCCAAGGTGCTCTACAGTGTGGCAGTTTTTCACAGAGACACCTGACGACCGACGAACAGTGGTGTGCAACCTTTGTCGCGCCAAGATCAGCTGGGGAGCCACCACCACCAGCATGCGCAGGCATATGATGGCCAAGCACCCCACAAGGTGGGACGAAGGCCGTTCACCACCTCCAGTTTGCACCACTGCCTCTTCCCCTGTGCCCCAACCTGCCACTGAGATCCAACCCCCCTCTGAGGACACAGGCACTACCATCTCCTGGCCTGCACCCACACCCTCACCTCCGCTGTCCTCGGCCCCATCCAGCAATGTCTCTCAGCGCAGCGTCCAGACGTCGCTAGCGCAACTGTTTGAGCGCAAGAACGCCGCCACGCACCCGCACGCTCAAGCGTTAAACGTGCACATTGCCAAATTGATCAGCCTAGAGATGCTGCCGTATAGGCTTGTGGAAACGGAGGCTTTCAAAAGCATGATGGCGGCGGCGGCCCCGCGCTACTCGGTTATCAGTCGCCACTACTTTTCCCGATGTGCCGTCCCAGCCCTGCACGACCACGTCTCCCGCAACATTGTACGCGCCCTCACCAACGTGGTTACTGCCAAGGTCCACTTAACAACGGACACGTGGACAAGCACAGGCGGGCAGGGCCACTATATCTCCCTGACGGCACATTGGGTGAATTTAGTGGAGGCTGGGACCGAGTCAGAGCCTGGGACCGCTCACGTCCTACCCACCCCCAGAATTGCGGGCCCCAGCTAGGTGCTGGTATCTGAGGCGGTGTATGCTTTCTCCACTAAAACACATGGTCGTGTGTGACAACGGCCGTAACCTGGTGGCGGCTCTGCAGCTCGGCAGCCTCACGCGCGTGCCATGCCTGGCCCATGTCTTTAATTTGGTGGTTCTGCGCTTTCTGAAAAGCTACCCACACTTGTCATACCTACTCGGAAAGGTGCGCCGGGTCAGCGCACATTTTCGCAAGTCCAAGACGGACGCTGCCACCCTGCGGACCCTGCAACATCGGTTTAATCTGCCAGTGCACCGACTGCTGTGCGACGTGCCCACACGGTGGAGCTCTACGCTCCACATGTTGGCCAGACTCTATGAGCAGCGTAGAGCTATAGTGGAATACGAACTCCAACATGGGCGGCGTAGTGGAAGTCAGCCTCCTCAATTCTTTACAGAAGAGTGGGCCTGGTTGGCAGCCATCTGCCAGGTCCTTGGAAACTTTGAGGAGTCTACCCAGATGGTGAGCGGGGATGCTGCAATCATTAGCGTCACCATTCCTCTGCTATGCCTCTTGAGAAGTCCCCTGCAAAGCATTAAGGCAGACGCTTTGCGCTCAGAAACGGAGGCGGGTGAAGACAGTATGCCGCTGGATAGTCAGAGCACCCTCATTTCTATATCTCAGCGCGTTGAGGAGGAGGGGGGGGGGAGCATGAGGAGGAGGGGGAAGAGACAGCTTGGCCCACTGCTGAGGGTACCCATGCTGCTTGCCTGTCATCCTTTCAGCGTGTATGGCCTGAGGAGGAGGAGGAGGAGGAGGAGGAGGAGGAGGATCCTGAAAGTGATCTTCCTAGTGAGGACAGCCATGTGTTGCATACAGGTACCCTGGCACACATGGCTGACTTCATGTTAGGATGCCTTTCTCGAGACCCTCGCGTTACACGCATTCTGGCCACTACGGATTACTGGGTGTACACACTGCTCGACCCACGGTATAAGGAGAACCTTTCCACTCTCATACCCGAAGAGGAAAGGGGTTCGAGAGTGATGCTATACCACAGGACCCTGGCGGACAAACTGATGGTAAAATTCCCATCCGACTGCGCTAGTGGCAGAAGGCGCAGTTCCGAGGGCCAGGTAGCAGGGGAGGCGTGGAGATCAGGCAGCATGTACAGCGCAGGCAGGGGAACATTCTCCAAGGCCCTTGCCAGCTTTATGGCTCCCCAGCAAGACTGTGTCACCGCTCCCCAGTCAAGGCTGAGTTGGCGGGAGCACTGTAAAAGGATGGTGAGGGAGTATGTAGCCGATCGCACGACTGTCCTCCGTGACACCTCTGCCACCTACAACTACTGGGTGTCGAAGCTGGACACGTGGCCTGAACTCGCGCTGTATGCCCTGGAGGTGCTTGCTTGTCCTGCGGCTAGCGTCTTGTCAGAGAGGGTGTTTAGTGCGGCTGGGGGAATCATCACAGATAAGCGTACCTGCCTGTCAACCGACAGTGCTTAGTGCGGCTGGGGGAATCATCACTGATAAGCGTACCTGCCTGTCAACCGACTGGCTTATACTCATCAAGATGAACAAAGCCTGGATTTCCCCAGACTTCTCTTCTCCACCAGCGGACAGCAGCGATACCTAAGCAATACGTAGGCTGCACCCGCGGATGGAAGCATCGTTCTCTTTCACCATCAAAAACGGGGACATTTTTGCTTCATCAATCTGTGTATAATATTCATCCTCCTCCTCCTGCTCCTCCTCCTGAAACCTCACGTAGTCACGCCGAACGGGCAATTTTTCGTTGGCCCACAAGGCTCAGTCATATAATTTTTGTAAACAATTTTTATACGTTTCAATGCTTATTAAAGTGTTGAAACTTTCACCTCAACCAATTTTTATTTTAACTGGGCTGCCTCCAGGCCTAGTTACAAATTAAGCCACATTAACCAAAGCGATTAATGGGTTTCACCTGCCCTCTTGGTTGGGCATGGGCAATTTTTCTGAGGTACATTAGTACTGTTGGTACACCAATTTTTTGGGGCCCTCGCCTACAGTGTAATCCAATTAATTTTTTGCCCACCTGCATTAAAGCTGACGTTACCTCAGCTGTGCTGGGCACTGCAATGGGATATATTTATGTACCGCCGGTGGGTTCCAGGGAGCCACCCATGCTGTCGGTCCACAGGGAGTTGTAACTGCATGTGTCCACTTCTAAAGTACCCCAGTCTGACTGGGGCATGCAGTGTGGGCCCAAGCCCACCTGCATTAAACATAACATTACCTCAGCTGTGATGGGCAATGCAATGGGATATATTTATGTGCCGCCGGTGGCTTCCTGGCACCCACCCATGCTGCTGTCGGTCCACAGGGACTTCACAATAGGGAGTTGCACCTGCCTGTGTCTATGAATTAAAAACCCCGGTCAGGTTGGGGCAGGCAGTGTGGGCCCAAGCCCACCTGCATTTAATCTGACGTTAGCTCTGCTGTCCAGGGCACTGCAATGGGATACATTTATGTACAGCCGGTGGGTTCCAGGGAGCCACCCATGCTGTGGGTGCACACGGAATTCCCATTGCGTAGTTGTACCTGCCTGTGACTATTTATAAAAAAACGCGGTCTGACTGGAGCATGCAGACACCTTGACAGAATGAATAGTGTGTGGCACATAGGTTCCCCATTGCTATGCCCACGTGTGCAGCTCCTGATGGCGGTGGCACAGGATTATATTTCTCATTGCTTCTGTACAGCATTGTGGGCTATCGCCCCTTTTAAAGAGGGTCGCTGCCTAGCCGTGCCAACCCTCTGCAGTGTGTGCCTGCGGTTCCTCCTCATGGCGGACGCACTTATAAATAGACATGAGTGTGGTGTGGCATGAGGGCAGCTGAAGGCTGCGCAGAGACACTTTGGTGTGTGCTGTGGACACTGGGTCGTGTGTGTGTGTGTGTGTGTGGGGGGGGGGGGGGGGGGTTGGGCAGCATGTAACCCTGGAGAAGTGGCAGCAGAGTGTCATGCAGGCAGTGATTGTGCTTTGTTGGAGGTAGTGTGGTGCTTAGCTAAGGTATGCATTGCTAATGAGGGCTTTTCAGAAGTAAAAATTGTTGGGAGGGGGGGGGGACCACTCTTGCCGCTATTGTGGCTTAATAGTGGGACCTGGGAACTTGAGATGCAGCCCAACATGTAGCCCCTCGCCTGCCCTATCCGTTGCTGTGTTGTTCCCATCAGTTTCTTGAATTGCCCAGATTTTCACAAATTGAAATCTTAGCGAGCATCGGCGATATACAAAAATGCTCCGGTCGCCCATTGACTTCAATGGGGTTCGTTATTCGAAATGAACCCTCGAGCATCCCGAAATTTTCATCCCAAGTAATGAGCACCCAAGCATTTTGGTGCTCGCTCATCTATAATAGCCAACAGAAATATATGATGTTACAGCGAGCTTTCAGATCTTCTGTGGACCTTTCAATAAGCCTGAGATCCGAAAGCTTGCTGTAACATCATGTATTTTTGTTAGCCATTAAAAAGTATCATATCTACAAGATTACTTGGTTTCTCTTACTGAGAACAATCACACTCTAATCAGGAAGCACATTTTATTTTTTTAACCATTTAGGAGACGTACAAATTTAACATTGATTATTACCATTTTGAGGAACATTTTGTTTTCCTACACCAAGCCAAGATTGCAAAGGCTCTTAGGTGTCAGAATGATAGATACCCCCCACAACTGACCTCATTTAAAAAAATATATCCATCAATGTATTCACTGAGAAGTGTCTTGAGTATTTTGACCCCACAGTTTTTTTTTCAGGAGCTAATGCAATTTAGACTAGAAAAAAATAAAATGTAATATTTTTGCAAATATGTCATTTTAAAGAGAGTTTGTTTTTATGTAGTACACATGGAAACGAGGATTTGCCTCCCATTATGGATACCCCTGTTTGTCCTGTGTTCAGAAACATACACACTGTAGCCCTAATCTTGTGTCGGTATGCACAACGGGGCCCAAAGCAAAAGGAGCAGCTGGTGGCTTTCAGAACAGAAATGTTGCTGTTTTAGGCCCCATAGCACACGTGTAGAACCCTTGAGTAGCCAAAACAATTGAAGACCCCCACAAATGACCCCATTTTGAAAACTAGACCCCTTAACACATTCATCTAGAGGTGTGCTGCGTATTTTGACCCCACAGTTTTTGAATGAATCCGAACAAAACAGAAGGAAAAAATAATGATTTTTCCTTTTTTTGGCAATTGTGTCACTTTAAAAACTGTTTTTTTGCACAACACACATATGAATGGAGAGTTTTAACCCTAAATGGATACTGCTGCCTGTCCCGTGTTCAGAAACATACCCATTGTAGCCACAATCTACTTACAGGACACATGGCTAGGCCTGTAATGGAGGAAACAGCAGCTGGATTTTAGGGCACAACTGAATAAATTCCAGGCCCCATTGACGACTTGGGCAAAAAAAGATTTGACTCCCTTTTTTTGGTTTATATTTCCTGTGCCGTCACTTAACGAAGATGCGGATACCCGCAGCCTATACACAATGTAGTTGTGAATGGGCTGCAGGTATATCCGTGACCAAAGAGCACATTGGGCTTTATGTTGCTGATATCCACGGTAAAATAGAACATGCTAAATTCTGTTTTCTGCAATTGGATTGCATAATTCTGATCCACTAATGTGAGTGAAATTGTGTAATCCAATGCATGTGATTGATCCGCGTATTACTGCGGATCAAACGCTTGGAGAATCCACAATTGCCATCTGCTCTAGTGAGACCGGCCAAAGGCAGATCGCTACCTTTTTAGAACTGCTCCAAGGCTACCTTTGGTACCCGGAAGCAAGGAGATTTTAAATTTCCCAGGCTCTCCCTGACTCCTGCCCATATGTCTGGCATTTTTAAACTTTTTTAAAAACTTTAACTTTACATGATCACTGTTATCCAATGGATAATGGCGTTGATGTGACTGGGAACCACATACGAGATGTCCCGGTGACATCTCCTTGCACTAGGCTAGCTTTGACAGCCAGGTGCAGGGAGATTTTAAATTTGCTGGTCTCTGCAGCTTTCGGTGCAGGTGCAGAAGCCCATGACAGGTGCTTTCCAGACCAGATCAGCACAGGACATCATGGAGGATAGAGGTGAGTAGCTTCAGCTCTGCTCATGGATCCAGTCCATGAAGAGAGCTGGAACTTTAAATTTATTTGACTTTTGTTTCACTATCCACAATTGTCGTTCTCCAAAAGGTCCCCAGTGACATCTCCAGCCTTCAGGCTACCTGCAGTAGCTGGAAGCTAGAAGATTTCAAATTATCTGGGCCAATTCTGTCTCCGGCGGATGAGTCACCATTTTTTCTTTGATGTGCATGGACAGAAGACGGCAGAAGGTTTTGGGACCAATTCATCGCAGGCAATCATGGAGGAGGGAGGTGAGTATTGTTAGCTCCCCTCATGGCCCCAAGCAGTAAGAGGAGCTGAAACTTTAACTTTTTTTTTAACTGTTTATTTTCTTTTACACGATCGCTTCTATCCAATGGATATTCCAGTCTCCCCAAGACAGCTCCAGGTTGTCGGCTACCTCCGGCAGCTGATAGCAGGGAGCTGTCATGTCCACAGGCCCCGTGGCTTTAATCTCCAGAGTGAGTGTGTTTTTACGGCCCTGGGAATTAAAACACACATAGCCAGGATGTAAGAAAGCAATGGGGCGGTCACTAAGGGGTTAACAGTCCATCCTGATGCCACTGCATTTTGAGTTCCCTTTCCACTACTGAATTGAGATTTGTTATTTTGACCCTGCAGCAGGAATCAAGGAGAGTGCCTACCCAGTAATGATCTGTTGTTTTGATGTGAGCAATGCTAGGGTCATTCTGCAAGCACTGTTGCATAACAGCCCTCACATGCCTCAAAGTGCTTAAGGGTGATGGCCCACCGATACTCGGGGTCAAGCCTAAGAGTTTTCTCCAGCTGGTCAGGCAATCCATGGAGAGTTAGTGATGGATGGGAGGAACATTGTGTAAACCCTTGCCCTGCCTCTGGATCTCTATTAATCCTCTTCTTTCTCATCCTGCTCTTTCCCCTCCATTCTTCTCCCATGGGTGGAGAAACATATTAGCTAAGACATCCCCCTTCTCTTCCAAAGCCATCCTCCCTGCAGTATTGAGTAATAGAGCACTATCCAGGCATTTCGAAAATTGTATCCCTTCTTTTTTTTCCTTCTTCTGTGACAGCAAGTCATTGTCTCTTAGACCCTGTACCATCTGTTGCAATAGGCAGACAAAGAAGATGGTCATACTGATCACTGCATCACAACTGAGCATTTTGGTCACTTTCTTCAAGCCAGCTTGAACAACACAAACATTTTAATCTGCAACTGCTCCACATGCAACAAGTGACCAACCTCCATACATCTCCTTCCTGCTTACATCTCTGGTACTCCGTGATCACTGTGTGCTAATAGCTTAGCCTCAACAAGATAAGTAACATGAAATTCAACTGTGTAGGCAGATCACAGATGAGGCAGTTGGGTGGTAGCCCCAATTGTCGCTGCACCATTGCCGGACGAGAGAAAGTGCAAACACAGTTTCCTGCCCTTTCCCAGCAGAGGATAAAAACCTGAGTAATTGCTTAGAAAAATCACAGAAAAAGGTACTTACCAAAGTACTAGTAGGGCATGTATGGGAAGGCAAATACACCACCTCCCAATAGATGCAGAGAGACCAAATACTACATGGAGGAGCTTCATACAAGCATAAAGTACTGATGAACAACTGCTCACATGACCACCCTACAAAGAGGGGAGTGGCTACCAATTGCCACACCTGCATATCGATATAGCATACAAAGGGTGCCAGGCTGATTGAATCATGGGATGCCACATGCAGATCCAAAGCCCACAATATAAAGCTCAGTGAGCTGAACTGCACCCCAAAAGTAATCCATATTAACACTGATACCCCGGGCTCTTACAGCACCGAAAGCCATACCGCAGGTTACAATAGATACTGATGAATACGAACATGTAGACAGCCAAAGCACCAAATGGAGGAGCATTGCAAAAGTGTATCATACCAATAAGTAAGCACTCACACACCAGTCTTACAAGGAAAAAAGAGCTGCTTAGCACAAAAACTGCATACAGAAAAAGATACAAAAGGAGACAGGCCGATTGATGCGTGTAGTGCACCATACAGGTTTGCGCCCTTTTAGTAACATGTTTCAAACGGCCTGGCACCCTTTGCATACTTTATCTATATACAGATGTGGCAATAGGTAGCCACTCCTCTCCTCTAGGCTTAGAGGATTATGCATGAATAGGGAGAGCATTGACAGAAGAGTAAACTACAGCAATGGAAGAGGGAGCAGGATTAGGCTGACTCTTTGCCCTTTGGAAAAGGTGGGCTCCCCAAGGCAGCGGGTAGTGGGAGTTCATATGGCTGTTCATACATGTTGTATTAAGGTTGTTTGCATTCTTCCCACATTTTAAACTTTTAGTACAATGTAGCATTTCAAGCACTAGATTGGAGCCACAGAGGAAACTGGAGGTCATTAACAGGTAGTCATGGTTACAGTACAAATGGAGGAGGCAGGTAGTGTTGTCGGGAAGAGAGCAATGAGTCGTTAACAGGTAGTCATGGTTTGCAGTACAAATGGAGGAAGCGGGTAGTGTTATCAAGTAGAGAGCCAGAAGTCGTTAACAGGTAGTTGCAGTTTGCAGGAGATGAGCAGGTTTAGGAGATGAAGCTTTATTAAGGCAGTGAAGCACAAAAATCACGCAATGCATGAAGGGACAGGTTTACATAGAGGACTAAATAGGGAAGGAACAAGACACAGAGATGACTTGGATAGGGAAACACAGAGCCAAGAGCAAGGGACAGGGATGAGGAATAAGGTATCAGGACTCCAGCATGCTGAATAGCTAAATCAGCAGAGCCCTCGCCTGTTGAATGTGAGGTCACCGGTTCAAATCCTGACAAACAGATCTTAGAGATGACATCCTCAGCCATCACCTGTGATTTCAAAGAAAGCCCAGACTGTATAAGTCCTGTGAGCTGCTTCAACTAGTTGTAGCTGATGGTGTTGGCATGACTCTATTGTTTTACTTGCAGGGAGCTGCTCTGCAATGTCCACCTCTTCCTGGTCCACCTGAGAACTGCTATGATGACTCTGCAATTTGGGTCAAGCACCTCATTTTCTTCCTCCTTTTTGTCATCCTCTTCCTGAGTGGCTAAAACATACTGGAAATCCTGCACAGACGCTTAGTGTTCCTGGCAGTTGATTTAAAAAATCCACAACATTGATGATGTTATATGAATAAGCACTGACTAACTGACTGACTCACTCACTTACTGACTCGCCACTAATTCTCTAACTTCCCGCTGTCGTACAAACAGGACATTTTAAGACCTTTAGGTCCTCAATAGGAAAAGTACAGGGGTCACAACTTGATTATTCGATGCTAAGTGCAAAAGTATTGCCATCCCTATGTAATGTACCTAATCTAATTCTCCCCAGTGTCGTACAAACATAAAATTTGGAAGGAGCATTCTTTAGCACCTAAACAGGAAAAGTTGAAGGATCACAACTCGATTATTCCATGCTAAGTGCAAAAGTATTGGCACCCATGTGTAATCTCCCTAATATAATTCTTTAACTTCCCCGTGAAATTTGGAACAAGCATTCTTTAGGTCCTAAGTGAGGATAGTGGGAGGGGTGGCACATTCTTAACAGGGATATTGATACATGTAGCCTGAGAAGAATCTAATGATCCTTTGTGTGTACACATTTTTTTTATTCCTCAGTTCCTTTAAAGCCACTTTGAGTTCATAACATTTTCAGTGTGAACAACATGTAAACACCTGTATTTAACTTGAATGAAGCCAGGTTATTTAGCTAGTCTTACATATAAGTGTCACATACCTTTACATTCTATAGCAGGGGGATTTTGCTTGGTGCAGTTTCCTTCTATGTCACGTCTTAAACAGTCATATAGACTGGACTCATGACCATCACATTGGATTTGCTCTCTCCATATTGGTCCTGGTCTTCTTGTGTAGTTCAGTAATGATGGCACTGCATCTCCACATCTGAGCTCTCTACAGATGACATTGGCTGTTCTTAGTTCTGCATCAATTTCACAAACGTATCCCCAGGTATCACCATGTCTTGTTTCTAAAAAGCCTAAACATGGATGACGCCCGTTACCTAATCGGTATTCTCTGTGACCTAAACAATGATAAACCAAAAATCACTGAACTGTTTAAGATTATGGAATATCTAAATAATTTTGATTATATATATTATATATATATATATATATATATATATATATATATATATATATATATAAATAAATAAAAAAAAGCCCTCGCTCACTGACTCAATCACTGACTCGCCACTAATTTTCTAACTTCCCAATGCCGTACAAACATCAAATTTGGCAGGAGCATTCTTTAGTTCCTAAATAGAAAGAGTAAAGGGGTCATGACTCAAAAATTCAATGCTAAGCTAAAAGTATTGGCGCCACTGTGTAATGTACCAAATCTAATTCTCTAACTTCCTGATGTCATACAAGCATAACATTTGACACAACCATTCTTTAGGTCCTAAATAAGAAAAGTAAAGGGGTTACAACTTGAATATTCAATGCTAAGTGTAAACGTATTGGCACCCCTATGTAAAATAACTTCCCGATGCTGTACAAACATAAAATCTGACACGACCATTCTTCTGGCCCTAAATAAGAAAAGTAAAGGGGTCACAACTTGATAATTTAATGCTAAGTGCAAAAGTAAGTGCACTCCTATGTAGTGTAACTTTTGGGTGTCTTACAAGCTTGAAATTTAGCGGCAGCATTCTTTAGGTCCTAAATGAGATGAGTGGGAGGGGTGGCACATTCTGCAGAGGGACATTGGTACATGCAGCCTGAGGAGAATCTAATGCTCCGTTATGTGTATACATATTTTATTCCTCGGTTACTCTAAAGTAACCTTGACTTCATAAGAATTTCCGTGCAAACAACACGTAAACACCTGTAGCAAATTAAGCCAGTATTATTGTATGAATTGTACATATATTTATGTCTTTCCTCCATATATTTCCAAGACTTCCATCTCCACACAGTTTTTTTTCTTATTTTTGGAATAACAGTATGTATATTTGATTTCCTTGTAATATTAGAATGTAATGAAGCATTTTAGAACTTTGTACTGGTATAACCAAGTACTAGTAATTATTAGAAAATTATAGTACCAGTGTTTCTTGGGGTGCAATGCGCCACACAGCTGTGCTACATGGTACGTCCTTTATGATCCCCACACATCACACACACAGCTCAACTACATCCATCATGACCCCATACATCACACACACAGCATATGGCACACACAGTTCTGCTATATGCTGATTTACACACACAGCTCTTCTACATGGTACATCCATTATGATCCCCACACAATCACACACACACAGCTCTACTACATCCATCCTGGCTCCACACATCACACACAGCATTTGACACAGAAAGTTCTGCTACATCCTGATTCACACACACAGCTCTGCTACATCCATTATGATCCCCACACATAACACACACAGCTCTACTACATGCATTCTGACCCCACACAAGACAAACACAGCTTGGCTCCTACTACAGCAGTGATGTTACCGCAGGTCCTTGAGCTCAACTCGATCTCTGTGGTGGCGGTAGGTCGGTGTCTTTTGTCAGGACCGCTGAGTTGTGTCTGACATAACAGCTTAGTTGAATTCTCATTGCGTTACTTTTGTCCTCCCCTTCCAAGAGCCCTAACTGTGTTGTTCTTCTGTCAGTCAGACTGTTTTATATATCATATAGGACCTGTGATGATGTCACTCAGGCGGCAGAGCATAAGAAGAACCAACATATAGTACTTTCTACATTCTGCAGAATGGCTCCTCCCACAACAGTGTCATCACCACAGGCCCTTTAGCCAACCAACTCTCTGTGGTGGAGATAGGTCAGTGTATTCTGCCAGGACTGCTGAGTTGTATCTTCTGAGATAATACAGGCTAAGTTGTATTCTCATTTTGTTATTTTTGTCCTCCCTTCCAAGAGCCCTAACTTTGTTGTTCTTCTGTCGGTCAGGCTCCATGTTTCATATATGTTGTAGGACGATGAAGTCACACAAACGTAGATCGGCTCGGTTTTTACGCCGAGCCGATATACGTTGTCCTCGTGTGCAGGAGGGGGGGGGGTGGAAGAGCCAGGAGCAGGAACTGAGCTCCCGGCCCCCTCTCCACCCCTCTGTACTATTTGTAATGGGAAGAGGCGGGGCGGGGGTGGGGCTAAGTTCCGAAAATTAGCCCCACCCCCGTCCCACCTCTCCCCATTGCAAATAGTGCAGAGGGGCGGAGAGGAGGCAGAGAGTGGGGCGCGAGCTCAGTTCCTGCACTTGGCTCTTCCATCCTCCCCTCCCCCCTGCACACGAGGACAACGTATATCGGCTCGGCGTAAAAACCGAACCGATATACGTTCGTGTGACTTCACCCTAAAAAAAAAAACTGTGGGAAGATTGGTCCTGGTAACTAATAATTCAGTCACCAGCAGAAGATACCCTTACATCCGATATCAGGAGCACCGGGTGGCGTTCACTGCCCAGAAAAAGAGTGCAAAATGCAGAGCTAAGGTGGAGGTTGGATCACACCTCCACAGCATTGAAAGGAAAATAAATATAGTCTTAGCAGCATCCAAAGTGATAATTCCTCCATAAAAGTACAGTAACTCCATAATTTTATTCCTCCATAAAAGTACAGTAACTAGCAACGTTTCAACCGTTTACAGAAAGAAATACGATCTTTGTCAATTGGTCCTGCCCATTTTTTCTTTCCGGTGTCTATTAACAAGCGAGAATACAGCTAATGAAAACAAAACTATTAAAATCAGTCATTTTATTTTGTCCCATTATTCAGCCATGATTATCACACCCGCATAATGGAACTAAATCATGCCCATGTGAAGAAGCACTAAGGGTCTATTTTGTTATTGCAAATACACATAAAAATCAATGTCAGATGTGCAAATATTGATGCGGATATATTCCACATGGAATATGCATTCTTGTATGAAGGTACCCTAATACCTTTAATGTATGCCTATGTAATTCATACAAAGAATTCTAATATATGTATGACACAATATAAATATGTATACATATTTTAATTTAGCTTATCAGATATGCAAGAGCATGTGAATCTCTTACCTGAGCATATTACACCGGCATCTTCTTCATGGTCACAGTTATGATCACCAAACTCCTTCGCTGGACAGTCCCAGATGTGTGTTTCATTCCCTCCACATTGTACATCGTCCAGCCAGATTTCCCCAGTTCCTCTCCCATAATAGTCTCCAGTTGTAGCTTTTACACTATAACCACAGCCCAGCTGCTTACAGACCACATCTGCATCTGTTTTATTCCAGGAGTCATCACAGATCGTCCCCCATCTACCATGATGATAAATCTCCACTCTTCCCGCACATCGGCCGGGACCATCTACCAGCCTCAGCTGGTTACTTTCTGTATTAGAAGAAACACATTTACCATGATGACTATATAACTATATACCACAATTACCAATCATATTATCTTGGACTACTATACCTGAGTGGATTATTCCTATCTTTCTGCCCCTTCCATGTCTTTCTATCAGATGATCCAGCAACAGAACAATCTGTCAATTAGGTCTCATTTCCTGGACAATACATTTTTTTTAAAGCGCTGCAGAATAAGCTGGCGCTATAAAAATGACAATTACCACAGAGATACACATGACCACTGACTGTTGTTGGAGCTAAATTGCCCAACTGCATGACCACAATGTAATTCTCTGCACACAACTTGGGTTTCATTAATGCCTCATTGGTTGCTGACAGCTCTGCTCCATGTGAATGTATAGAGACTAGAGATGAGCGAGCACGCTTGGTTAAGGCAGATACGTGAGCGAGCATCGCTCTTCTCCAGTATCTGTATACTCATCCGTGCAAATGCGGGGAGGGGCGGCCGGAGTGAGCGGGGGGGAGATAGAGCGAGAGATCTCTCTAACTCCCCTCACCCCCCCCCCCCCCCCGCTCACCCCCGCCACCCTCGGTGGTTGTCCATAGACAATAAAAAATCGTCCTGATGGGCATTAGTAAAAAGTGGCGAAGATACCCAGTGAGAATGTGATTGATCTGTTCCACCTGCCTATTGGACTGTGGATGGTACACCGTGACGTCAAGAGTTAGGTTTACCAATTTAGAGAGAGCCCGCCAAAACTTAGAGGTAAATTGAACCCCCTATGCAACACAATGTGCTCAGAGAAGCCATGAAGGCAAAAAATATGTTCGATAAATCTCTCGGCAAGATGACCATCGCTAGGCAAGCCAAGCAGAGGCACAAAATGAGCCATTTTAGAAAAATAATCCACTACCACCAAATGATGGGACATGGGCAGATCCGTAATAAAGTCCATCACAACATCCTGCCATGAAGACTCTGGTGTGGGTAGGGGACACAGGGGACTTGCGGGTCTTGACTTTAGGGCTTTATTCTGAGCACGAGGTACAAGACGACACAAAGTCACGGATATCCCTGCCTTTAGCTGGCCACCAATACAGT
The DNA here is from genome assembly GCF_035609145.1 of Eleutherodactylus coqui. Lineage (NCBI taxonomy): Eukaryota > Metazoa > Chordata > Amphibia > Anura > Eleutherodactylidae > Eleutherodactylus > Eleutherodactylus coqui. Next base: position 237,399,098 of record NC_089842.1, read on the forward strand.
CGGCAAATCAGTTCGCTGGTCTTTCGTAACCCGGAATGTCTAGCTATCTTGGAGCAATAACCCCAAGACAAAGCCCCTCTTCTCTTTTCCTTTGATACAAAGGCCTCCCCTTTGGTACATCACTCACATGAACAGGATTTATGGTCACCAGTTTAGCAAGATAGGTTATGAATTGCAAAAAATCCTCCATTTTGTTCTGATCAAAAGTCCTTGACAGTGCGTCAGCTTTAGTATTTTGGCTATCAGGGAGAAAATACAAAACAAAATTGAATGATGCAAAAAACAAAGAGCACCAAGCCTGCGCAAGGTTTAAGTCACTGAGTGGTTTGGAAGTATGTGAGATTATTGTGGTCAGTATAAATCACAATGGGGTGAGAGGCTCCCTCCAGCAGATATCACCAAAATTCCAAGGCCATCTTGATGGCCAGCAACTCTCCGTCTCTAATTGAATAATTCTGCTCTGCTGTGGAAAAGGCCTTAGAAAAGAATCTGCATGCTCTCTTGTGACCAGATGCACTGTTTTGAGAACTACCCCTGCTCTAGAGGAAAAGGCATCGACCAACAGAAAAAACTGCCTCTCGCCATCTGGTCAGTGCAACACAGAAGCGGAAGAGAAGGCGGACTTAAGGGCCTGAAAGGCGAATTCTGCCTCCTGGGGCCATTGTTTGGCATCTGCTTCCTTCCATGTGAGATCTGAAATAGGAGCCACCATGGAGGAAAAATGGGAAATAAATTGTCTATAATAATTTGTGAAGCCTAAGAATCATTGGATAGCACAGAGTCCTAAAGGCTGGGGACAATTCAACATGGCCGAGACCTTCTCAGGGTCCATTTTCAAACCCTGTTTGGAGACAATATATCTCAAAAAGGGAAGTGCGGCATGCTCGAACTCACACTTATCAATCTTAGCAAATAAACGATTCTCTCTTAATCACTGCAGAACCGTGTACACCTGCCTCCAATGTGATTGTGTATCTGTAGAGAATATCAATATGTCGTCCAAATACACCACGATGCATACATGAAAAAAATTTGCGGGAAGTATTGTTAACAAAGTCCACGAAGACAGCAGGGGCATTAAGAGCAGTGAACTAGTGGCCCCAGGAAGCACTAACAAAGATATCTTCTCTGAATGCAAGGCGCCTATCTTTAACTTTAGTGTCTCCGTGATCAATTTGATTGTCTCTGTGAGGATGCTACTATTAGCAGTGGAGACCATCAGAGAGCTATCGAGATGCCAAATGGGAATCTTATGGGAATCAACAAAAGCTTGTTGGGTAAAATTCCCGGCGGCGCCGAAATCAACAAAGGCTCCTACCGATACCTGGGTGCTGGAGAAAACCAAAGTGCTAGGAAGATTTAATTGAGGAGAGGAATGATCCTCACCTATGCCAGCCTCTCCAACTGAACCTAGATGGAGGAGTTTCCCAGTTTGTGGGGGCATTCACAGACTAAATGACTAGAAAATCCACAATATAAGCATAGCCTCCTCTTTACTCTCTGCTCACGCTCCCTCCTAGACAACGCAAGCCAATCCACTTGCATGGGTTCCGAATCACTAGGCTGAAAGGTTGGAGGTGGTGCTAAGAGGGCCCCTTGGAATCAGGGAGCAGAACTCTTGCTGCTTAACTTCCCTAGCTCTCTCCTGAAAATGTAGATCTATCCTCGGGGCTAATGAGATAAGAGCATCTAGAGAAGCGGGGCCTCGGAAACTCGAAACTCGGATGCTCACTGCTGGAAGGCATGACTTAGAATGCAAGGTGACCAGGGGATATAGCCCTATGCAGGAAGCAAGAGATGCAAAGTCCCTGCCTATCAACAGCAGATAATTTGCCCTGACAAGGGCAGTCCTGTATTGGAACCTAGGCGCTGATTAACTCTGTCAGGACTGAGCACCAGGAAGCCAGGAAATTGGATAACACCATGACGTATGCAGAACCAAGGAGTGAGAAAGTTCAGAACCAAGCTTCAAGTACTTGAGCAAACTGTAGACCAAGCATAAACTGCAAACACAGGAAAAAAACAGGAGCAGCTGTGATTAGAGATGAGCGAGCACGCTCGTTTAAAGGGGTTGTCCCGCAGAAGCAAGTGGGGTTATGCACTTCTGTATGGCCATATTAATGCACTTTGTAATATATATCGTGCATTAAATATTGGCCATACAGAAGTTATACACTTACCCCCTCCTGGTGCTGGCGTCCCCGTCTCCATGGCGACGAGCAAACTGCTTCGCTGGTCGCCGGAACAGTCGCGCTTGCGCAGACAGGAATCCCCTTCTGTAAGGTCCTTTCTCACGAGCTGCGTCCTGGCTCCTCCCCCTTCTCAGCGTCATAGCGTAGCTCCGCCCCCGTCACATGGTGCCGATCAGCCAATGAGGTGGCTGGAATCGGCAATGGAGCTCAGACAGCAGAGGAACATCCACAGTGCACCATGGGAGAAAACAGCGGTGCACCTTGGGAAAGGACCGGCGGCCATCTTGAAAGAAGAATTTTTATAAGTTCACGAAACGAGCTAATGGTGAGTAGAAACGCTCTTTAAAAACGCTTTCCACGGGTAGTGTAGTATGTTTGCTTTAGAAGGGGGACTGGGAAGAGAAAAAATTTACATTTCTGCCGCAGGACAACCCCTTTAAGGCTGATGCTCAAGCAAGCTTCAGTTTTTTTCAAGTAACTGACTACTTGTGCGCGCACCATCCATGGGGGCGGCGGGGGGAAAGTAAGAGAGATCTATCCCTCTCCCCCCTGCTCCCCCCAGCTCCCCACCGCCCACCCGCATGGTGCTCAGACGAGTAGTCAGTTACTCGAAAAAAAAACGAAGGTCGCTCGAGCATCAGCCTTAAACGTGCGTGCTCGCTTATCTCTAGCTGTGATACATGCATATCTGAAAGCTCATACATCAACACTGCAGCAGGAGCTGTCAGGTCTGAGGCCTCTATGTGGTGGTGAAGAGATGACCAATAATCTGCAGCTGGGTGGAAGAGGCAGAACAAATTTAACCATGGCAATGCTGGAAAAAAAAACAATCACAGATTCAGAGAACGATGCCTTTATCTGCCAGACCTAACAATCATCAGTATACATTCCTTGCCTTTTTCCTTACACTTGTGCAGTTTGGGTTTCCCAAGGCACATATATCCACAGTCACAGTTATCTGTTGTATCTCTCTCTCTTGAATGAAACGCTGTCAACTGGAAAGACTCTAAAACACTTTCACATTTGTAGTTATCATCAGGCGGTTACTCACTACTCTTGGATAATGTGTGGTTTCTAAATAGGAGCATGCGGTTCTTGTGCTCTCACATCCATGCGTTTCTCAGCATGCCATGGGTTCCAAAACCCCAAAAGGGCAAACTTCTTGTAAGGAGAGATTCCGACATAGCTGAGCTCTGACAGAAGCAGCAGCTCATCTCTCTTCCATCTCAAACACTTGACTAACTCCAACTTACAACCTCCTCTCTTGATGCCTGATTCACTAATCCCTCACGTGCACACAGACCAATACATAACTAGAGAAAAACAATACACTTTTCAGACATCACCGGACATTAACCTTTTCATGCCTGGAAGTGTTAATACACATAATACTGACTCATACAACACTCAAGACAATGGAATAAGACATTCATATAATATGCATTCTAAAGTGCTGGAGGGGACCCCAAATTCTGGGCCATTACAGTTATCCACAGGAAGGCATATGCGAAAACACTGTTACAGAATATTCTGTCCTGCATGAATGGTTCTGATAAAACTGCAGCACAGGCTCAAATACTGTTGAAAATGTCTTTATGCAATAGACTCAAATAGCACAGACCTTCAAGAATACAATGATCCATTGTAGCAATGTCTACGTAGTGGGTGGGGCCCGTGGGGCCCGGCGACATTACATAGGCTCACTTAGCCCCAAATCAAAGTTCCAGTCACTTATTTTTTCTTACTTCAAGCAACAAAGAGGGTAACCTAAGGAAACAGCAGCCACTGGCGACCCTTGAGCTTAGTGTAAAACGGAGCACAAAATAAACAGTAACCCGGCAAGGTGCCAGCTATACCTTAGGTTCTTCTCATCCAAGACTGCCTTATAGCAAACATTGATCAGGAACCTAAGTAGTTGCACACACTTCCAGGCTCTAACCCTGAGGGCGCCTTCACACTTGCAAGAAAATCGCGCATTTTTGAGCGATGTAAGAATGAGTGAAAATGCAGAATTATGAAACCCATCCATTTCAATGGTTTCATTTACATCTGAGATATTTTCACTCATGAGATGTTGAGAAATTTGTATATTGCAGCATGTCCTATCTTTCTGCCAGTTTTTTTTTTTAATCGCCTGTGCTTCCCTATGGAAACTTCGTCTTATCGCATCACAATGCACAGACTTGCTATTTGCGTGCAATGCAATGCGTTTCTAATAGAGATAAGCGAGCACACTCGTCCGAGCTTGATACTCGTTTGAGTATTAGGGTACTCAAGATGCTCGTTAGTCGAGACGAACACCACGCGGTACTCGAGTCAATTCCATTTCCTTCCCTGCATGTTTAGCGCCATTTTCTGGCCAATAGACATGCAGGGAAGGCAGTGAGTGGCTGGCGGGATCAGGTGATCGCCGAGTACTTAAACTGGTCCCGCCCGCGGCTTGCCTCAGACTCATGCTGGCAGAGGTTAGGAAAAGTGCTGCTGCTGATATAGGGAAAGGGTTAGAGTAGGATCCTCTCTTCAAGAACCCCAACAGTCCTTCTTAGGGCTACTCCTCATTGTGTGCATTACTGTTGTGGCTGGCTGGGAAGAGTAGTGCACCATTTTTTTTTAAATATCTAGGGCTGTGCAGAGCATTTCAGCTAGACTGTTCGGTGTGTGCAGTGCATTAGGCAGAGGTCTCATCGCTAAATAGTATGCTAGTATTTCCTGAGCCACTGCGGATCATTTCAGCTATACCGTTCCATGTGTACAGTGCATAAGGCAGAGGTCTCATCGCAAAACAGTAGGCCAATATTTCCTGGGTCACTGCAGATCATTTCAGCTATACCGTTCCATGTGTGCAGTGCATTAGGCAGAGCTCTCATCGCTAAATAGTATGACAATATTTCCTGGGCCAACGCAGAACAGCATTCTGTTATACCATTCCATGTCTGCAGTGCATTAGGCAGAGGTCCCATCGCTAAATAGTACGCAAATATTTCCTGGGCGACTGCAGATCATTTCAGCTTTACCGTTCTATGTGTGTAGTGCATTAGGCAGAGGTCTCATTGCTAAATAGTACGTTAATATTTCCTGGGCCGCTGTAGATCATTTCACCTATACCGTTCTATGTGTGCAGTGCATTAGGCAAAGGTCTCATCGCTAAATAGTACTCTAATATTTCCAGGGACAATGCAGACCATTTCAGCTATACCGCTCCATGTGTGCAGTGCATTAGGCAGAGCTCTCATCACTAAATAGTATGAAAATATTTCCTGGGCCACTGCAGAGCATTTCTGTTATACCGTTTCATCTGTGCAGTGCATTATGCAGAGGTCCCATCGCTAAATAGTACACAAATATTTCTTGGGCCACTGCAGATCATTTCAGCTTTACCGTTCTACGTGTGCAGTGCATTATGCAGAGGTCTCACTGCTAAATAGTACGCTAATATTTCCTGGGCCACTGCAGAACAGCATTTCTGTTATACCGTTCATAGTCTGTAGTGCAATAGGCAGAGGTCTCATCGCAAAACAGTAGGCCAATATTTCCTGGGCCACTGCAGATCATTTCAGCTATACCGTTCCATGTGTGCAGTGCATTAGGCAGAGGTCTCATCGCTAAACAGTATGCCAATATTTCCTGGGCCACTGCAGAGCATTTCAGCTATACCCGTCTATGTGTGCAGTGCATTAGGCAGAGGTCTCATCGCTAAATAGTACGCAAATATTTCCTAGGCCACTGCAGAGCATTTCAGCTATACCCGTCTATGTGTGCAGTGCATTAGGTAGAGGTCTTATTGCAAAACAGTACGCCAATATTTCCTGGGCCACTTCAGATCATTTCAGCTATACCGTTCTATGTGTGCAGTGCATTAGGCAGAGGACTCATCTAGAGATGAGCGATCATGCTCTTCCGAGCTTGCTACTCGTTCGATTATTAGGGTACTCGAGATGCTCGTTACTCAAAACGAACACCACACGGTACTCGAGACAATTATATTTCCCTTCCCGCATGTTTAGCGCCATTTTCTAGCCAATAAACATGCAGGAAAGGCATTACCACTTCCTGCTGTGACGTGCCAGCCCACTGCCCGCCAACAGCAGTGAGTGGCTGGCGGGATCAGGTGACCGCCGAGTTCTTAACACGGTCCCGCCTACGGCTCGCCTCAGACACATGCTGGCAGAGGTTAGGGAAAGTGCTGCTGCTGATATAGGGAAAGTGTTAGAGTAGGATCCTGTCTTCAAGAACTCCAACGGTCCTTCTTAGGGCAACTCCTCATCCTGTGCATTACAGTTGTGGCAGGCTTGGAGCAGTAGTGCACCATTTTTTCTAAGCATCTAGGGCTGTGCAGGCCATTTCAGCTATACTGTTGTGTGTGTGCAGTGCATTAGGCAGAGTTTAGGGTCAGAGCTGCTTATATAGGGAAAGATTTACAGTCGTGATCCTCTCTACAAGAACCCCAATGGTCCTTCTTAGGGCTACTCCTCATCGTGTGTATTACGGTTGAGGCTGGCTAGGAGCAGTAGTGCACCAATTTTTTTTAAAGCATCTATCCCTCTGCAGAGCATTACAGTTATAGCATTCTCAGTCTGAAGTGCATTAGGCAGAGGTCTCACCGCTAAACAGTACTGTAATATTTCCTGCGCCACTGCAAAGCCTTTCAGTTATACCGTTCTATGTCTGCAGTGCATTAGACAGAGGTCTCACCGCTAAACAGTACTCTAATATTTCCTGGGCCAGTGCAAACTATTTCAGCTCTGCCACTGTGCAGAGCAGCTCATAATACCCTTTCCTTGTGGGCGTCCAAGTGAGGGTGTGGGGCACAGGCCGAGTTCCTGGGCGGGGTGAATCACAGCCAGCTGCTGCGGGATTAGGAGAGGCGCAAGTTTCTGGGCTCCCCAGCTTCATATCACAATTTGTGGGTCCACATGGCAGACCTTACAGACACCATTGTGAGCCGGTCCTGTCGTGGATGGCAGAAAATGCATCCAGCAATGTATCGACCACCCAGTCTTCTACGCAGTCCACTACTCCCAGCCTAGGAACTGCAACTCTGAATCCTCTGGCTGTCCCTCCGTCCTCCTAGCCTCCTCCCTCCATGAAAATGACATATTCTGAGCAGGCAGACTCCCAGGAACTGTTCTCGGGTCCCTGCCCTGAGTGGGAAAAAACAGTTCCTCTCTCACCTGAGGAGTTTGTTGTGACCGATGCCCAACCTTTGGAAAGTTCATGGAGTCCGGGTGATGAGCCTCGGGACTTTCGGCAACTGTCTCAAGAGCTTTTTGTGGATGAGGATGAAGAGACACAGTTGTCTGTCAGTGAGGTAGTAGTAAGGGCAGTAAATCCGAGGGAGAAGCGCACAGAGGATTCGGAGGAAGAGCAGCTGGACGATGAGTTGACTGACCCCACTTGGTTTGCTAAGCCTACTGAGGACAGGGCTTCAGAGGGGAGGCAAGTACAGCAGCAGGACAGGTTGGAAGAGGCAATGGAGTGGCCTGGGGTAGAGGCAAGGCCAGAGGGAAGAATCCCCCAACTGTTTTCCAAAGCACCCCCTCGCACCAAGCCTCCGTGCAGAGGGCTAGGTGTTCAAAGGTGTGGATGTTTTTCAGTGAGAGCGCGGACGACCGACGAATAGTGGTGTGCAACCTGTGTCGCACCATGATCAGCCGGGGAGCCACCACTACCAGCCTCACCACCACCAGCATGCGCAGGCATATGATGGCCAAGCATCCCACAAGGTGAGACAAAGGCCATTCACCGCCTCCGGGTCACACCACTGCCTTTTCCCTTGTGCCCCAACCTGCCACAAAGATCCAATCCCCCTCCCAGGACACAGGCACGGGCGCCTCCCGGTCTGCACCCACACCCTCACCTCCACGGTCTTCCACTCCATCCAGCAATGTCTCTCAGTGCAGCGTTCAGCTGTTGCTAACACGTTGGAGCGAAAGCGCAAATACACCGCCACCCACCCACATGCACAAGCTTTAAACGTGCACATTCCCAAATTAATCAGCCTGGAGATGCTGCAGTACAGGCTTGTGGAAACGGAGGCTTTCAAAAAGATGATGGCGGCGGCGGTCCCGCGCTACTCGGTCCCCAGTCGCCACTATTTTTCCCGATGTGCCCCACCTTACACCAGCACGGCTTCCATAACATAAATCGTACCCTCACCAACGTGGTTACTGGGAAGGTTCACTTAACCACTACGTGTCTGCGCACATTTCTGCAAGTCCACCATGGATGCTGCGACCCTGGGGACCTTGCAACGTCTGTTTAAGCTGCCAGAGCACCGCCTGCTGTGCGACTTGCCCACGTGCTACAATTCTACGCTGCACATTTTGGCCAGGCTGTATGAGTAGCGTAGGGCAATAGTGGAATACTAGCTGCAACATGGGTGGCGGAGTGGTAGTCAGCCTCTGCAATTCTTTACTAAGAAGTGAGCATGCATGGCAGATATCTGCCAGGTCCTTGGAAACTTTAAGGAGTCTACCCAGATGGTGAGCGTCGATGCAGCAATCATTAGCGTTACCATCCCACTGCTTTGCCTGCTGAGTAGTTCGCTGCTAAGCATAAAGACCGACGCTTTGCGGTTGGAACAGGAAACGGGGGATGACAGTATGTCGCTTGGTAGCCAGACCACCCTTATGTCTATATCTCAGCGTATTTTAGAGGAGGAGAAGGGGGAGGGGGAGCAGGAGGAGGAGGGGGAAGAGACAGCTGGCAACACTGCAGAGGGTACCCATGCTGCTTGCCTCTTATCTGTTCAGCGTGTATGGACTGAAGAGGAGGAGGAGGATCCTGAAAGTCATCTTCCTAGTGAGGACAGCGATGTGTTGCGTACTGGGACCCTGGCACACGTGGCTGACTTCATGTTAGGCTGCCTTTCCCGTGACCCTCGCGTTAGACGCATTCTGGCCAACATGGATTACTGGGTGTACACCCTTCTCGACCCACAGTATAAGGAGAACCTTTGCACTCCCATTCCCGAAGAGGAAAGGGGTACGAGAGTGATGCAATACCACAGGGCCCTGGTGGAAAAAGTGATGCTAAAGTTCCCATCTGCTAGCGCTAGTGGAAGACGACGCAGTTCAGAGGGCCAAGTAGCGAGGAAGGAGCAGGGATCAGGCAGCATGTCCAGCGCAGGCAGGGAAACACTCTCCAAAGCCTTTGCCAGCTTTATGGCTCCCCAGCAAGACAGTGTCACCACTCCCCTGAGGGAGTTGGAGGGAGCACTGTAAAAAGATGGTAAGGGAATGCATAGCCGATCGTACCAGCAAAGTTTCAAAAATATTGACACTTTAACAGAAACCAACTTTTTCCACAGGACTGCCTCCAGGCTCTGCTACAAATTAAGCAACAGCGAGCTGTATCTTTAAAAATTGTTTATGGGTTTCACCTGCCCTCATGGTTGAGCAATTTTTCAGGGGTGCACTTGTACTCTTGGTACAGCAATTTTTCTGGCCCTCGCCTATACTGTTATCCAACTAATTTTTCCGGCCTTCGTCTACACTCTTGGTAACCAAATATTTTCAGGTGTTCGCCTATACTCTTGGTATACCAATGTTTCAGGGGCTCGCCTACACACTTGCTACAGAAACGTTACAGGGGTCTGCCTATACTTTTGCTACAGAAATGTTACAGGGGCCTGCCTATACTTTTGCTACAGAAATGTTACAGGGGCCTGCCTATGCTTCTGCTACAGAAATGTTACAGGGGTCTACCTATACTCTTGCTACAGAAATGTTACTGGGGTCTACCTATACTTTTGCTACAGAAATGTTACAGGGGTCTGCTATACGTTTGCTACAGAAGTGTTACGGGGGTCCACCTATACTCTTGCTACAGAAATGTTACTGGGGTCTACCTATGCAGTTTCTATTGAATGGTTTTAGGGGTTCACCTATACTTTTGCTACAGAAATTTTACTGGTGTCTCCCTATACTTTTGCTACAGAAATGTTACTGGGGTCCGCCTATACTCTTTCTACAAAAATGTTACAGGGGTCTGCCTATACTTTTGCTACAGAAATATTACTGGGGTCCGCTTATACTTTTGCTATAGAAATGTTACTGGGGTCTCCCTATACTCTTGCTACAAAAATGTTACAGGGGTCTGTCTATACTTTTGGTACAGAAATGTTACTGGGGTCTCCCTATTTTTTGCTACAGAAATGTAACTGGGGTCAGCCTATACTCTTGCTATAGAAATGTTACTGGGGTCCGCCTATACTCTTGGTACAGAAATGTTATAGGGGTCTCCCTATACTTTTGCTACAGAAATGTTACTGGGGTCCGCCTATACTCTTGGTACAGAAATGTTACTGGGGTCTGCCTACACTTTTGCTACAAAAATGTTACTGGGGTCCACCTATACAGTTTCTACTGAATGGTTTGAGGTGTTCGCCTATACTTTTGCTACAGAAATGTTACTGGGGTCCACCTATACTCATGCTGCAGAAATGTTACTGGGGTCTGCCTATACCTTTTCTACTAAATGGTTTGGGGGGGTTCGCCTATACTCTTGCTACGGAAATGTTACAGGGGTTCGCCTATACTTGTGCTACAGAAATGCTACTGGGGTCAGCCTATATTCTTGCTATAGAAATGTTACTAGGGTCCACCTATACCCTCCTACAGAAATGTTACTGAGGTTCGCCTATATTTTTGCTATAGAAATGTTACTGGGGTCCACCTATACTCTTGCTACAGAAATGTTACTGGGGTCTGCCTATCCTCCGGGTGCACAAAGACTTCCCATTGTGGTGTTTTACCTATCTGTCACAAATACACTGACTGACTTCGGCAGAAATGTAGGCCAAGGCAGAGGTCCTTGGTGGTGATGAAACTCTGCCATGTTTGGGCAGTTTGATTTCTTCCTGTGTAATACCATCTTGGTGCACTCTCAGCATAGGCCAGCCCAAGGAACTCAAAGACTTCCCATTGCGGTGTTGAGCTATCTAACACCTACACAGAATTAAGTGTGTGGGGACCCATACATTTCCCATAGCTATTTAACTCATGGCACATTGGGTCACACAAGGTGGAGGCTGGAACTGAGCCTGATCCAGGGCCCGCTCACGTATTTCCCACATAGAGTATTGCGGGTCCTACCTCGGTCATGGCTTCTTGGCCCTATTATGCCACCTCCTCCTCCTGCTTGGGGTTTGGCGATCAGCACTGTATTTTCTCTCGTGTTACCACAGTTATCTGAGACACTGGTTTGGGTCAAACAAAAGGAGCGTTCCTGCATTAAAGAGACTTAACAGCTGCACTAGCATCTGAGTCCACTTTATGCCCACGATTAATGAGGGTGTGAGCCGAGGCCGAGGTCCTCGGCAGGGTGAAACTGCCATGTTTGGGCGCTCTTATTTTTTTATGTGTAATACTTTCCTTGGGTTCCAGGGGCTCGCCCATGCTGTGGGTGCACAAAGACTTCCCATTGCAGTGTTTAACCTGTCTGGCACAAATACACTGACTGACTAGGGTAGAAATGTGAGCCAAAGTCCTTGGCAGGGTGAAACTCTGCCATGTTCGGGTGCTCTGATTTCTTCCTGTGTAATACCATCTTTGTGCACCGGCAGCATAGGCGAGCTCAAGGAGCTCAAAGACTTCTCATTGCGGTGTTGAGCTATCTGACACCTACACAGAATGAATTGTGTGGGGACACATGGGTTTCCCATTGCTATGTAACTCGCGGCACCTTGGGTCACACAAGGTGGAGGCTGGGACCGGGCCTGAACCTTGGCCTGCTCATGTGCTTCCCTCACAGAGTATTGCTGCATTGTGGAGATGTGTAGAAGTGCTGGCACCTGAGTCCCCTTTATGCCCACGTTTGCGGCTCCTGACAATTTTGTGACGGAGGTGGCATGGGATTGGAATGATGATCGTACGTCAATTTATCATCAATTCTCAACAGCATTGTGGGCCATCGCCCACACTTTTAAAGAGTGTCGCTGTCTGGCCCAGCCAACCGTCTGCAAGGTGTGCCTCTGGTTCCTCCTCATCCAGTACGCACTTATAAATAGACATGAGGGTGGTGTGGCTATGAAGCGAGCGTGTGACATGAGGGCAACTGAATGCTGCGCAGGGAAACTTTTGTGTGCGCTGTGGACGCAGGGTCATGGGGGGTTGGACTGCAATGCCAGCATGTAACCCAGGAGAAGAGGCAGCGGTGTCACCCGCAGGCTGTGATTGTCCTTGGTTGCAGGTAGTGTGGTGATTAGCTAAGATGTGCCAGAGCGTGTGCCTTGCTAATGAGGGTTTGTCCGAAGTAAATTGTTAGGGAGGGTGACGCTAGATTCTTGCCCCCATTTAGGCTTAATAGTGGGACCAGGGAGCCTCAGATGCAGCCATGCATGCTGCCCCTGCCCTTCCCTATCCGTTTTTGTGGTGTTTCCATGACTTTCGGATGTTTTCTGATGTTTGACAAGTCATCGCCTATGCGGAGCATTGGTCCCATACAAAAATGCTTGAGTCGCCCATTAACTTCCATGGGGTTCGTTACTCGAAACGAACTTCCTGCGATGTTCGAGGGTTCGTTTCGAATAACGAACCCCATTGAAGTCAATGGGCGACCAGAGCATTTTTGTATTTCGCCGATGCTCGCTAAGGTTTTCATGTGTGAAAATCTGGGCAATTCAACAAAGTGATGGGAACGACACAGCAACGGATAGGGCAGGCAAGGAGCTACGTGTTGGGCTGCATCTCAAGTTCACAGGTCCCACTATTAAGCCACAATAGCGGCAAGAGTGGGGCCCCCCCTCCCAAAAACTTTTACTTCTGAAAAGCCCTCATTAGCATGGCATACCTTTGCTAAGCACCACACTAGCTACAACAAAGCACAATCACTGCCTGGATGACACTCCGCTGCCACTTCTCCTGGGTTACATGCTGACCAACCGCCCCCCCTCCCCCCCACAGCGCACACCAAAGTGTCCCTGCGCAGCCTTCAGCTGCCCTCATGCCACACCACGCTCATGTCTATTTAGAAGTGCGTCTGCCATGAGGAGGAACCGCAGGCACACACTGCAGAGGGTTGGCACGGCTAGACAGCGACCCTCTTTAAAAGGGGCGGGGCGATAGCCCACAATGCTGTACAGAAGCAATGAGAAATAGAATCCTGTGCCACCGCCATCAGGAGCTGCACACGTGGGCATAGCAATGGGGAACCTATGTGCCACACACTATTCATTCTGTCAAGGTGTCTGCATGCCCCAGTCAGACTGGTAATATGTACCTTAACAGTAACCGCGTTGGTGGTAATGTGGTGGTGACTGCGGACCTAGTAGCGCTGTTTTATTTTGTTGGTTTTCGGAATGTGGCCAGGATTAAGTGGGCCGTGGCGGGGGGATGGTGGGGGGGCTCTCTTATAGTGTCGGTAAAGGTGAAATTCTTGGACTGCCACCAGATGAACCAATGCAAAGGCATTTGCCAAGAATGTTTTCCCTGTTGGAGGAGGAGGGGGATGTTTTTGAGGCACTACGTGTCCTCTCCACGTGTCCGTGGTTATATGCACCTTAACAGTAACCGCGTTGGTGGGAAATGGCCTCGCCGCCATCATGTCTTTGGGAAGCCTCTGTTTCCACACCCCAGAGACATACCATTAGCAGCGGTATAGGCAGAGCCCATAATTCGTAACATTTCAGCCGTAGCATTAGGACAGGCCCCACTAACATATCACTAGCAGCATTATAGGAGGAGCGCAGTCTTCGTTCCATGTCAGCAATAGTAGCACTCAAGACAGGCCCCAGTAACAATTCCGAAGCAGCAGTATAGCGGGAGCGCAGTCTTCGTTCCATGTCAGCAATAGTAGCACTCAAGACAGGCCCCAGTAACAATTCCGAAGCAGCAGTATAGCGGGAGCGTAGTCTTTGTTCCATGTCAGCAATAGTAGCACTCAAGACAGGCCCCAGTAACAATTCTGAAGCAGCAGTATAGTGGGAGCGCAGTCTTAGTTCCATTTCAGTAGCCTTAGTATAGCCAAGGCCAAAGTTACATTTATGTAGCTAAAGTGTAGGCCAACCCCACACACACTTCTGTACCATGAGTGCAGGCGAAGAACATACAAATTGCTATGATTACACTGTAGGTGAGGGCCCCAGAAAATTGGTGTACCAACAGTACTAATGTACCTCAGTAAACATTGGCCATGCCCAACCAAGATGGCAGGTGAAACCCATTAATCGCTTTAGTTAATGTGGCTTAAGTGGTAACTAGGCCTGGAGGCAGCCCAGTTTAACGAAAAATTGGTTCAAGTTAAAGTTTCAACGCTTTTAAGAGCATTGAAACATATAAAAATTGTTTAGAAAAATTATGAGTGAGCCTTGTGGCCCTAAGAAAAATTGCCCGTTCAGCATGATTACGTGAGGTTTCAGGAGGAGGAGCAGGAGGAGGAGGAGGAATATTAGACACAGATTGATGAAGCAGAAATGTCCCCGTTTTGGATGGTGAGAGAGAACGTAGCTTCCATCCGCGGGTGCAGCCTACGTATTGCTTACGTATCGCTGCTGTCCGCTGGTGGAGAAGAGAAGTCTGGGGAAATCCAGGCTTTGTTCATCTTGATGAGTGTTAGCCTGTCGGCACTGTCGGTTGACAGGCGGGTACGCTTATCTGTGATGATTCCCCCAGCCGCACTAAACACCATCTCCGACAAGACGCTAGCCGCAGGACAAGCAAGCACCTCTAGGGCATACAGCGCTAGTTCAGGCCACGTGTCCAGCTTCGACACCCAGTAGTTGTAGGTGGCAGAGGCGTCACGGAGGACGGTCGTGCGATCGGCTACATACTCCCTCACCATCCTTTTACAGTGCTCCCGCCGACTCAGCCTTGACTGGGGAGCGGTGACACAGTCTTGGTGGGGAGCCATAAAGCTGTCCAGGCCCTTAAAGACTGTTGCACTGCCTGGGATGTACATGCTGCTCGATCTACGCACCTCCCCTGCTACCTTGCCCTCGGTACTGCGCCTTCTGCCACTAGCGCTGTCGGCTGGAAATTTTACCATCAGCTTGTCCGCAAGGGTCCTGTGGTATAGCAACACTCCTTTCCTCTTCGGGAATGAGAGTGGGCAGGTTCTCCTTATAGCGTGGGTCGAGCAGTGTGTACACCCAGTAATCCGTTGTGGCCAGAATGCGTGCAACGCGAGGGTCACGAGAAAGGCATCCTAACATGAAGTCAGCCATGTGTGCCAGGGTACCTGTACGCAACACATGGCTGTCTTCACTAGGAAGATCACTGCCAGGATCCTCCTCCTCCTCCTCCTCAGGCCATACACGCTGAAAGGATGACAGGCAATCAGCCGGTGTACCGTCAGCAGCGGGCCAAGCTGTCTCTTCCCCCTCCTCCTCATCCTCCTCATGCTCCTCCTCCTCCTCCTGTACGCGCTGAGAAATAGACAGGAGGGTGCCCTGACTATCCAGCGGCATACTGTCTTCCACCGCCCCCGTTTCCGAGCGCAAAGCAGCTGCCTTTATGGTTTGCAGGGAATTTCTCAAGATGCATAGCAGAGGAATGGTGACGCTAATGATTGTAGCATTGCTGCTCACCACCTGGGTAGACTCCTCAAAATTACCAAGGACATGGCAGATGTCTGCCAACCAGGCCCACTCTTCTGAAAGGAATTGAGGAGGCTGACTCCCACTGCGCCGCGCATGTTGGAGTTGGTATTCGACTATAGCTCTACGCTGTTCATAGAGCCTGGCCAACATGTGGAGCGTAGAGTTCCACCGTGTGGGCACGTCGCACAGCAGTCGGTGCACTGGCAGCTTAAAGTGATGTTGCAGGGTGCGCAGGGTGGCAGCGTCCGTGTGGGACTTGCGGAAATGTGCGCAGAGCCGGCGCGCCTTTACGAGCAGGTCTGACAAGCGTGGGTAGCTTTTCAGAAAGCGCTGAACCACCAAATTAAAGACGTGGGCCAGGCATGGCACGTGCGTGAGGCTGCCGAGCTGCAGAGCCGCCACCAGGTTACGGCCGTTATCACACCCGACCATGCCCGGTTGGAGGCTCAGCGGCGCAAGCCAGCGGTCGGTCTGCTGTGTCAGACCCTGCAGCAGTTCGTGGGCCGTGTGCCTCTTATCGCCTAAGCTGAGTAGTTTCAGCACGGCCTGCTGACGCTTGCCCACCGCTGTGCTGCCACACCGCGCGACACCGACTGCTGGCGACATGCTGCTGCTAACACATCTTGATTGCGAGACAGAGGAGGAGGAGGAGGGTGCTTTAGTGGAGGAAGCATACACCTCCGCAGATACCACCACCGAGCTGGGGCCCGCAATTCTGGGGGTGGGTAGGACGTGAGCGGTCCCAGGCTCTGACTCTGTCCCAGCCTCCACTAAATTCACCCAATGTGCCGTCAGGGAGATGTAGTGGCCCTGCCCGCCTATGCTTGTCCACGTGTCAGTTGTTAAGTGGACCGTGGCAGTAACCGCGTTGGTGAGGGCGCGTACAATGTTGCGGGAGACGTGGTCGTGCAGGGCTGGGACGGCACATCGGGAAAAGTAGTGGCGACTGGGAACTGAGTAGCGCGGGGCCGCCGCCTCCATGATACTTTTGAAGGACTCCGTTTCCACAACCCTATACGGCAGCATCTCAAGGCTGATGAATTTTGCTATGCGGACGGTTAACGTTTGAGCGTGCGGGTGCGTGGTGGCGTACTTGCGCTTGCGCTCCAACAGTTGCGCAAGCGACGGCTGGACGGTGCGCTGTACTACACTGCTGGATGGGGCCGAGGACAGCAGAGATGAGGGTGTGGGTGCAGGCCATGAGGCGGTAGTGCCTGTGTCCTGAGAGGGGGGTTGCATCTCAGTGGCAGGTTGGGGCACAGGGGGAGAGGCAGGGGTGCAAACCGGAGGCGCTGAACGGCCTTCGTCCCACCTTGTGGGGTGCTTGGCCATCATATGTCTGCGCATGGTGGTGGTGGTGAGGCTGTTGGTGTTGGCTCCCCGGCTGAGCTTTGCGCGACAAAGGTTGCACACCACTGTTCGTCGGTCATCAGGCGTCTCTGTGAAAAACTGCCAGACCTTAGAGCACCTCGGCCTCTGCAGGGTGGCATGGCGCGAGGGGGCACTTTGGGAAACTTGGTGGATTATTCGGTCTGGCCCTGCCTCTACCCCTGGCCACCGCACTGCCTCTTGCAACCTGCCCTGCTGATGCCCTTGACTCCCCCTCTGAAGATCTGTCCTCCTGAGTAAGCGTTGCACACCAGGTGGGGTCAGTCACCTCATCGTCCTGCTGCTTTTCCTCCGAATCCTCTGTGCGCTGCTCCCTCGGACTTACTGCCCTTACTACTACCTCACTGCAAGACAACTGTGTCTGATCGTCATCGTCCTCCTCACCCACAGAAAGTTGTTGAGACAGTTGGCGGAAGTCCCCAGCCTCTTCCCCCGGACCCCGGGAACTTTCGAATGGTTGGGCATCAGTGACGATAAACTCCTCTGGTGGGAGAGGAACCGCTGCTGCCCAATCTAAGCAGGGGCCCGAGAACAGTTCCTGGGAGTGTTCCCGCTCCTGAGCAGGTGTCATTGTAGTGGAGTGAGGAGGCTGGGAGGAAGGAGGAGCAGCAGACAGGATTCGGATTTGCAGCAGTGGACGGCGCAGAACTGCGGGTTGACGATAGGTTGCTCGAAGCACTTTCTGCCATCCAGGACAGGACCTGCTCACACTGCTCATTTTCTAATAACCGTCTCCCGCGTGGACCCATTAATTGGGCGATGAATGTGGGGACGCCAGAAACGTGCCTCTCTCCTAATCGCGCAGCAGTCGGCTGCGACACACCTGGATCAGGAGCTCGGCCTGTGCCCACACCCTGACTTGGCCCTCCGCGTCCTCGGCCGCGTCCACGTCCTCTAGGCCTACCCCTACCCCTCAGCATGCTGTATTACCAGTGATTTAATTTCACAGGCAGGAAATAAATTGGCGCAAGACTGCAGGCCAAATTTAATTTTTTCCCTTTTTTGAAAACGAAAGGCCCCACTGCCTCTAGTGAATGAATAATCTAAGTTTAATAACTGTGCTGTGGCCCTGCTAATGTGTCACAGAACGTGAGGGTAGCAGAGTTATTATAACTCTGGGAGAGCAGGTATTTTTTTCCCAATTAAGGAAAGCAAATGGCGAAGCCAGCAGTAAAACGTAGCTGGGTGCGTCTGATTTTTTAACGTTGTACACGCAGCTCACACGTGTCCACACTCCACAGGACGGACAGAGGCAGGTCAAATAGAATTTTTTTCACTTGTTTTAAAAGCAAAAGGCAGCACTGCGTATATTCAATGAATAATAACTGTGTTGTGGCCCTGCCTACACAATTCTTTCCCTGCAGTATCAATGGAGGGTGCATTGCTCTGCAGAGGCGATTTTGAGAAAAAAAAAATATGCAGCACAGCTAACAGCAGCCAGCACAGTACTGCACACGGTTAAATATGGCCCTAGAAAGGACCGTTGAGGTTCTTGAAGGCTACACTCACTCCTAACACTCTCCCTGCCTATGCAGCACTTCTGTCCCTAATGCCGGGTGCAACGCTCTGCAGAGCCGATTTTGAGAAGAAAAAAAAATTGCCACTGCTAACAGCAGCCAACACACAGCTATCAGTGGCCCTAATAAGGACCTTTGGGGTTCTTGAAGCGTACACTAACTACAAATTCTTTCCCTACAGCAGCTCCGGTACAAACAGCACTGTCCCTCATCTAACTCACAAGGCATCTGAGGCGAGCCGCGGGAGGGGCCGACTTATATTCGGCGGACACCTGATCTCGCCAGCCACTCACAGCAGGGGGGTGGTATAGGGCTGGAACAACACAGGAGGAAGTTGTAATGCTTTCCCTGTCTTTCAATTGGCCAGAAAAGCGCGCTAACGTCTCAGGGAAGGAAGTGAAAGTAACCCGAACACCGCATGGTGTTCGTTACGAAAAACGAACATCCCGAACACCCTAATATCCGCACGGATATCAAGTTCGGACGAACACGTTCGCTCATCTCTACTAATATTGGAAAAAAGTCTGTGTTTATTTAATGGGGTTACCCATTATGGGGAGAGATGTAACCAATAATAACCATAACACTTCCTGTAAACTGTCTTAAGTAGTGTCTCGGTACAACAGGGCCCTCCTCAAAAGTGTGTATGTTCAGTGTTGTTTTGTCCGTGTACTTTGTGTTATGTGATTGAGGTGTATTGCCTGTCTGCAGCACTGAAAGGGTTAACTGTCTGGTATGTGAGCTGACTGTCTTTGTTTGTCAAACTGTTTGTTTGTCAAATGACCTGATATATATATATATATATATAAATAAATGCAAGGTGTGTGCAAGGGAGTAGTTTAGACTTGAGGTTGAGTTTGGTTCTGGATCTGCAAGAGGGGCTCAGCCTGTGGGGCCCAGAATGGAAGAGGCTGAAAGAAATTTAAAGCTTGCCCTGGACTTGCTGTACCCAGGAGATATGAAAGGAATCCTTTCGTGCTAAGAGAGAGAGAAAGTGAGAAACAGCCATGCAGCGTACCTTGTTACCAAATGTGAGTGTTGATCGGTAGAGTGTTGGAGAGAAAGCAGTGTGTTGCCGGGATCAGGACCTACAGATAACAAGACTGTGGTTTCTCCTGTTCACCCATGAGTCCTACCTGTCACATAACTTTGACGTTTTTGCGCGGTTTTCCTGCTGAGGTGTATTTTGAACTTGTACTCAAGTTACCACAAGTAAAGCGACCAGTCGCCCGTCTGTTTCCGGAGGCTGTTTATTTAAAGAATCCGGTATGTGTGTGGATTTACTCCGACAACTAGGAATTCCCCCACGGAGGCTGCGCAAGTGTGAGCTTGCTCCGCCATCCAGGAATTCCCCGTGGCTGAAGAAATGGTGGTGTCATGTGTGACACAAAACAGGACTAAGGTAATTCAGTATTGAGTTCCTCGTTTTTTAACCTGCCCTCGGCCCTTGGAAATGTCATCGGTTACCCTCTAGGTAAAAGATGGTATAGGCACTGTGACAAGGCCCCAAACTCTACCCCACTGTCTCCTAGGCCGTGTCCCACTCCTTGGGCGCTGCACTTACAGACATAAGTTTATTACCGGGGATAAATTTAACCAATCAATAGCCATAACACTTCATGTAAACTCAGTCTTACAGTATGAGTTTACCACCACCAAATTCTCCACAAGTTTACTTGCCTACCCACCAAACATGGGCGACAATTCCCCAGCAGGCCAAGACATCCACTAATGGCATGGCTTCCCCCCAACCAACCGCAGCCTCCTCAATCATCTACTGCAAATCCTACTTAAAGATATCCAACGCAATCTCTGACAAGTGTACTATATCATTCCTATAGAAACCTGCAAAAAAAACTATCAAATCAACAGGTCTAAAAGAAAAACACACTTCTGGCATGAGCTTTTTCTACCAACTGGTTAATCTTTCTCCGAATTTTTTCACTATATCTAAACTTGGCAATGGCTATAATAATCGAGGAATAATATCTGAAAAAACTATCACCGTATCTGGAACCTTTTAATGTCCCACAACATGTGTTTACTTTTCCTATGTTGTTACCCCCTAAGTGTAATATTAAAACATCAGGACAATGCCAACTTGACTCTCAATACATCAGTTCAGCCATTAATCCAATCCCAAATTTTCAAAATAAGTCTTTATTCACATGAGCATATATCGGTCGCTGTTTACATAGCCAGACGATATACGCTACAATTTGATGCATTGGATTCCAATGCATCAGATCAGACAGATCTAGTCCTACAGCGTAAAAGAACCCAGCCGGCCAATATAGCGGCGGGTGCTTTTATGCACGTCAGAAAAGATAGTCCTGGAACTATCTTCCTGGCTGGAATACGTTCGCCGCTTCATAGACTCCTATGGGGGTCTATGACAGCTGCCGGAGAAGGGAGGTGGGAGGGAGTTTAGCAGCATGACTGCTAATCTCCCTACCCCTTCTCTTCTCCTCTAAACCCCTTGTCAGCTGTTTACAATGGGAGGGGTGGGATGGGGAGGAACTAGTTGCTAAGCTCCCGCCCCATCCTGCCCCTCGCATTGCTGACTGCCAGCAAGGGGCGGAGAGGGGACGGGAGCTTAACACACTAGCTCCTGCCCCATCCCGCCTCCTCCCCCTGCCGAGAGCCACCCAATGGCATGAAGGCTCAGCATATATGCACTGGGCTTGGGCTATTTGAACAGGTGCACAAACAGCAGATTTGTGCATCCGTTCACACGCTTCTTTACAGTACTGGCGGGCACACGTAGCAATCTTTGCACCCATCTGAAAAAGCCTTAACAGCGATCTGCAGCCCAGTAAACAAAAGTGTGTCCAACAATCCACACAATATTTTTCTTAATTCCTGATTCCTTAATGAAAAAAAAATTAGTACACCATATTCTTTGGGTGTATGTAAAACTTAAAACGAGATGACCCTCATCTGCCTACTTATTTGTTCTTCACTAAACCACACCTGAACGCTTTTGTAGCAGCTCCAATTCTAAATGAACGCGCTGTGATTTTAAACCCAGAGCATCCTAACACCTATAAACAATTTTTAGCTCCATTATAAATTGGAAGTGAGATAATGACTGTCCATCTACATTGATCAACAAAGAACCTAGTATCACAAGCTAAATGTGATACCCGAGCGCTGACGAGGGGCATAAACTACCGCCTTATAGTCTTTGATCAATTGCTTTACTTAAAAAAACAGAATTAATAGGTACCAGATTAAGCCATTTTTAAAGGAAAGCAATACCCGACAATAACTACAAAACTGAGTTATATGAGTACTTCATCCTAAATTTTGGGGTTACATATGTGATGAACCATGTCACTTCCTGCTTACTTCCTTGTACCCCATTTTCTTCATAAAACATCAACCAATTATACCAAACTGCACTGTATTCCTGCCACGTCTCTGGGGATACCACCCGTGATAACAGCTCATACGCTTTGCCAACTGCAGGTCCCAAAGATGTTCTGGACACTTCAAGCCTACCAAATTCGCTTCCAGCACTGCTTCCCTGAATTGCTGCCTCTGCAAGCATGACTACAAAATAGCAGCTGCAATAATCTCACACTGACCAGCTTTAACCCTCAGGTTTCTTACATATGGCCATAGGCAACTTTACATGCACCCGCCGGCACTGTAAAAACACATGAACGAGTGCAAAAATCTAACGTTTGTGCACCCATTCAGACGGCACGGGCCCTGGTACATATACACCGAGGACGCAATGCCGTAGCCTCCCTTTCCCTCCCCCCTGCCCGCTCACCTCCTTTCTCATTCCCTCCAGCTGTTTGCAATGGGAGTAGGCGTGATGGGGGTGGAGCTCAGCACTCACCCCCTCCCCTTGTCCGCAGCCAGCAGTGGAAGGAGGCAGAATGCTCCCGCCCCCTCCCATTGCAAACATACAGAGAGGAGGAGAGAAGAGTGAGGGAACTTAGCAGTCACATTGGTAAACTCCCTCCCACCTCCCTTCTTCGGTCGCTGTCCTTGGCTCCCATAGGAGCCCATGCAGTGGCTGATGTATTCTCGCCGGAAAGATAGTTCCAGGACTATCTTTTCAGCCTGGCATGAAAGCACCTGGCACTGTATTGGCCCGGCTGAGTGCTTTTATGATGCGGGAATACGCACATGTGATCTGATGCATTGGAATCCAATCCATCACATCGTAGCGTATATCGGCCGGCTGTGAAAACGGCATCCGATATATGCTGAGGTGAAAGAGCCCCCAATCAGATGTTACATCTTAAACATAACCTGACTAGTATACAAATTAACTCTATCACAAGCTCAGATTTTAAGGAAAAATAATTAATCACTAGAGATGAGCGAACACCAAAATGTTCGGGTGTTCGTTATTCGGATCGAACTTCCCGCGATGTTCGAGGGTTCGTTTCGAACAACGAACCCCATTGAAGTCAATGGGCGACCAGAGCATTTTTGTATTTCGCCGATGCTCGCTAAGGTTTTCATGTGTGAAAATCTGGGCAATTCAAGAAAGTGATGGGAATGACACAGAAACGGATAGGGCAGGCAAGGGGCTACATGTTGGGCTGCATCTCAAGTTCACAGGTCCCACTATTAAGCCACAATACCGGCAAGAGTGCCCCCCCCCCCTCCCAACAACTTTTACTTCTGAAAAGCCCTCATTAGCATGGCATACCTTTGCTAAGCACCACACTAGCTACAACAAAGCACAATCACTGCCTGGATGACACTCCGCTGCCACTTCTCCTGGGTTACATGCTGACCAACCGCCCCCCCTCCCCCCCACAACGCACACCAAAGTGTCCCTGCGCAGCCTTCAGCTGCCCTCATGCCACGCCACACTCATGTCTATTTAGAAGTGCGTCTGCCATGAGGAGGAACCGCAGGCACACACTGCAGAGGGTTGGCATGGCTAGGCAGCGGCCCTCTTTAAAAGGGGCGGGGCGATAGCCCACAATGCTGTACAGAAGCAATGAGAAATAGAATCCTGTGCCACCGCCATCAGGAGCTGCACACGTAGGCATAGCAATGGGGAACCTATGTGCCACACACTATTCATTCTGTCAAGGTGTCTGCATGCCCCAGTTAGACCGGGCTTTTTAATTCATAGACACAGGCAGGTACAACTCCCTATTGTGAAGTCCCTGTCGACCCACAGCATGGGTGGGTGCCAGGAAGCCACCGGCGGTACATAGAAATATCCCATTTCATTGCCCAACACAGCTGAGGTAGTAATGTCGTGCGTAATACAGGTGGGCTTCGGCCCACACTGCATGCCCCAGTCTGACCGGGGTTCTTTACAAGTGGACACATGTAGGTTACACTCCGTGTGCACCTACAGCATGGGTGGCTCCCTGGAACCCACCGGCGGTACATAAAAATATCCCATTGCATTGCCCAACACAGCTGAGGTAGTAATGTCGTGCTTAATGCAGGTGGGCTTCGGCCCACACTGCATGCCCAAGTCAGACTGGGGTTCTTTAGAAGTGGACAAATGTAGGTTAAACTCCCTGTGGACCCACTGCCTGGGTGGGTGCCAGGAAGCCACCGGCGGTACATAGAAATATCCCATTGCATTGCCCAACACAGCTGAGGTAGTAATGTCGTGCGTAATACAGGTGGGCTTCGGCCCACACTGCATGCCCCAGTCAGACTGGGGTTCTTTAGAAGTGTACAGATGTATTAAAAACTCCGTGTGCACCTATAGCATGGGTGGCTCCCTGGAACCCACCGGCGGTACATAAAAATATCCCATTGCATTGCCCAACACAGCTGAGGTAGTAAAGTCGTGCTTAATGCAGGTGGGCTTCGGCCCACACTGCATGCCCCAGTCAGACTGGGGTTCTTTAGAAGTGGACACATGTAGGTTAAACTCCCTGTGGACCCACTGCCTGGGTGGGTGCCAGGAAGCCACCGGCGGTACATAGAAATATCCCATTGCATTGCCCAACACAGCTGAGGTAGTAATGTCGTGCGTAATACAGGTGGGCTTCGGCCCACACTGCATGCCCCAGTCAGACTGGGGTTCTTTAGAAGTGTACAGATGTATTAAAAACTCCGTGTGCACCTACAGCATGGGTGGCTCCCTGGAACCCACCGGCGGTACATAAAAATATCCCATTGCATTGCCCAACACAGCTGAGGTAACGTCAGCTGTAATGCAGGTGGGCTAAAAATTAATTTGATTACACTGTAGGCGAGGGCCCACAAAAATTGCTGTATCAACAGTACTAATGTACATCCCAAAAATTGGCCATGGCCAGCCAAGAGGGCAGGTGAAACCCATTAATCGCTTTGGTTAATGTGGCTTAAGTTGTAACTAGGCCTGGAGGCAGCCCAGTGTAACGAAAAATTGGTTCAAGTTAAAGTTCCAACGCTTTTAAGCGCATTGAAACTTAGAAAAATTGTTCAGAAAAATTATTTGAGTGAGCCTTGTGGCCCTAAGAAAAATTGCCCGTTCAGCGTGATTACGTGAGGTTTCAGGAGGAGGAGCAGGAGGAGGAGGAGGAATATTAGACACAGATTGATGAAGCAGAAATGTCCCCGTTTTGGATGGTGAGAGAGAACGTAGCTTCCATCCGCGGGTGCAGCCTACGTATTGCTTACGTATCGCTGCTGTCCGCTGGTGGAGAACAGAAGTCTGGGGAAATCCAGCCTTTGTTCATCTTGATGAGTGTTAGCCTGTCGGCACTGTCGGTTGACAAGCGGCTACGCTTATCTGTGATGATTCCCCCAGCCGCACTAAACACCCTCTCCGACAAGACGCTAGCCGCAGGACAAGCAAGCACCTCCAGGGCATACAGCGCTAGTTCAGGCCACGTGTCCAGCTTCGACACCCAGTAGTTGTAGGGGGCAGAGGCGTCACCAAGGATGGTCGTGCGATCCGCTACGTACTCCCTCACCATCCTTTTACAGTGCTCCCGCCGACTCAGCCGTGACTGGGGAGCGGTGACACAGTCTTGGTGGGGAGCCAGAAAGCTGGCCAGGCCCTTAAAGACTGTTGCACTGCCTGGGATGTACATGCTGCTCGATCTACGCACATCCCCTGCTACCTTGCCCTCGGTACTGCGCCTTCTGCCACTAGCGCTGTCGGCTGGGAATTTTACCATCAGCTTGTCCGCAAGGGTCCTGTGGTATAGCAACACTCTCGAACCCCTTTCCTCTTCGGGAATCAGAGCGGGCAGGTTCTCCTTATAGCGTGGATCGAGCAGTGTGTACACCCAGTAATCCGTCGTGACCAGAATGCGTGCAACGCGAGGGTCACGAGAAAGGCATCCTAACATGAAGTCAGCCATGTGTGCCAGGGTACCTGTACGCAACACATGGCTGTCTTCACTAGGAAGATCACTTTCAGGATCCTCCTCCTCAGGCCATACACGCTGAAAGGATGACAGGCAATCAGCCGGTGTACCGTCAGCAGCGGCCCAAGCTGTCTCTTCCCCCTCCTCCTCATCCTCCTCATGCTCCTCCTCCTCCTCCTGTACGCGCTGAGAAATAGACAGGAGGGTGCCCTGGCTATCCAGCGGCATACTGTCTTCCCCCGCCCCCGTTTCCGAGCGCAAAGCAGCTGCCTTTATGGTTTGCAGGGAATTTCTCAAGATGCATAGCAGAGGAATGGTGACGCTAATGATTGTAGCATCGCCGCTCACCACCTGGGTAGACTCCTCAAAATTACCAAGGACATGGCAGATGTCTGCCAACCAGGCCCACTCTTCTGAAAGGAATTGAGGAGGCTGACTCCCACTGCGCCGCCCATGTTGGAGTTGGTATTCGACTATAGCTCTACGTTGTTCATAGAGCCTGGCCAACATGTGGAGCGTAGAGTTCCACCGTGTGGGCACGTCGCACAGCAGTCGGTGCACTGGGTGCTTAAAGTGATGTTGCAGGGTGCGCAGGGTGGCAGCGTCCGTGTGGGACTTGCGAAAATGTGCGCAGAGCCGGCGCGCCTTTACGAGCAGGTCTGACAAGCGTGGGTAGCTTTTCAGAAAGCGCTGAACCACCAAATTAAAGACGTGGGCCAGGCATGGCACGTGCGTGAGGCTGCCGAGCTGCAGAGCCGCCACCAGGTTACGGCCGTTGTCACACACGACCATGCCCGGTTGGAGGCTCAGCGGCGCAAGCCAGCAGTCGGTCTGCTGTGTCAGACCCTGCAGCAGTTCGTGGGCCGTGTGCCTCTTATCGCCTAAGCTGAGTAGTTTCAGCACGGCCTGCTGACGCTTGCCCACCGCTGTGCTGCCACACCGCGCGACACCGACTGCTGGCAACATGCTGCTGCTAACACATCTTGATTGCGAGACAGAGGAGGAGGAGGAGGAGGAGGAGGAGGAGGGTGCTTTAGTGGAGGAAGCATACACCTCCGCAGATACCACCACCGAGCTGGGGCCCGCAATTCTGGGGGTGGGTAGGACATGAGCAGTCCCAGGCTCTGACTCTGTCCCAGCCTCCACTAAATTCACCCAATGTGCCGTCAGGGAGATGTAGTGGCCCTGCCCGCCTGTGCTTGTCCACGTGTCCGTAGTTAAGTGGACCGTGGCAGTAACCGCGTTGGTGAGGGCGCGTACAATGTTGCGGGAGACGTGGTCGTGCAGGGCTGGGACGGCACATCGGGAAAAGTAGTGGCGACTGGGAACTGAGTAGCGCGGGGCCGCCGCCTCCATGATACTTTTGAAGGACTCCGTTTCCACAACCCTATACGGCAGCATCTCAAGGCTGATGAATTTTGCTATGCGGACGGTTAACGTTTGAGCGTGCGGGTGCGTGGCGGCGTACTTGCGCTCCAACAGTTGCGCAAGCAACGGCTGGACGGTGCGCTGAACTACACTGCTGGATGGGGCCGAGGACAGCGGAGGTGAGGGTGTGGGTGCAGGCCAGGAGACTGTAGTGCCTGTGTCCTGAGAGGGGGGTTGCATCTCAGTGGCAGGTTGGGGCACAGGGGGAGAGGCAGGGGTGCAAACTGGAGGCGCTGAACGGCCTTCGTCCCACCTTGCGGGGTGCTTGGCCATCATATGTCTGCGCATGGTGGTGGTGGTGAGGCTGTTGGTGTTGGCTCCCCGGCTGAGCTTTGCGCGACAAAGGTTGCACACCACTGTTCGTCGGTCGTCAGGCGTCTCTGTGAAAAACTGCCAGACCTTAGAGCACCTCGGCCTCTGCAGGGTGGCATGGCGCGAGGGGGCGCTTTGGGAAACACTTGGTGGATTATTCGGTCTGGCCCTGCCTCTACCCCTGGCCACCGCACTGCCTCTTGCAACCTGCCCTGCTGATGCCCTTGACTCCCCCTCTGAAGACCTGTCCTCCTGAGTAAGCGTTGCACACCAGGTGGGGTCAGTCACCTCATCGTCCTGCTGCTCTTCCTCCGAATCCTCTGTGCGCTGCTCCCTCGGACTTACTGCCCTTACTACTACCTCACTGCAAGACAACTGTGTCTGATCGTCATCGTCCTCCTCACCCACAGAAAGTTGTTGAGACAGTTGGCGGAAGTCCCCAGCCTCTTCCCCCGGACCCCGGGAACTTTCGAATGGTTGGGCATCAGTGACGATAAACTCCTCTGGTGGGAGAGGAACCGCTGCTGCCCAATCTAAGCAGGGGCCCGAGAACAGTTCCTGGGAGTGTTCCCGCTCCTGAGCAGGTGTCATTGTAGTGAAGTGAGGAGGCTGGGAGGAAGGAGGAGCAGCAGACAGAGGATTCGGATTTGCAGCAGTGGACGGCGCAGAACTGCGGGTAGACGATAGGTTGCTCGAAGCACTTTCTGCCATCCAGGACAGGACCTGCTCACACTGCTCATTTTCTAATAACCGTCTCCCGCGTGGACCCATTAATTGGGCGATGAATGTGGGGACACCAGAAACGTGCCTCTCTCCTAATCGCGCAGCAGTCGGCTGCGACACACCTGGATCAGGAGCTCGGCCTGTGCCCACACCCTGACTTGGCCCTCCGCGTCCTCGGCCGCGTCCACGTCCTCTAGGCCTACCCCTACCCCTCAGCATGCTGTATTACCAGTGATTTGATTTCACAGGCAGCTAATAAATTGGCGCAAGACTGCAGGCCAAATATAATTTTTTCCCTTTTTTGAAAACGAAAGGCCCCACTGCCTCTAGTGAATGTATAATCTAAGTTTAATAACTGTGCTGTTTTCCTGCTAATGTGTCACAGAACGTGAGGGTAGCAGAGTTATTAACTGTGGCAGAGCAGGTATTTTTTTTCCCAATTAAGGAAAGCAAATGGCGAAGCCAGGAGTAAAACGTAGCTGGGTGCGTCTGATTCTTACAGGTTGCACACGCAGCCGACACGTGTCCACCGCCCTTAGGACGGACAGAGGCAGGACAAATAGAATTATTTTCCGTTTTTTTGCACCAAAAGGCAGCACTGCGTATATTCAATGAATAATAACTGTGTTGTGGCCCTGCCTATACAATTCTTTCCCTGCAGTATCAATGGAGGGTGCAATGCTCTGCAGAGGCGATTTTGAGAAGCAAAAAAAAATGCAGCACAGCTAACAGCAGCCTGGACAGTACTGCACACGGTTAAATATGGCCCTAGAAAGGACCATTGAGGTTCTTGAAGGCTACACTCACTCCTAACACTCTCCCTGCCTATGCAGCACTTCTGTCCCTAATGCCAGGTGCAACGCTCTGCAGAGCCGATTTTGAGAAAAAAAAAATTGCCACTGCTAACAGCAGCCAACACACAGCTATCAGTGGCCCTAATAAGGACCTTTGGGGGGTCTTGAAGCCTACACTAACTACCAATTCTTTCCCTACAGCAGCTCCGGTACAAACAGCACTGTCCCTCATCTAACTCACACGGCATCTGAGGCGAACCGCGGGAGGGGCCGACTTTTATGTTCGGGTGACACCTGATCTTCCCAGCCACTCACAGCAGGGGGGTGGTATAGGGCTTGAATGTCACAGGGGGAAGTTGTAATGCCTTCCCTGTCTTTCAATTGGCCAGAAAAGCGCGCTAACGTCTCAGGGAAGGAAGTGAAAGTAACCAGAACACCGCATGGTGTTCGTTACGAATAACGAACATCCCGAACACCCTAATATTCGCACGAATATCAAGCTCGGAAGAACACGTTCGCTCATCTCTATTAATCACCCTTTGCACCATTTTATTTTCAGAACATAAACATATCTACCTATTGCAAAGCTAGTCTCCCCAAAAATGCAAGATCACTACAATAGGAAACAACTCCAAAACACTCTAATTTAATAAAACCTCTCCTCACCCAAGAATTATGCCAAGTTTCTACCGACCAGCTTTTACCACAAAATCGCTCCATAACCATTAGCCACTGACATGCCAGCACCTAATGTTAACTCTTCCGCTTTCACAGCTGCCAAGCTGATTGACCATTAAAGTCTGTCAAAAATACCAACCATACCACAAAGTCCTGCTTTAGCTCCCTTGACATCCGCGCATGTATGGGACTTCAAAGCCAATTGCCACAAATAACCTACAGGAATAACTGCGACCAATAATAGTCACCCATGAAGAAAAAACTAACTGACTTGCTGTAACTCCCTCAATGTGTTCTTCCTTTTTACGTAATGTCTAAGTATTAGAGATGAGCAAGCATGCTCACCCGAGTTTAATGCTTGTTCGAGAGTTAGCATGCTCGAAAGTACTCGTTACTCAAGCGAGCACCACGCGTATAGTATTTTGCATACACTTTAGTAAAAAATAGACAGTGTAAAATGAGTACAGTCTTGTTATATAGTGCGGCCGGACAGGACACACACTAAATTGTTTTCAATGGAGCCGCGGCTGATGCCAGCGGCTCCATTGAAAACAATGGTCTTCCGACACCCCTGAATTGTTTTTCATGGAAGGGCTTTACTTATAAGCCCTTCCCTGAAAAACAACAATGTTAGTGTAAAAAAAAACAGTAAAAGTAGTGTAAAAAACAAAAAAAAAAAAATACATACTCACCTCCCTTCAGCTGACAGGGCTCAGCCCTGTCTTCTCTCTGCTGTCCCCAGCTCTGTAGTGCTGATCTATCAGCAGTCGGGGATTTAAAATCCCGCCTGCTGAAAGAGCTGATTGTGATTGGCTG
Organism: Eleutherodactylus coqui; assembly: GCF_035609145.1. Classification (NCBI taxonomy): domain Eukaryota; kingdom Metazoa; phylum Chordata; class Amphibia; order Anura; family Eleutherodactylidae; genus Eleutherodactylus; species Eleutherodactylus coqui. Next base: position 237,429,785 of record NC_089842.1, read on the forward strand.
AGGCGCTCAGCCAATCACAGGCAGCTCTCTCCGAATGAATGACAGCTCTTGTTACTGTTTTTTTAGGGAAGGGCTTATTATGTAAAGCCCTTCCCTGAAATCCATTGACTGGGTGCGAGCAACAGAATCCTCTACCGCAGCTGACATGTGTGACAGCTGCGGTAGGGAATTGAAGAATTCCTCTGCTGCATCTGTCACAGATGTAGCAGTGGGAGCAGCAGGAAATTCTTTTTACTAATGGGGATGAAGGAAACATCTGCCGCATGCAGCAGATGTTTTCTGCATCCCTGCAAGGGCACAGCAGAGGCGGAGAGGTATGTTTTTTGTTTTCTTTTACACTAAAATTATTGTTTTTTAGGGAAGGGCTTATATGTAAAACCCTTCCATGAAAAACAATGCAGGGGTGCCAGCAGACCATTGTTTTCAATGGAGCTGCGAGCAGCAGTCGCGGCTCCATTGAAAAATGCTTAAGGCTCCCTTTGACTTCAATGGGGTTCGTTACTCGAAACAAGCTCTCAAGCATTACAAAAAGTTAGTCTCGAGTAACGAGCACCCGAGCATTGTGGTGCTCGCTAATCTCTACTGACTAATTAAACTATACACCTTTGACATTGGCAATTAGAAAAACTATTGCAACGCTATTCAATTGAATTGAATACCTAAAAACTCCAACAGAGTACATGGCAATACCGCTTTTTCCGTGCGTAAGCGGCACACCAAAATCTTCAATCCTGACCACATACCTTCTAAAACTTGTGCACACCCTCATTACCCTGATGGCCCATAAACAAAAAATCATCTAAGTAGTGCATTACACCTGCATCAGGAAATTCCTTCCTACTGTAAAAATACTTCAAAATCATAAAAGGATGCCTTAAATCTCATTGGTAACGCCATGTCACAATAAAAATAACCCTCAAACTGGAAACCCAAAGAATTAAAACCACAACAAATAAGAAGTCATCTGAAAAATGCATTACCTGACTGAAGTGCCATAATAAACCCAATGTAGAGTCAATTCATGTATAGCTTAATGTCAGCAACTCAGGGTCAACCTCAACATTCAGAGAAAATTGCTTTGGGTAAGACAAATTATAAATCACTGAGAGGTTGACCCGCAGTTCAATATGACCATAGACATGCATTGGGCATCCGCGGGTAATTAAATGCCTACGGATGTCCTTTTATCCCGGCGTGCGGATCGCATGTGTGGGATTAAAATGACAGCATGCTCCATTTTCTGTGGTTTTCCCGCACGGACAGCTTCCACTGAAGTAATTGAAAGCCATCTGCTCTGCGGCATGAATGCAGCTGTCACTGCCTCCGTGCCACAGATCTACGGAAAAGCAGGATTAAAACAAAAAAATAGAAAGCGCGGAGCATGCGCATAACATGCCGCCAGCATCCCTAACGCATCCTTCGCGCAGAAGAAAGATGATCCGGCCGCGACAGAGGAGATCCACGCGACATCCGGACAGGTGAGTAATGTATTTTTTGGCCTCATGTCTGCAGGCACAGGTTGAATCCATTGTAGGATTCCGCAATGGGGAACCGTGCATGCCCATGGCTGGGTCGGATTCTGCCTATGAAATCTTGCAGCGAAATAAGACATGGCGTCCCCCAGAGACCCCATACACACCTCTCCAGATACACTTCGAGAGTCTCTGCTGGCAAACTGGTGCGCATGCACAATGCATGTCATGCTGGCGCTGGGCGGTGATGTGATTTCCCGCAATACTTCTTGCGTATTGCGGGATGGACGGCTTCCATTGACTACAATAGAAGCCATCCGCACGATTTTCCGCAATGACTTCTACATGCTGCGATTTCCCCCCTTGAACGGAAAATTGCAGTTGATTTCCACTCATGGGCAGGGGGGAATCTGTTAACACAGCATGTCTATGAACACCTAACTAAAATTAAATTATTAACCCTTTTACAGTCGAGTCCCTTGAACTCATGCACATATAAGCCATACAGAAAGCCTTCTTTAATGAGCTGGGCCTACTTCCGATATGGTAACACCTTGGATAGTGTATCTCTTTTTCCTTGATGCAAGTCATTTTGTACTGATTAGATCCAGGACAATATGAATACTCATTCACTACCTACAATTCTCCATTTACCTTGATTCCAATTAAATGTAATATCACACCCCTTTTCACAAGCCAGATACTGACGTGCCCCAAGGGTGTCTAAAAACCACTTAACTAGTTAGGCCCCATGCACATGGGCGGAAATTCCGCGGCGGGATTTCCTACAGAATTTCCACCCGTGCCCACTGTCATAGGTTTGCATTAGACAGTCGCGATTTGACCATGTGAAAACGCACAGAAAACAAGTTGCGGCATGTCTTATTTCTATGCGAGCCTCGCAGAGGTCCAAACAGAAACGTCACTAGCGACGCACTAGGTATGCTCTGCGTGTGCACTGGCTGGACAGCAGCTGGAACATAGCAGAGAGGGGAGATCCTGGAAGCGGGTGAGCCACAGTGGCCACTGCAGGGGCACTGGTCAGATCCCGCTGCAAGAATTCTCGCAGCGGGATCCGACCCGGACGTCTGAAGGAGGCCTTACGCTGAGGTCACACCAACACCCCTGTAATGAATACTAAAGCATCTCTGTTTCCTACTATTATTAGCATTATCATTCTTATTTTTCATATGAAAGTAACAGTTATAAAAAAAAACCAAGCAACTATAAAACAAATCTGATTAATTTCTGCAGCCTTCTCAACCACCGGCTGCTACAGACTCCAAACTAGAGCTCAGAGTTACCTCAGGAATGACAGACTCTCAAGCAGAGCTCAGAATTACCTCAGAAAAAACAGACTCAAAAACATAGCTTAGAGTTACCTCAGAAACGACAGAATATCAAGCAGGGATCAGTTTCATCAGAAACAACTGACTCAAAACCAGAGCTCAGAGTTACCTCAGAAAACACAGCAAGCAGAGATCAGTTACCTCAGAAAGGACAAACTATCAAGCTGAGCTCAGAATTACCTCAGATACAACAGATTCCAAAGCTGAGCTCAGAGTCACCTTCGAAACGACAGACTCCCCAGCAGAGCTCAGAGTTATGTAAGAAACGACAGACTATCAAGCAGAGCTCAGAGTTACCTCAGAAATGACAGATTTCCCAGCAATGCTCAGTTTTCTCAGAAACGACAGACTACCAAGCAGAGCTCAGTTACCTCAGAAATGACAGACTCCATAGCCGAGATCAGATTTACTTCAGAAAAGACAGACTACCAAGAAGTGCTCAGTTACCTCAGAAATGACAGACTCCCAAGCAGAGATCGGTTACTTCAGAAAAGACAGGCTCTCAAGCCGAGCTCAGAGTCACCTCAGAAAAGACAGAACAAACAGAAAAAATGGTGTTCCTGCGCTACTTTACACGAAAAACAAAGACCGGTTCTTTTTTTCTTTCCAAAGAATTACAGCGGTCAGTGATGATTCATATTAAGGACATTTATTTAAACATAACAAATTAAGGTCAAAAGCCTTATATAAAATAAGTATAATAAATAAATATACTTGCAACATAAAAAGTAACAATGCAAATCGGATCCTCCAGAATTCTCAATGATTCGAGGTTGTAATACTCGTGGTTCATAATTACAATCCCCCCTCCCTTGTCAGCTTTCTTAATGACAATATCTGGGTTACTTATTAGGCTTTTTATCGCTTGTTGTTGTTCTTTGTCCAGATTATATTTTATATCTTTTCCCTTCATGCATAATTCTGAAAATTCATGCATCACACTCTGATAGAATAAATTGATGTAATTACCCTTACTGTCCAGCGGAAAAAATCTACTTGGAGTTTTCAGCCCACTAGGTATAGGGTCTTCTAAGTTGAACGTTTCATAGTCCTCCGTTTCCCTATCCTCATTTTTTAATTTTTGAATGGAAAAGAACCGAGTCACTGTTAGGTTGCGTATAAAATAATTCAAATCGACAAAAAGATCAAATAAATTTGCATTCGCGGACGGGCTGAAAGAAAGGCCCTTGGCCAGCACCTCTGCTTCCTTCCTTCTTAAAACATAACTGGAAATATTAAATATACCCATAGATCTTGTTTCTTCTAAACTTATTATTGGGTCACGTTTAACATTTTTCCTTTCTTGATCGTTTTCTTTTCGTTTAAAACGTCTTCCCCCTCTTTTCCCTCTACGTCTTCGAGGCCTCGTTTCCTCGAGGGTGTTGTACATGGGAGGGGTTGATAAAATTGGAATATTTTGTTTTTGGCCCCGATCATGTGTTGGGAGGGAACCACACGGGGTGTTGTGGGCTCCAACAATGGAAAAAGGGGGTCTCTGCTCATATAGGTTTTCGCCGGGGCTGGTGTTTTGGTGGAAGTTTCAGTTGGGATAATTTCACCTGATATAAATCTAGAAGCCATCTCGGTCAGATTTGATGGAGAATCTGCCAGAGGAGATTTTAAAAGGACTTTTTCCAGGTCTACTGCCTCTATTGAAATTCCTTTCTCTGTTTTATTTAAATTGTCTATCCTCCAAGTGGAGGGTATCACAGATTGCAAAGTTTTTTTGCCGGGAGTTGGACAAACAGACATGTCATTCGAAAGGTTAATTAAAGGTAATTCTGAGTTTGTATCCACCTCTATTGTTTCTGGAATACTTGATAAACGCGACACCCTAGAAACTTGGGTTGATTTATTAACTTTCAAGGCTAAATTCGGAGGGGCCCCTGATGTTGGAAGTTCTTTAGGACTCATTGTCTCCATACGGAGTGGTACAGTAGTTTTGATATTATAACCTCTATTATATGTGTCCCTAACTTTATTCTTATTGGCATGTTCAGGGGTTAATATTTTAGGACCGTTATTATGTGGCCTTCTATAATATGATTTATTCGTGAAAATACTGGTTTTCCCTGACCAGTTCATCACTCTCGTACCTCCCTGTGGTGTGTTGCTCACCAATTTGGACCCATTCGTATTTTTATACTTCTGATCTGTAGTATATTGGTGAGACCCTTCCTTTCTATAAGTGGAACTATAAAAGTGAAATCTATCATTTCCATACCTTTTATTCGTTTGTTGGGGGTAATTTTTGGGTTTTTTACAATCCCATATAAAATATTTTTTGTGTGCATAATCTGCTGCATCACGACAAAATTTATTAAATTTCCTATAAAATAAATTACCCTCAAAAACCTCCATAGAGCTCAAAACAAACCTGAAATCATCCTCTTGGCAAAAATCCGCTATAAACGCCACCCTTTGTAGGGATTCGATAATAAGGTTTTTTCTTTTTGCCATAATCTTTGCCAAAATTAAATCAGTGAAAGTGCCCAACATTAACTGCCATTCACCAGCAAATGTTTCGTCCCCCTGAAATGCTGGACCAATGTTGACCCGCAAGCCCCTGGGTACAATTTTGTTTTCCACATACACATTCAGGGCCAACCAATCAATTGCATGGCGCCACAATGTTTGTATGCTGTTCTTGAGATCATATTTCAAAACTCCTTTTAGCTGTGGTTGTTCCTCTGGGAATACACCCCATATTAAATCACCCTCAAACCTTAATGGGGTTGATGATGCATTCAGTTTTTCAGGTTTCTTATCGAAGTGTTGTAGTTCCGATAGAAAACGTCCTGGGAGATGGAGCCATCCGTTTTTCAAAAACTCCATCGTGTTGTCGCTCCAATCCACAAAGAATAATCCAGATTCCAAATAGGAAGCCGTGAAAGAATAAGGAGAGGAAGTTATGGAGGGCGCCAAACACTTTTCAAAAAAGTAGTGGGTGACTTATATTAACTCACCTGGTGCTAGACATGACACCCTGGGGTGAGCATGTCAGCACCTCGTATCCAGGCAGGCATATAGCATTTTTCTTTCTTATTGTCACAAACGAATCCACCGGATTGTCCTCCAATGGAGAGCTGCAGGTATCACCCAGAGAAATCCGTACCTCATACGAGGTCGGATCACACAATGGTAGAACAAACAGAAAAAATGGTGTTCCTGCGCTACTTTACACGAAAAACAAAGACCGGTTCTTTTTTTCTTTCCAAAGAATTACAGCGGTCAGTGATGATTCATATTAAGGACATTTATTTAAACATAACAAATTAAGGTCAAAAGCCTTATATAAAATAAGTATAATAAATAAATATACTTGCAACATAAAAAGTAACAATGCAAATCGGATCCTCCAGAATTCTCAATGATTCGAGGTTGTAATACTCGTGGTTCATAATTACAATCCCCCCTCCCTTGTCAGCTTTCTTAATGACAATATCTGGGTTACTTATTAGGCTTTTTATCGCTTGTTGTTGTTCTTTGTCCAGATTATATTTTATATCTTTTCCCTTCATGCATAATTCTGAAAATTCATGCATCACACTCTGATAGAATAAATTGATGTAATTACCCTTACTGTCCAGCGGAAAAAATCTACTTGGAGTTTTCAGCCCACTAGGTATAGGGTCTTCTAAGTTGAACGTTTCATAGTCCTCCGTTTCCCTATCCTCATTTTTTAATTTTTGAATGGAAAAGAACCGAGTCACTGTTAGGTTGCGTATAAAATAATTCAAATCGACAAAAAGATCAAATAAATTTGCATTCGCGGACGGGCTGAAAGAAAGGCCCTTGGCCAGCACCTCTGCTTCCTTCCTTCTTAAAACATAACTGGAAATATTAAATATACCCATAGATCTTGTTTCTTCTAAACTTATTATTGGGTCACGTTTAACATTTTTCCTTTCTTGATCGTTTTCTTTTCGTTTAAAACGTCTTCCCCCTCTTTTCCCTCTACGTCTTCGAGGCCTCGTTTCCTCGAGGGTGTTGTACATGGGAGGGGTTGATAAAATTGGAATATTTTGTTTTTGGCCCCGATCATGTGTTGGGAGGGAACCACACGGGGTGTTGTGGGCTCCAACAATGGAAAAAGGGGGTCTCTGCTCATATAGGTTTTCGCCGGGGCTGGTGTTTTGGTGGAAGTTTCAGTTGGGATAATTTCACCTGATATAAATCTAGAAGCCATCTCGGTCAGATTTGATGGAGAATCTGCCAGAGGAGATTTTAAAAGGACTTTTTCCAGGTCTACTGCCTCTATTGAAATTCCTTTCTCTGTTTTATTTAAATTGTCTATCCTCCAAGTGGAGGGTATCACAGATTGCAAAGTTTTTTTGCCGGGAGTTGGACAAACAGACATGTCATTCGAAAGGTTAATTAAAGGTAATTCTGAGTTTGTATCCACCTCTATTGTTTCTGGAATACTTGATAAACGCGACACCCTAGAAACTTGGGTTGATTTATTAACTTTCAAGGCTAAATTCGGAGGGGCCCCTGATGTTGGAAGTTCTTTAGGACTCATTGTCTCCATACGGAGTGGTACAGTAGTTTTGATATTATAACCTCTATTATATGTGTCCCTAACTTTATTCTTATTGGCATGTTCAGGGGTTAATATTTTAGGACCGTTATTATGTGGCCTTCTATAATATGATTTATTCGTGAAAATACTGGTTTTCCCTGACCAGTTCATCACTCTCGTACCTCCCTGTGGTGTGTTGCTCACCAATTTGGACCCATTCGTATTTTTATACTTCTGATCTGTAGTATATTGGTGAGACCCTTCCTTTCTATAAGTGGAACTATAAAAGTGAAATCTATCATTTCCATACCTTTTATTCGTTTGTTGGGGGTAATTTTTGGGTTTTTTACAATCCCATATAAAATATTTTTTGTGTGCATAATCTGCTGCATCACGACAAAATTTATTAAATTTCCTATAAAATAAATTACCCTCAAAAACCTCCATAGAGCTCAAAACAAACCTGAAATCATCCTCTTGGCAAAAATCCGCTATAAACGCCACCCTTTGTAGGGATTCGATAATAAGGTTTTTTCTTTTTGCCATAATCTTTGCCAAAATTAAATCAGTGAAAGTGCCCAACATTAACTGCCATTCACCAGCAAATGTTTCGTCCCCCTGAAATGCTGGACCAATGTTGACCCGCAAGCCCCTGGGTACAATTTTGTTTTCCACATACACATTCAGGGCCAACCAATCAATTGCATGGCGCCACAATGTTTGTATGCTGTTCTTGAGATCATATTTCAAAACTCCTTTTAGCTGTGGTTGTTCCTCTGGGAATACACCCCATATTAAATCACCCTCAAACCTTAATGGGGTTGATGATGCATTCAGTTTTTCAGGTTTCTTATCGAAGTGTTGTAGTTCCGATAGAAAACGTCCTGGGAGATGGAGCCATCCGTTTTTCAAAAACTCCATCGTGTTGTCGCTCCAATCCACAAAGAATAATCCAGATTCCAAATAGGAAGCCGTGAAAGAATAAGGAGAGGAAGTTATGGAGGGCGCCAAACACTTTTCAAAAAAGTAGTGGGTGACTTATATTAACTCACCTGGTGCTAGACATGACACCCTGGGGTGAGCATGTCAGCACCTCGTATCCAGGCAGGCATATAGCATTTTTCTTTCTTATTGTCACAAACGAATCCACCGGATTGTCCTCCAATGGAGAGCTGCAGGTATCACCCAGAGAAATCCGTACCTCATAAGAGGTCGGATCACACAATGGTAGAACAAACAGAAAAAATGGTGTTCCTGCGCTACTTTACACGAAAAACAAAGACCGGTTCTTTTTTTCTTTCCAAAGAATTACAGCGGTCAGTGATGATTCATATTAAGGACATTTATTTAAACATAACAAATTAAGGTCAAAAGCCTTATATAAAATAAGTATAATAAATAAATATACTTGCAACATAAAAAGTAACAATGCAAATCGGATCCTCCAGAATTCTCAATGATTCGAGGTTGTAATACTCGTGGTTCATAATTACAATCCCCCCTCCCTTGTCAGCTTTCTTAATGACAATATCTGGGTTACTTATTAGGCTTTTTATCGCTTGTTGTTGTTCTTTGTCCAGATTATATTTTATATCTTTTCCCTTCATGCATAATTCTGAAAATTCATGCATCACACTCTGATAGAATAAATTGATGTAATTACCCTTACTGTCCAGCGGAAAAAATCTACTTGGAGTTTTCAGCCCACTAGGTATAGGGTCTTCTAAGTTGAACGTTTCATAGTCCTCCGTTTCCCTATCCTCATTTTTTAATTTTTGAATGGAAAAGAACCGAGTCACTGTTAGGTTGCGTATAAAATAATTCAAATCGACAAAAAGATCAAATAAATTTGCATTCGCGGACGGGCTGAAAGAAAGGCCCTTGGCCAGCACCTCTGCTTCCTTCCTTCTTAAAACATAACTGGAAATATTAAATATACCCATAGATCTTGTTTCTTCTAAACTTATTATTGGGTCACGTTTAACATTTTTCCTTTCTTGATCGTTTTCTTTTCGTTTAAAACGTCTTCCCCCTCTTTTCCCTCTACGTCTTCGAGGCCTCGTTTCCTCGAGGGTGTTGTACATGGGAGGGGTTGATAAAATTGGAATATTTTGTTTTTGGCCCCGATCATGTGTTGGGAGGGAACCACACGGGGTGTTGTGGGCTCCAACAATGGAAAAAGGGGGTCTCTGCTCATATAGGTTTTCGCCGGGGCTGGTGTTTTGGTGGAAGTTTCAGTTGGGATAATTTCACCTGATATAAATCTAGAAGCCATCTCGGTCAGATTTGATGGAGAATCTGCCAGAGGAGATTTTAAAAGGACTTTTTCCAGGTCTACTGCCTCTATTGAAATTCCTTTCTCTGTTTTATTTAAATTGTCTATCCTCCAAGTGGAGGGTATCACAGATTGCAAAGTTTTTTTGCCGGGAGTTGGACAAACAGACATGTCATTCGAAAGGTTAATTAAAGGTAATTCTGAGTTTGTATCCACCTCTATTGTTTCTGGAATACTTGATAAACGCGACACCCTAGAAACTTGGGTTGATTTATTAACTTTCAAGGCTAAATTCGGAGGGGCCCCTGATGTTGGAAGTTCTTTAGGACTCATTGTCTCCATACGGAGTGGTACAGTAGTTTTGATATTATAACCTCTATTATATGTGTCCCTAACTTTATTCTTATTGGCATGTTCAGGGGTTAATATTTTAGGACCGTTATTATGTGGCCTTCTATAATATGATTTATTCGTGAAAATACTGGTTTTCCCTGACCAGTTCATCACTCTCGTACCTCCCTGTGGTGTGTTGCTCACCAATTTGGACCCATTCGTATTTTTATACTTCTGATCTGTAGTATATTGGTGAGACCCTTCCTTTCTATAAGTGGAACTATAAAAGTGAAATCTATCATTTCCATACCTTTTATTCGTTTGTTGGGGGTAATTTTTGGGTTTTTTACAATCCCATATAAAATATTTTTTGTGTGCATAATCTGCTGCATCACGACAAAATTTATTAAATTTCCTATAAAATAAATTACCCTCAAAAACCTCCATAGAGCTCAAAACAAACCTGAAATCATCCTCTTGGCAAAAATCCGCTATAAACGCCACCCTTTGTAGGGATTCGATAATAAGGTTTTTTCTTTTTGCCATAATCTTTGCCAAAATTAAATCAGTGAAAGTGCCCAACATTAACTGCCATTCACCAGCAAATGTTTCGTCCCCCTGAAATGCTGGACCAATGTTGACCCGCAAGCCCCTGGGTACAATTTTGTTTTCCACATACACATTCAGGGCCAACCAATCAATTGCATGGCGCCACAATGTTTGTATGCTGTTCTTGAGATCATATTTCAAAACTCCTTTTAGCTGTGGTTGTTCCTCTGGGAATACACCCCATATTAAATCACCCTCAAACCTTAATGGGGTTGATGATGCATTCAGTTTTTCAGGTTTCTTATCGAAGTGTTGTAGTTCCGATAGAAAACGTCCTGGGAGATGGAGCCATCCGTTTTTCAAAAACTCCATCGTGTTGTCGCTCCAATCCACAAAGAATAATCCAGATTCCAAATAGGAAGCCGTGAAAGAATAAGGAGAGGAAGTTATGGAGGGCGCCAAACACTTTTCAAAAAAGTAGTGGGTGACTTATATTAACTCACCTGGTGCTAGACATGACACCCTGGGGTGAGCATGTCAGCACCTCGTATCCAGGCAGGCATATAGCATTTTTCTTTCTTATTGTCACAAACGAATCCACCGGATTGTCCTCCAATGGAGAGCTGCAGGTATCACCCAGAGAAATCCGTACCTCATAAGAGGTCGGATCACACAATGGTAGAACAAACAGAAAAAATGGTGTTCCTGCGCTACTTTACACGAAAAACAAAGACCGGTTCTTTTTTTCTTTCCAAAGAATTACAGCGGTCAGTGATGATTCATATTAAGGACATTTATTTAAACATAACAAATTAAGGTCAAAAGCCTTATATAAAATAAGTATAATAAATAAATATACTTGCAACATAAAAACTCCAAGTAGATTTTTTCCGCTGGACAGTAAGGGTAATTACATCAATTTATTCTATCAGAGTGTGATGCATGAATTTTCAGAATTATGCATGAAGGGAAAAGATATAAAATATAATCTGGACAAAGAACAACAACAAGCGATAAAAAGCCTAATAAGTAACCCAGATATTGTCATTAAGAAAGCTGACAAGGGAGGGGGGATTGTAATTATGAACCACGAGTATTACAACCTCGAATCATTGAGAATTCTGGAGGATCCGATTTGCATTGTTACTTTTTATGTTGCAAGTATATTTATTTATTATACTTATTTTATATAAGGCTTTTGACCTTAATTTGTTATGTTTAAATAAATGTCCTTAATATGAATCATCACTGACCGCTGTAATTCTTTGGAAAGAAAAAAAGAACCGGTCTTTGTTTTTCGTGTAAAGTAGCGCAGGAACACCATTTTTTCTGTTTGTTCTACCATTGTGTGATCCGACCTCTTATGAGGTACGGATTTCTCTGGGTGATACCTGCAGCTCTCCATTGGAGGACAATCCGGTGGATTCGTTTGTGACAATAAGAAAGAAAAATGCTATATGCCTGCCTGGATACGAGGTGCTGACATGCTCACCCCAGGGTGTCATGTCTAGCACCAGGTGAGTTAATATAAGTCACCCACTACTTTTTTGAAAAGTGTTTGGCGCCCTCCATAACTTCCTCTCCTTATTCTTTCACGGCTTCCTATTTGGAATCTGGATTATTCTTTGTGGATTGGAGCGACAACACGATGGAGTTTTTGAAAAACGGATGGCTCCATCTCCCAGGACGTTTTCTATCGGAACTACAACACTTCGATAAGAAACCTGAAAAACTGAATGCATCATCAACCCCATTAAGGTTTGAGGGTGATTTAATATGGGGTGTATTCCCAGAGGAACAACCACAGCTAAAAGGAGTTTTGAAATATGATCTCAAGAACAGCATACAAACATTGTGGCGCCATGCAATTGATTGGTTGGCCCTGAATGTGTATGTGGAAAACAAAATTGTACCCAGGGGCTTGCGGGTCAACATTGGTCCAGCATTTCAGGGGGACGAAACATTTGCTGGTGAATGGCAGTTAATGTTGGGCACTTTCACTGATTTAATTTTGGCAAAGATTATGGCAAAAAGAAAAAACCTTATTATCGAATCCCTACAAAGGGTGGCGTTTATAGCGGATTTTTGCCAAGAGGATGATTTCAGGTTTGTTTTGAGCTCTATGGAGGTTTTTGAGGGTAATTTATTTTATAGGAAATTTAATAAATTTTGTCGTGATGCAGCAGATTATGCACACAAAAAATATTTTATATGGGATTGTAAAAAACCCAAAAATTACCCCCAACAAACGAATAAAAGGTATGGAAATGATAGATTTCACTTTTATAGTTCCACTTATAGAAAGGAAGGGTCTCACCAATATACTACAGATCAGAAGTATAAAAATACGAATGGGTCCAAATTGGTGAGCAACACACCACAGGGAGGTACGAGAGTGATGAACTGGTCAGGGAAAACCAGTATTTTCACGAATAAATCATATTATAGAAGGCCACATAATAACGGTCCTAAAATATTAACCCCTGAACATGCCAATAAGAATAAAGTTAGGGACACATATAATAGAGGTTATAATATCAAAACTACTGTACCACTCCGTATGGAGACAATGAGTCCTAAAGAACTTCCAACATCAGGGGCCCCTCCGAATTTAGCCTTGAAAGTTAATAAATCAACCCAAGTTTCTAGGGTGTCGCGTTTATCAAGTATTCCAGAAACAATAGAGGTGGATACAAACTCAGAATTACCTTTAATTAACCTTTCGAATGACATGTCTGTTTGTCCAACTCCCGGCAAAAAAACTTTGCAATCTGTGATACCCTCCACTTGGAGGATAGACAATTTAAATAAAACAGAGAAAGGAATTTCAATAGAGGCAGTAGACCTGGAAAAAGTCCTTTTAAAATCTCCTCTGGCAGATTCTCCATCAAATCTGACCGAGATGGCTTCTAGATTTATATCAGGTGAAATTATCCCAACTGAAACTTCCACCAAAACACCAGCCCCGGCGAAAACCTATATGAGCAGAGACCCCCTTTTTCCATTGTTGGAGCCCACAACACCCCGTGTGGTTCCCTCCCAACACATGATCGGGGCCAAAAACAAAATATTCCAATTTTATCAACCCCTCCCATGTACAACACCCTCGAGGAAACGAGGCCTCGAAGACGTAGAGGGAAAAGAGGGGGAAGACGTTTTAAACGAAAAGAAAACGATCAAGAAAGGAAAAATGTTAAACGTGACCCAATAATAAGTTTAGAAGAAACAAGATCTATGGGTATATTTAATATTTCCAGTTATGTTTTAAGAAGGAAGGAAGCAGAGGTGCTGGCCAAGGGCCTTTCTTTCAGCCCGTCCGCGAATGCAAATTTATTTGATCTTTTTGTCGATTTGAATTATTTTATACGCAACCTAACAGTGACTCGGTTCTTTTCCATTCAAAAATTAAAAAATGAGGATAGGGAAACGGAGGACTATGAAACGTTCAACTTAGAAGACCCTATACCTAGTGGGCTGAAAACTCCAAGTAGATTTTTTCCGCTGGACAGTAAGGGTAATTACATCAATTTATTCTATCAGAGTGTGATGCATGAATTTTCAGAATTATGCATGAAGGGAAAAGATATAAAATATAATCTGGACAAAGAACAACAACAAGCGATAAAAAGCCTAATAAGTAACCCAGATATTGTCATTAAGAAAGCTGACAAGGGAGGGGGGATTGTAATTATGAACCACGAGTATTACAACCTCGAATCATTGAGAATTCTGGAGGATCCGATTTGCATTGTTACTTTTTATGTTGCAAGTATATTTATTTATTATACTTATTTTATATAAGGCTTTTGACCTTAATTTGTTATGTTTAAATAAATGTCCTTAATATGAATCATCACTGACCGCTGTAATTCTTTGGAAAGAAAAAAAGAACCGGTCTTTGTTTTTCGTGTAAAGTAGCGCAGGAACACCATTTTTTCTGTTTGTTCTACCATTGTGTGATCCGACCTCTTATGAGGTACGGATTTCTCTGGGTGATACCTGCAGCTCTCCATTGGAGGACAATCCGGTGGATTCGTTTGTGACAATAAGAAAGAAAAATGCTATATGCCTGCCTGGATACGAGGTGCTGACATGCTCACCCCAGGGTGTCATGTCTAGCACCAGGTGAGTTAATATAAGTCACCCACTACTTTTTTGAAAAGTGTTTGGCGCCCTCCATAACTTCCTCTCCTTATTCTTTCACGGCTTCCTATTTGGAATCTGGATTATTCTTTGTGGATTGGAGCGACAACACGATGGAGTTTTTGAAAAACGGATGGCTCCATCTCCCAGGACGTTTTCTATCGGAACTACAACACTTCGATAAGAAACCTGAAAAACTGAATGCATCATCAACCCCATTAAGGTTTGAGGGTGATTTAATATGGGGTGTATTCCCAGAGGAACAACCACAGCTAAAAGGAGTTTTGAAATATGATCTCAAGAACAGCATACAAACATTGTGGCGCCATGCAATTGATTGGTTGGCCCTGAATGTGTATGTGGAAAACAAAATTGTACCCAGGGGCTTGCGGGTCAACATTGGTCCAGCATTTCAGGGGGACGAAACATTTGCTGGTGAATGGCAGTTAATGTTGGGCACTTTCACTGATTTAATTTTGGCAAAGATTATGGCAAAAAGAAAAAACCTTATTATCGAATCCCTACAAAGGGTGGCGTTTATAGCGGATTTTTGCCAAGAGGATGATTTCAGGTTTGTTTTGAGCTCTATGGAGGTTTTTGAGGGTAATTTATTTTATAGGAAATTTAATAAATTTTGTCGTGATGCAGCAGATTATGCACACAAAAAATATTTTATATGGGATTGTAAAAAACCCAAAAATTACCCCCAACAAACGAATAAAAGGTATGGAAATGATAGATTTCACTTTTATAGTTCCACTTATAGAAAGGAAGGGTCTCACCAATATACTACAGATCAGAAGTATAAAAATACGAATGGGTCCAAATTGGTGAGCAACACACCACAGGGAGGTACGAGAGTGATGAACTGGTCAGGGAAAACCAGTATTTTCACGAATAAATCATATTATAGAAGGCCACATAATAACGGTCCTAAAATATTAACCCCTGAACATGCCAATAAGAATAAAGTTAGGGACACATATAATAGAGGTTATAATATCAAAACTACTGTACCACTCCGTATGGAGACAATGAGTCCTAAAGAACTTCCAACATCAGGGGCCCCTCCGAATTTAGCCTTGAAAGTTAATAAATCAACCCAAGTTTCTAGGGTGTCGCGTTTATCAAGTATTCCAGAAACAATAGAGGTGGATACAAACTCAGAATTACCTTTAATTAACCTTTCGAATGACATGTCTGTTTGTCCAACTCCCGGCAAAAAAACTTTGCAATCTGTGATACCCTCCACTTGGAGGATAGACAATTTAAATAAAACAGAGAAAGGAATTTCAATAGAGGCAGTAGACCTGGAAAAAGTCCTTTTAAAATCTCCTCTGGCAGATTCTCCATCAAATCTGACCGAGATGGCTTCTAGATTTATATCAGGTGAAATTATCCCAACTGAAACTTCCACCAAAACACCAGCCCCGGCGAAAACCTATATGAGCAGAGACCCCCTTTTTCCATTGTTGGAGCCCACAACACCCCGTGTGGTTCCCTCCCAACACATGATCGGGGCCAAAAACAAAATATTCCAATTTTATCAACCCCTCCCATGTACAACACCCTCGAGGAAACGAGGCCTCGAAGACGTAGAGGGAAAAGAGGGGGAAGACGTTTTAAACGAAAAGAAAACGATCAAGAAAGGAAAAATGTTAAACGTGACCCAATAATAAGTTTAGAAGAAACAAGATCTATGGGTATATTTAATATTTCCAGTTATGTTTTAAGAAGGAAGGAAGCAGAGGTGCTGGCCAAGGGCCTTTCTTTCAGCCCGTCCGCGAATGA